>NC_072416.2:65224833-65542666 GCF_028858775.2 Pan troglodytes
TTCCATCTGGCCGGGGCTCTGGCCGCGACACTTCCATCCTCATGCTCCTGAACTCAGGCTCGCACACAGGCTCTCCCAGCCCCAGGCAGCGTGAAGCTCCTCCTCTTGTGGACTCGCACCCAAGGATCCACAGAGGCTCACATACATGAATCCTCTCCCACCCATCCGCCCCCCACCCTACACCCACGCACCCACACACGTGCACGAACTCTCCCAAACTGACATTGCCCCCAGCCCTCCTGGGCACAAGAATACATATACCACCCTGCCCAACATCCTGGGTGCCCATATCATCTTGAACAGTCACGCTGATGCCCCCGGTAAAAATCACCTCTTGCCCAGAGCAACAGGATTCTCGAGGAAGAGGGACAGACAGATAGGAATAGTGGTTAGTGCCCTGCACCCCCCTGCCCAAACTGGCCAGTCCCCCCTCCTAAACCAGGCGCCATGTGTCCTCAAGTCAAGTCCATTCCCAGGACCTGGCCTTCCATCCACCCTGGAGGGCCAGCGTGGTGGCTGGCCTGGTGGGACCCTGAGGGTTCTTTCTCTGGCCGGTCAGGGCCTGACCAGCCTTGCCCGCACTGTTGGGAGAAGTCGGAGAGGAAGTGGAGAGAAAAATATACCCGAAAGGACCAAGAGATGAGAGCGAGCCCAGAGCATGGGCAGGCATGTTCTGGCCTACCTCTGTAAGCAGAGGGCGGGAGGTGGCTGCTCAGGAAGGGAAAGCCCCGACCTCAGGAGGGAAGGGGGAGAAACAAAAAGGGGAGTTATTGGGGCCCCTCCTTCCCACCCGTCCCAGCTCCCAGGCCCCTTTCATGCCTACCCATCTGCCCGGATACCCACACCCTGACCTATCTCATGCCGCAGCATGCCCTCCAACCAGTACTGGCGGGCTCCGGTCAGGTTGATCGCCAATGTGGGCCGGCTGTTCTCCACCATCATCACTGCCTGGGACAGCAGGTCCTCACTCAGCTGCACCACAACCTGCAGGTGGCAGTGCTCTGAGCCATGGCCACCAGCCTGGGGCCAGGGTGCAGGTGGACCCAATGATGCTACAGGGCAGCGAGGCCAGACAATTGGCCAGGGCACCCACCCTTCATCACCTCTGCTCAGAACCAGCTCCCACCTCACTGGGGCAGGGGCAGGGGTGGGTCAGGTGTGAAGCTGGACCTGGGACCGCCCACAAGACACCCTGATTTGGGGCATGTAGAGGAAGGGCTCTGCAGGCAAGCTCACCTCCCCAACGCAGCCCTCCTTCTGCATGTATTTGCGCACAATCGACCATATCTGGCACTTGGTGAGCAGCTGCCCCCCAGTGGCAGCCTCAAAGTGTTCATAGGTTCCAAACTTCTCCAGAACAGCCTCAATGATGCCAACTGCCTGTACACGGGGCCACAGTGGCTGGTCAGGACAAGCCCCTTGGGTGGTCAGGGCCAGGATATGGTGGGGAGGCTGGACTGACCTGATGGATGAACTGTCCAGAGGCCTCGCAGTACTTTTCCAGCACAGCCGTGGGCATGGGCTCCTGGTACTCAAACTGTGGATTGTAGGTGTAATGGGACTGGAAGAACTTGTCTCGCTCACGGTCCATGTTGGTTGGCCGCAGGGCCACCAACATGCAGGGGCTCTTGCTGGCAATATGGCCTGCATCCCTTTGAGTCTTAGCAATGTGAGGCAGGGAGGCTGCAGGCCGCAGGGTGCCCCCACCTGGGTTCCGTCCCCGTCCAGGTGGAGGCCGTCCCAGGGTGCCACGCCCCCGCCGGCCAGTACTATTTACAGAGTAGGTGCTCTCACTGCGACGCATGTGGCCACGGTGGCCCAGGAGCATCTGTGAGAACGGCTGCTGCTCAGGCTGGGGCTGCAGTGCTGGGGGGACTGCCAGAGCCAGGGGCAAGGCCAGGGACTGAGACCAGGGGTACAGTGGTGGCCCATCTCGGTCTGAGGGCTTCAGCCTATGGCGCAGGGATGGGGGACTGGTAGGCGGGCTGGGGGGTGCCTGATCATACGCCTGAGCCCCTGAGTCCAGCACCATTCTGTCCTGGGGGTCACATCCAGCCGGGTCACTCCAACTCCCCACAATGTCGACCTCTGGGGACACAGAAGGGCATGTGGAGACCAGCATGAGTGGGTGTGACCAAACGACCAGCAGGCCCTGTACTCCACATTGCCTCTGCTGGGCCCTTGGTGGGCCCAGGCTCTGCTACCAGGGGTCTGATTGGCTGCAGTGTCCATTGCCTCCAGCAGACTCACCCAAATATGCTGGGCCGGAAGAAAGCACTTTTGTTTTCGTTTTTGTTTTTTGAGATAGGGTCTCACTCTGTTGCCCAAGGTGGAGTGCAGTGCAATGATCACAGCTCATTGCAGCCTCCAACTCCTGGCCTGAAGTGATCCTCCCGCCTCGGCCTCCCAAAGTGCTGGAATTAAATGCATGAGCCATCGCACCCAGCCGAAAGCAAGAGTTTTAAACACCCACCTAGATGGTGGTTACTGGAATCCTCTCAGCCTGAGCTCCTGAAGGCAAGGACTGAGCCCCTTACTCGTGATTCTAATCTCTGTGCTCACTCACTTAATCTGGGAGGTGGTACAGTGCAGCTTCAGCTGCCTGGGCAGATTAGGTAGGTGAGAAGACCTCAGGGACTGCCTTCAGCCTATGGCATCTTCTCAGTGCCACCCCTGCCCATCCACCTGGCTTTACCCACATCCTCCTGCTTATTTGGCCTCAGTCAGTTTCAATGTTTGAGGGCCCCATGCTTACGCCGGTACCCCCCAGAATGCCCTCTCTCCTCTGAGCCATCTGTTGAAATCCAAATTAGAATCTGCTTTTGGGAAGCAGAAGAAAGCTTCAGCAAATCCAAGCCAATCTCTGGCTTGTCCCCTATCTGAGGGATCTTTCCAGTGGTCATCCAAAGCCAGTGTCAGGGCGCTCACCCCGACTCTGTTCCAGGACTCAGTCCAATCCCAACCCTCCCCAGAGACTGCCTGGAGAGGCTCCAGCTGCTGAGCTCCCTTGCCTGCTCAGTGACTCACTTCCAGCATTTCTCCTCTCTCCTACATCATCAATCTCTTCCTCTCTACTGGAGTCTTTCCATCAGGATAAACACATGCTGTTACTTCTCCATCTTAAAAAACAAAACAAAACCCTCACTAGAACCCACACTCCTCCAGCTACAGCCCCGCTGCATCTCCCTCCACCTGCTCCTATTGCAGCACATACCTCGAGTCATCTATACCCAGTCTCCAGTTCCTTTTTTCCTGTTCTCTCTTAAATTCACTCCAATTAGCCTTTTGTTCCCAGCACTCCATCCAAATTGATCTGATCAAGGTCACCAATGACCAGCAATGACCTTCATATTGATCAGCACCCGATACAGTTAATCACTACCTCCTGGAGGCCAGGCAGGGTGGCTCATGCCTGTAATCCCAGCACTTTGGGAGGCCAAGGTGGGTGGATCACCTGAGGTTGGGAGTTTGAGACCAGCCTAACTAGCAGGAAGAAACCCCGTCTCTACTAAAAATACAAAATTAGCTGGGCGTGGTGGCACATGCCTGTAATCCCAGCTACTCGGGAGGCTGAGGTAGGAGAATCGCTTGAACCCGGGAGGCGGAGTTTGCGGTGAGCCAAGATTGTGCCATGGCACTCCAGCCTGGGCAACTACAGCGAAACTCCATCTCAAAAAAAAAAAAAAAAAAGTCACTGCATCCTGGAAACATGCTGTCCACTTGGTTTTTCAAACACAGTCGAACTTAGTTCTCCTCCTACCTTGCTGGTCATCCCTGTCTCCCTGACCTCTTAATACTGTAATGCTCCAGGACTTGCCTATGGAAACTTCTCCATTTATGTTCACTCCCTAGATGTTCTCATCCACTCTTGTGGTTTTACATACATTAGCTCAGACTTCTTCCATAAACTTTAGACCAGTGTTGCCAATTTCAGTGCAATTTGAGATACTGTCTATTTGCCCAGGCTGGTCTTGAATTCCTGGCCTCAAGCGATCTTCCCACCTCAGCCTTCCAACTAGCTGGAACCACAGGCACATGCCATCATGTCCATCTTCACTGCAGTGTCATCACTTGAATGTTTAATAGGCATATCAAACAGAATATGTCCTCTGTCTGGGATGTTCCTCCCCCTGTATAATGGCATGGGTCACTCTCTCACTTTCCTCAAATCTCTGCATCAATACCATGTTATTAGAAAAGCCTAACACACCCTCAATAAAATAGTAAACCTCCTCTCCCCTCTCCACTATCTCCCCTTCCCCGAATTATTGTTCTTTGTAGCAGTCATCACCATCTGGAGTGTACTTCAGTACAGTTTATATTTGTATGATAGGTATATTTGATAGTTATCTGTTTTATCTTTTCCAAGATTCACAGCTGTGTCCCCAGAACCCAGAACAGTGCCTGGCCCGCAGCAATTGCTCAATAAATAAATGAATCCAAGAGCTCTTCTTTCAGAACTAGAATTATTCCTTCCCTGCACTTTGCTTCCCTATCTAGACTTCATCTTCCCCCTCTCCACTCCTCTCTACCCTGCCTAATGACCAGCTGCTTGAAAAGACTTCAGGTCCCAGGCTTCACTCCCTTTAACTAACTGTACAGTTTTTTGGACTCCTCACCCCTTTACAGGTTTCTACTTGGCCCAGTCCCCTCCATCTCCCCTTCTTTCATTCGACATACCTCCTCGAAATTACCAGAATACGCCTGTTTTTTTCACGTCTCGGGTCCTTCCGCCAAGAATGCCTTTGCAATATATTCCTGGAGCAAACTCTTAACCATTCTTCAAGGCTCAGTTTAGGCCTCACTTCCTCCAGGAAGCCTTCCCCGCGTCTAGTGTCCCACTGCTTCGGCGACTTCTTTACTCAGAGCTGTCACTGTTGGAGTCTAGGTCCGTGTCCTCCCACAATCCCCTGAACTCCCCGAAGGCAGGAATGGGGTCTGATTCACCCCCGTGTACCAAGCACCCAGCACTGGGTGCATAATGAATGAAGGATGGATGGGGGAGGAGCCCCCCACTATTAAGGCGGGGTCTGGTGACAAATGAGAGGGTGTGGCCTGTGCCGATGAGAAGCCCCGGAGAGGACAAGGTGAAGAGCCAATGGGGAACCAGAAATTGAGGAGGGGCGTGACCTGCAGCCAATAAGTGGTGGGGGATAAGGTGAAGGGCGTGCCCAATGGAGGGTGGGGCCAGGAGACAATGGAGTGGAGGCTTCTCCGGGAGATCAGGAAAGGTCGCGTCGCGCGCCTCCTCCCGGCCTTTGGGGGGGGTCCGTCCGCGTGCCGTGCCCCCACCTGTTAGCTCCTCTGCTCGCCGCCCGCCGCTCCCGCTCTGCTACACCGGCCACCGGACGCCCAGCCGGCGGGAGCCGACGCCGATGACGTACGTCCTCGGGCGCGCGCACGCTCTTACGAAAGCGTGGGGCTTCGCGTCAGTCTCCGCGGCGGCGCGCCCCCGAGGCCACTGGGAGCGAAGCCAGGCAGGGTTGAGGGGGTGGTGTTCGTGGTCCTGGGCCCGCCCCCTTCCCAAGGCCACAGCGAGTTGCTGGGCTTCAGGGGCTCCCAGGCGGCCAGGGCGGCGGAGACTCTTGCTCACGGCCTGGGCGCGGAGACGTGGGGGCGTAGCCCGCGGCCTCGGGAACGCAGTCTGCACAGAGGGCAGATGCCTGCATAGGCGGGGCGCAGCCCGTGTACCAGGACGGGAGCCAGGATACTTTAAGCGTGTCACTCTGCAAGAATTCCCTCAACCCTCGTGGGCATTTTTATTCCATCCCACCTTCCCCAACACACACAGACTCAGGCGTCCGGCAGCCGTGGTTTATTCTGCGAGCAGCAGGGCTCGGGCGCAGGACCCCGAGGGCAGGCAGGAGGCCGGCGCGAGCGCGGGCGCGGGCACGAGGCTGAAGAGGACGCGGCGGCTCGCGCGGGGCGACGGCGGCAGCGCAGCCTGCAGGGAGCTGAGCGCGGCCAGGTGCTGCTCCCGGGACAAGTCCCCGCGCAGGCCCAAGAGGGCGGAGACGTGGTCCTCGCTGCAGGGGCACCAAGGAGGCGCGTCAGCCCCGTCCTCCCCGCCCTCCGGCTTCTCTTCCCTTCTGGCCCCCAGTCCGCACCTCACGTCGGGAAATTGTTGCCGCAGGCCAGCCACCTCCAGGCCCAGCAGCGCGGGGTCGCGGAGGTTTAGCAGCTCCCTCAGGGCGAGCAGCACCGGCGCGCAGTGCGCGTTCTCCTCCAGGCCCTGAGCACGTCGGGGTAGGGTCTCGCGCCAGCCCTCTCTCCCACCCAGCCACTGAGACTCTCGCCCGTCTGCCCGCCCAAGAAGCTCTCACCAAACTGAGGAAAAGCTGCTGAAGCTGGGCAGCATCGTGCCGCAGGCGTTCGGCCGCCTGTGTCCTCTCGTCGGCTCCGCGGCACACCAGGCGGCCTTGCATCAGCGCGCTCAGGTACTGGAGCACCACGGCACGCTCGGCCTCAGCCAGCAGCAGCTGCGGGGAGGCAATCAGGCGGGTGCAGGTCGCCTCTCACCCGCGCCGCCCCTTCCCCAATCTTTTCCCCCAACCCACCTGAACCGTGGGGTTCCGCACGCGCCAGAAGTCCCGGCAGAAGCGCCCCGTCCGTTCACACACACTTTCCAGGAGCTCGGGGCTCGACAGCCATTGGCGCGAGGGCAGATCCGCGAACAGGGGCTGGGGAAATGATCCAGATCTGGCATTGCCGCGGAGACCCCCATACGTAGCTGTACCGCCACCTCTCCACCTGCTCCCATCCTGACCTGAAGGAGGCCTCACCTGGAGCTCCGCCTGCAGCGCCTCCAACACCAAGCGGTAGATCCTCCTCTGCAACTCGTCCAGCGCAGCTTCCACTGGAGCCAAGGCCCCTGAAGGCGCCCCGTCCAGCTGCAGGACAGACACTGAGGAGCTGGACCGAGCAAAACTACGGCTTCAGGACCAAGGCCAAGGCCCGCAAGGCCCTCGGTGGTCCAGACCCTCCGGCGCCACCTTGTGGGGCAAGTGTTTGACGGGAGGGAGCGAGAACAGCGGCTCCCTGCACTTCTGGTCCCAGGCATGGACCAGGGCTGGGAGGCGGGCGCTTGGCGAGCTGCAAAGGACACAGCCCAGCGGGACCTGCCTCAAATTCGCGGTGCGACCTTGAGGAAAACATTCTTTCGGTTTCTGTTTCCTCATTCGTAAAGGAAGGGAACTATCCCAGTGAGGAGGGAGTAAAAAATCATCACTTGTTTTCCTTGCCCCCACCAAAAAGAACATACCACCCAAGAGGAAGGGAGTGTGTGTGTGTGCGTGTATAGACACAGCTGTAACCTCAGACATTACTGGCACAGAGTAGGGCCTTGAAATATTTGCTGGACGAATGAACAATTGACACCATGTGCCAGGCACTATGGTGGCCACTTTACATGTTATCTCATGTGATTCTCAGAACATTCCATTAGTACCCCCATAATACTAATGAGAAAAGTGAGATTCAGAGAGATTAGGTAACTCATCCAAGGTCACACAACTAGTAATTAGCAGAACTAGAATTGGAACCCCAGGGCGATGTGAGTCCAAAGTCCCTAGTGTCCTAGTGTGGGCTGAGCCCATACATAATAGGTACTCAATAGGGGGTTAGTGAAGGTGGGGTTCCCTGGGGGCCTTCTGGTACCTGAGTGCTGACTTGTGGTTGAGGGCGGCCAGTAGGTAGGGCACGTAATGAGGGGCCATTGATTTCCCCCTGAAGTGGTCTCGGGAGAATCGGATCAGAGCATCACTGAAGCTGCAATGGGCAGAGGTGGCTCCTGGACTTGCTGCTATGCTGGCATCCCCACAGCCCCAGTCCCTGGTACTCCTGTCCCACCTCCAAGATACCCAAGTCCTTGTTTGAAAGAGCCCTTTCCCTGTGACATGTCTTATTCACTCAGAGCCCCTTTGGGCTGCCTGGGGAGCAGGGATAGGTATCAGGAATGGGTCAGTGCCTCAGCAGACCTCCTCAAGAATGTGCCCAGTTCTGACAGTGCCATGCCATGCACTCGCTGTTGCAGTGACTCACTGACCAGGCTGGCCACACGAATGTTCTCTTCCAGGATCTGCAGGCAGAAATGAGCAGCCATCGGCAAAGCCTCCCTCCTTCCTCTCCTCCCCACTGCCCCATGGAGGCTGCCTGCCTGTCTGGCCACTTCCCACCTACCTGCAGCACAATGGCTGGCATTGGTGAGTAATAGGAGCCAGACGGGTCTGTGTTGGGCCCCTGCTCCCGGCCCCACTCAGCTACCTCCCCATCCAGTGCATTCTGCAGCCACTGAGACACACTTGCCTGGGGGGAGGGGCCAGGGGCAAAGGAATGTAGCAGGGATCTGACCCTGCTGGAGATGGGTAGACATTCCACTCTGCAGATAAAGGCCCACAGCAGATAAGTAGGACTTCTCTGGACCTGTGCCTCAACTACTCACCTGGATGTTGGCCACAAATGTTGCCTCCAGCTGCTCAATGTTCTCCAAGGTCAGAAGGGGCTCCAGCTGGGACACATCAGCCTCAGGCCCCAACTCCAGGCTCCCCATCATTTCCTGCCTGGAGATGGGTGGCCTGGTGTCACACCAAGCCACCAAGCCCCCAGCCTCTGATCCCCCATGTCCCGCTGCCCCAAAGGCACTGACCCCAGGTACACATGCAGTGCCCAGTGCAGCAAGGTGAAGGCATCCGCAGCTTCTAGCTCAGGCCCAGCAAGGAGGTTCTGCAGGCTGCGGCGCAAACCACTATGCAGCGTGTGGGCCCATAGCTGGACCACGTTGTACTGTGGCGGGCAGCAAGGCGCTACTAGTGCCTCAGCTGTGGCCAACTCGACTGGCAGGGCCACTCGCAGAGCCTCCAGCCACCCTGGTAGGGCCCCTGGTGCAGGCAGCAGAGGTGACCCAAAGTGGGCCCGCTCCAGGCCCTCCTGTAGTGCCCTCAGACAGCGCTGACGCCAGTCCCGGGGGACCTGGCCCAGGGGGGTTGTTCGTCCAGTCTCCACCTCCGCCACACGCACAGCAGCCACCAGCAGGGCTGGGTCCTCCCGTGCCAGCTTCCCCGCGGCCCCTGCAGCTGCTTCCACAGCCTGGCCCAGTGCCTCGAACAGAAGGTCCAGCCCCTGGAAGACTGGCAACTCCAGGCCCCCCAGGGGTGCCCACGTATCCTCTCGCAGCTGCTCCAGCTCCCGAAGGCTCACATATGCCTCCAAGAACTGTTGGCCATCAATCAGAGTCTGTGTGTGGGACACTGCAGCCGGCACTAATGAGAGTGAAAAGGAGACGGCCCTGGGTCTCAGCCTTCCCACCGCCTCAATGTGTACAGCAGGGGATACTGAGGCCCAGGGCGGGGGTGATGCATAAAATATTTAACAACCAGTAGAGTAAGCTGGGCACAGTGGCTCATGCCTGTAATCCCAGCACTTCGGGAGGCCAACGTGGGTGAATCACTTGAGGTCAGGAGTTTGAGACCAGCCCGGCCAACATGGTGAAATCCCATCTCTACTAAAAATACAAAAATTAGCCAGGCATGGTGGCACATGCCTGTAATCGCAGCTACTGGGGAGGCTGAGGCAGGAGGATTGCTTGAACCTGGGATATGGAGGTTGCAGTGAGCCGAGATCACACCACTGCACTCCAGCCTGGGTGACAGAGTGAGACTCTGTCTCAAAAACAAAACAAAACAAAAAATGAACAAAAAACCATAAATAAATAAATAAATAAATAACCAGTAGAGTACTGGCCAATCTAAGAGGATCTTGGCAATGTCCTAAAGACCTGGTGGGCCAGAGGTCAACCCATGAACTCATGGAATATGAGGAAGCTGAGGATCCTGGAGGGAAGGCAGGGGAAATCGGGGGGTCCTGCCAGTACTCGCTTAGCCACTCTGTTAGGGAAGAGTTTGAATATACTGATAACCAGGTGGCCAGAGTCACATGACTGGGTGTCTGTCCTGACTCAAGCATCCCACGCGTGGGAATCCCAGGATGAGCTGATTTGCACCCTGCCTCATAGGCCATGGGAAGCCCGGGCTACTGTCTGGGAGGTCCCTGGTGTGCTGCTCTATGCAGTTCCCCATCTAGTGGGCTGGCGCCCCTTGATTAGGGATGGGTGTTTGTGGACTGACTATTGGAGGCTGAGGCCCAGGGTCCCTGCATGCTCACCTGCCCGCAGCCGAGGCAGCAAGTGAGACAGGGCCTGCAGTTGCTTGTGCTGGGCAACCCGCTCCCGTAGGGGCTCTAGAGTCTGTAAGGCCTGGGACATGCCCTGGAGCAACCCACGGGCCTGGCTCAGGGCCTCCCGGGTTCCCTGCACCACCTCAATGGCCCGGGCCAGCTGCCACACACCAGTCTGCACGCCTTCCAGGTATGACTGCACCACTGACTGTGGAAAGATGGAGCCAGTGAGGCTGGGCCAGCCCTGCAGCACAGTCCCAGCACCCGCACCCCCTGCCCCATGCCCACCTTGAGGCGCGATTCCAGGGAGCAGGTACGCTGCACCTCGCGGCTGCGGTACTGGCCTAGCCTGGCCAGCTGCTCCGGCCGGTAGAAGATGCCTGAGGCCCACTTGAGCGCTGCACCCCGGGCCAGCTGCTCTGCCCGCTCCTGCTCTGGCCACTCAGGTCCTGGGAAGGAAGAGCCTGGGCAGCCGTGTAGTCAGGGAGGGAGGGCCCAACGACCCCAGTCCCAGCTTTCTTATTTATTTATTTGTTTGTTTATTTGTTTATTGAGATGGAGTCTCGCTCTGTTGCCCAGGCTGGAGTGCAGTGGTGCAATCTCGGGTCCCTGTAACCTCCGCCTCCCGGGTTCAAGCGATTCTCCTGCCTCAGCCTCCCGAGGAGCTGGGATTACAGGCGCGTGCCATCACGCCCAGCTAGTTTTTTTATTTTTAGTAGAGACAGGGTTTCACTATGTTGGCCAGGTTGGTTTGGAGCTCCTGACCTCAGGTCATCTGCCCATCTCGACCTCCCAAAGTGTTGGGATTACAGGCGTGAGCCACTGCGCCCAGCCAGTCCCATCTTTGTTGCCGTCATTCCTCCCCTAGTCCACCCAAAAGGTTCATACCAGGGGACAACGCCGGCTGCATCTCATCCTTGGCTGCTGAGTCCATTGTGGGCCTGGAGGAGCCAGAGCTGAGGTGGGCCCGGGGCAAGCAGGCAGAGTAGATGCCCCTGTGAGCTGCTGCCTCTGTCTAAGCCCTTCTGAGAGGAGGAAGGAGGTTCTTCCCGGCCCCCTCGGGAAGTGAGAGGGAGCGGGTGTGATGTGGAGGGCACCTGGGAGGCTTTGCCTGCTAGGTTTCCCAGTCGTGCCCCTGCAGATGTCAAGCGAGACAGGGTGGGCACAGGCCTCCACTGGACCCTGGTCCTGCTCTGAGCTGCACAGGACAGTTTGCTACAGAACTTACCAGATTTGATCAGGTGTCCAGTTCTCCCTCCACAAATGACCTTGGCCTTGAGAACAGCCCTCTCCCCAATGCAGCTGGGCACGCCCGCCACTTGCTCAGAGGGCCTGGGCAACTCCAGCTGACTCCAGCGTGCAGCTGAATTCCTCTCCCCAAGGAAGTCTCTCTCCCACTCCCCACCCAGAAGCCCCTTCTTCCCACCAAGGCTCCTCCCTCCCCAAGGCCATCAACAGAAAGGAAGGAAGCTGAGTCTCTGGCATTTTATTCCCAACAGGAAAGAGTGTCTGCACGGAGGGTGGGGACAGCTGGGCGACACTTCCCTGAGGGGCGGGGGGGTGGGGTGTACTTGTACTCAACCAGTCTTGACCAGCCTACCCAGAACCTCTTAGTGCTCAGGAGAGGAGATAGGGATTTGCTAGACTTGGCCTCAACCTGGGGTGGTGGGCAGAGTGTGCAGATATGGATGCAGACGACATCAACAGCACAGGATGAAAACTGTGTTGGCCAGCCTCTGAGGAGGATGTGTACCTCTGCGGAGGATTGAGAGGTGGCAAGCTCTTGTGAAGAGGGGTGTGTTGGGGGGTGGCAGGAGAGGGTCATGAAAGCTGTGTTTATCTTTGTTTTAGACAGGGTCTTGATCTGTCACCAAGGCTGGAGTACAGTGGCACCACCATAGCTCGCTGCAGCCTTCTGGGCTCAAGCGATCTGCCTGCCTCAGCCTCCCAAAGTGTTGGGAGATTACAGGCGTGAGTCACCGCAACTGGGCAGCTGTGTTTATCTTGAGAGTTATAGGGAGCCAGGGAAGGGACTATAAGGTTTATTATTATTTAGTGGATGTTCAGTCCACCACCCAAATCCACCCTTCAGGACAGAAGTGCTCATTCTCCAGCTGCCAGGAGTGTAGGCTACTGAGATCACACCACTGAGTCTCTCAGTCAATATTGGGGTGCAAAAGCATGGTACCATCGTGTGAACATGAACCCTTCAGAAGTGCTACCCCAATTTCAGAGATCCTAGTGGGATAGGCTGAGGCCTATAATATAATTGCATCTGCTCAATTCTGCTTGTCTTAATCCCTTAAAGGTGTGGATCCTGACCAGGTATGGTGGCTCACACCTGTCATCCCAGCATTGTGGGAGGCTGAGGTGGGAGGATCGCTTGAGCCCACGAGTTCAAGACTAGCCTGGGCAATATAGTGAGACCCACATCTCTAAAAAACTAAAAATAAATGAGGCGGGCATGGTGGTGCATGCCTGTGGTCCCAGCTACTTGGGAGGCTGAGGTGGGAGAATCGCTTGGGCCCAGGAAGCTGAGACGGCATTGATCTTGCCACTGCACTCTGGCCTGGGCAACAGAGTGAGACCCTGTCTCAAAAAAAAAAAGTGTGGATCCCCAACAAACTTGCTGCAAAACCCTGTCTCGAGTCCCATTTCCCAGAGAACCTGATCTAAAAGAAACAATAATAAATAGTAACAATGTTAAAAGTTACAAAATGACCCTATCACACATTCCTGCATGCCAGGAATGACTGAGTGCTTTACTGATATTTACACATAGGTAAACACGTTTGCATTGGCTGAAGTGTTCATAACCCCATAGTCTCTGAGCACTGTACTGTGAGGACAAGATGAGCGAAAGATGAGGCTAGGACCATGGGTGGAACAAGGTGGACAAGGTAGATATAGTTAGTGCTTGCTGTTTGGCAGGAAGTGAGGGATAGGAATAGATGGGGTGACCCCAAGACAGTAGGGCAGCCTTTAGGAACAGGTTTGATGTGGCAGTAAAATGAGTTTGAAATATATAAAAGAATAAATAAAGAGAAAAAAACGGAAAAGGAACAGGTTTGAGGGAGCAGATTGGATTAGTCAGGTAGTGTGGTCTCCTCTCCCAAGATGGGGACTAGGCAGAGTTAGTGATGTTGGGGCAGATTGGCAAGGAAAGTTCCGATGGCGTCCCCTTCTCTACTGCCAGGGCGGCCCACTGACGCCCTTCTCATTCCTCCCCAACTTCATCCCAACTCCCCGGTCTACCCACGTAGTTTTCGTCTTATTCGGAGGCTGGACATTTGCTACTGGTCCCTGAAGTTTTGCGGCTGCACCCACAGACAGCAATAGCGCCACGTTCCCTGGAAGGCGCACGGGACGGAAGCGGAAGCAGTAACGCTGGCTCCGGCTGCCGGGCGGCCAGGAACGGAAGCGGAAGTGGCGGCGGCGCCGGCCTGGCCTGGCCTGGCTGAGGGGAGGCGGCGGGCGGGCGCGATGGCGGAGGCCGGGCCACAGGCGCCGCCGCCCCCGGGCACTCCAAGCCGGCACGAAAAGAGCCTGGGACTGCTCACCACCAAGTTCGTGTCCCTTCTGCAGGAGGCCAAGGACGGCGTGCTTGACCTCAAGCTGGTGCGGCCTGGGCTAAGGGGAGACAAGGGAGGCTGGTGGACCAGGCCTGGGCCGGTAGCGGGAACCCCGGGGGCGGCCCAGCTGGGTCCTCCGAGAGCCGGCCGCCATCGTGTGCTTTCTCACAGGAGAGAAGCCGGGGGATGTTTCATTCATTCGGCCGAGGCCATCGAGCTACAGCTATGGGCCAGGCTCGGGGCTGCAGGTGTTCGTCCTCGTGGCCCTTCCTGGCTGGCGAGGAGAAGAGCTGCCTATGGGACAGAGCTGCGGTCCTGAGCTGCAGTAGCGCCTGGGAGGCACTACAGGGTTGGAATCCAGATTACTCCCTTCCCAGACCACGTCTCAGGGTGGCTGGGGGTACACCCCAGAGTGGGGCTGAGCATTCTCCATTCTCTCTGCCAGGCAGCTGACACCCTAGCTGTACGCCAGAAGCGGCGGATTTACGACATTACCAATGTTTTGGAAGGTATCGGGCTAATCGAGAAAAAGTCCAAGAACAGCATCCAGTGGAAGTGAGTGGGCATAGTGGGAGGGTAGTAGAGTCTCCCACCCAGAAGTGTCGGGCGTGGGGTGGAGGGTGCCGAAGAAGGCAGGGGCCATGGGACCCAGAGTTCTCAGCAGTCCCTCTCAGCCCCACTCCCTGGGCTCAGGGGTGTGGGGCCTGGCTGCAATACCCGGGAGATTGCTGACAAACTGATTGAGCTCAAGGCAGAGATCGAGGAGCTGCAGCAGCGGGAGCAAGAACTAGACCAGCACAAGGTGTGGGTGCAGCAGAGCATCCGGAACGTCACAGAGGACGTGCAGAACAGCTGATATCCTCCTGGCGGTCCCTGCTGGGGGGAGTGGGCAAGGGGCCCTCTGGTTCAACTTGCCCTGAGCCCTGTTCCTCTTGGGAGTTTGTCTTATAGCCACTGGCCATGGCCCAGCCTCAGGCTCCCTCCTCAGAGCCCCTCCCCTTCCACTCTTAGCCTGTGATCCCTCCCCCGGTGGACCTGAGTCCCCAGAACGGTCTCTGAGGGCCTGTGTGTCAGACCTTAGCTAAAGAATTGGGTCTTTTCTGTAGTCTGCCATCTGTCACCATAGGGCATCAGCCATTCTCCTTAACCCTCACACTTTGGCCTACGTCACTCATGAGGACATCTGCAGATGCTTTGCTGGTGAGCAGAGCCTGGGTAGGGGTGAGGGGGTGGGCTGGGCTCAGCCAAAGTCCTGAGCACTGGGCTCAGTGTCTTAGGAGAGTTCTGTCTCTTAAGAGGGTTTCTGGGGCCTGCTCAGAGAGGAACCAGGCAGGGTAAGTCTTCTGTCTGAGTGTCACTGGGACCCTGTGGAGGTCAGCTATACCAAAAGGGTACAGAAATTCTGGAGTGGGTCCCTGGGTCTGTTCCCATCTCTACTGTTTCCTGGATTTGGCTTCTTGGGTATGATAGAGGCACAAGGGGGAGAGAGGGAGAGAGGATATGTGTGTATTTGCTTGTGTGCAGGCTCTTACATGCAGGGCATGGGGGTGCCCACTTCCAACTTGTTAGTTTAGTTGCATTGTGAATACAGGATCTGTTCCTCTTTTTTTCTTTTTAAGAGATGGGCTCTTGCTGTGTTGCCCAGGCTGGTCTTGAACTCCTGAGCTCAAGCTGTCTTCCCTCCTCAACCCCCTAAAGTGCTGGAATTATGGGTGTGAGCCACTGTGCCCCGCTGATGTGTTTCTTCTCCATCTTGTATGCCCCTGACTGGTCATGGGAAAGGGATGTTGGCCTTGGCTAGAACACCTTCACCTAGGGATCAGCCATCGGTAGAGCAATGAGGTGCATGTGGCCAGTGATCTTTCACTCCACATAATTGAATCCAGATTTCCTGGTTACTGACCCTGGGCTCTCAGGAAGAGAAGAGCTTTAGCTCTGCCTGGCCACTATGGGGGATGGGTGAGGCCCACTGTCTAGTTCCTCAGGGACCGTGATCTCCTGCCTTGCTCCAAAAGGCAGGCACCTCTGTTCCCAGCTCAGATTGAGCCCATGGGCTCTGACCCATTCTCCATGTCATTCTAGGAGATACCCTCTTGGCCATCCGGGCCCCATCAGGCACCAGCCTGGAGGTGCCCATCCCAGAGGTGGGTGCTTAGCCCAGGCAGGCGGGGTCAGCTGAGGGCGGGTGCTGGCTGTGGAGCCTGATAAGTCCTGGGTGGGGCAAGTAGGGGGAGGCCTGGAGTTTGGGGTTATCTAGGAGGATGGGCATCCTGGGTGGGAGAGGACACTGTGGTCCTGACCCGGAGTCGGGCAGGAGCCAAGCCTGCTTACAGTTCTACCCATCTCCCATCCCTTACCACCCATCTCTAGGGTCTCAATGGGCAGAAGAAGTACCAGATTCACCTGAAGAGTGTGAGTGGTCCCATTGAGGTTCTGCTGGTGAACAAGGAGGCATGGAGCTCACCCCCTGTGGCTGTGCCTGTGCCACCACCTGAAGATTTGCTCCAGAGCCCATCTGCTGTTTCTACACCTCCACCTCTGCCCAAGCCTGCCCTAGCCCAGTCCCAGGAAGCCTCACGTCCAAATAGTCCTCAGCTCACTCCCACTGCTGTCCCTGGCAGTGCAGAAGTCCAGGGAATGGCTGGCCCAGCAGCTGAGATCACAGGTGAGGCACCATGGGAGCTTGTGACAGAGGCCCAAGAGGCAGTATCTCTGTGTTGTGGAACACCATGCTCAGAGTTGGAAGAGACTCTTCAGGTTGGGGATTGTCCTTTTCCTGACCACCTAGCCTTCCCTTGCTATGGTAATGAATGAGCCTTTTTTGTTTTTGTTTTTGTTTTTGAGACGGAGTCTCACTGTGTCCCCCAGGCTGGAGTGTGCAATGGCGCGATCTTGGCTCACTGCAACCTCTGCCTCCCAAGCTCAAGAAATTTTCCTGCCTTAGCCTCCTGAGTAGCTGGGATTACAGGCGCCCACCATGCACAGCTAATTCTCGTACTTCTAATAGGGATGGGGTTTCACCATGTTGGCCAGGCTGGTTTCGAACTCCTGACCTCAAATGATCTGCCTGCCTCGGCCTCCTGTAGTGCTGGGATTACAGGCTTGAACCACCATGCCTGCCTGAATGGGCCCTTTTTAACAGGGAACCTCTGACTGTGGGAAGAGCCATTGCTGGTGGCAGTTTTCTCCCCCAGATCCACATCCACTGGTGTCTCAATTGCCCTGGTAGCCCATCTTGAAGCATGGCCACAGCAGACATGTTGACCACGAGTCTTCTTCTGTAGGTCTTGTGTCCCTGTCTCCTGTGGTGACTAATTTCAGGTTACTTCCTCTGGGGTGACTGGCAATGCCTAATTCTCCTTGGGTCTGGGAACCAGGCTTGTGGTCCTCCTGTGTCTGGGTTCCAGCACAGCCAGTTTCAACGACCTCTTCCTGACCTTGTATGACTGGGTCTGGGGGCTATCATTGTAGTGAGTGGCGGCCCTGGGACTGATAGCAAGGACAGTGGTGAGCTCAGTTCACTCCCACTGGGCCCAACAACACTGGACACCCGGCCACTGCAGTCTTCTGCCCTGCTGGACAGCAGCAGCAGCAGCAGCAGCAACAGTAACAGCAGCAGTTCGTCCGGACCCAACCCTTCTACCTCCTTTGAGCCCATCAAGGCAGACCCCACAGGTGGTGAGTACCTGCCCCCTAGGGGCAGAGAGAGAGAGTCTAGCCTCAGTCCAGTCCTAGGTCAGAAAACACAATTGGGGATGGAACCCAGATCTCCTGTCAACCCTGCTGGACACGAGAGCTCTCTGCCAGCACCTCTGGGTCAGTGCTGGTGCCCCCTCTAGCACCCCATCCTAGGCTAACACAGAACTCCCTGCCCTCTCTCAAGCCCTTTCCTGCCACCCCTTGGAGCACCGCCTCACTAATTGACACTTCTCTGTATCACTCTCTCTCATCTTCTCTGTCTCCTTTCTGTCTGGACTCCTTGAAAAAGTAATCTCCATTCATTAGTCTCCTAGTCACCTTTCAGGTTGCAGCAGTCACCCCCCCAGCCCCAGTGTTACAGCAGTGTTACTCTTGAGAAGCTGCCGAAGGCCTGCCGAGCCCAGCAGCCTCCAGCGTGTTTTGCTGGTGCTCTCTTGGTCTGTGTCAATATTCTTTCCTCCTTTGGCATCATGATGCCGGCTTTTGGCTCTCCTATCTCACTGGCTTCTTGAACTCTTCCCTGGCATGTCCTTAAACATTGCTCTTTTTGAGGGCTCTGTCCCATTCCACTCCTGGAGAGGGCTGCAGCTCTGGGTGAACGAATCCCCAGCCTCCGCCTGGCCTAGATCTTTTCCCAATCTGCACACTTCGGTGTCCACCTGCCGTCCTGTGTACATCCAATGGACACTTTATTCCTGCATGTCCTCAACTGAACTTAGTTTCCTCCCGAAGCTTGCTTTCCACCTCTGCGCACCCAGCCATCAGCCCTAGTTATCCAGGCCTGACCCTTGGCTCTCACTCTAGTTCCAGTTCCTTATCCCTCCTCCTTCTGCTGCCCACCCCATGCCAGCTAACTGAGGTCTGTCCCAGATGTCCCCTCCTATCCTCTGGTATCCTCAGCACTCAGGATGACCCCTGGCCACCTCTGTCCTGGATTCTTCAGCATCTTTCTCTTTACCCTGACTGACAGACTAATTTTTCTGAAATGCAGGCCTGACAGAAAAATGTGGCATTTCTCTGTTTGCAAAAGTACCTTTAATGGCTCCTTGAGGGCCACCAGATAAGATCTGAACTCCTGAGCCTGGCATGTGAAATCCCTCATAGTCCTCTCTGGTTGCATTTTCTTCTGCTTCCCCTGTGTCCTCCTGGCCAGAGGTTTGTAGTGGAGTCATCACCCTGTAGCGCCACCACCTCTGCCTGGTGACCTGACCCAGGGTCTGGTCTCTGAGTCTTGCACAGAGCAGGTGCTCAGCAAGGGTGGGACAGATGGGGTACCTTCTGTCAGACAGGGGGTGCATGCTGAGCCCAGAAAGAGGCTTCTGTGGCCTTTCCGAGTTAGAAAAGCTGTACCAATCACTTGCAGGGGGCCTTTGGTACCCTGGGCTCAGCACTGAGGAATTCAGGTTTAGCAAGTGAGGCCAACAGACAGTGCCAGCTTGGCCTAGGCAGGACCTACATCTCCTTAGCTGTGTGGAGCCTCAGGGTGGGTGGTATAGGATCCGAGGAAGCCAGGGGGCTGTAGTGGGGCCAGGCTGGACCTCTGTGCCCTGAGCATGGCTTTCTTGTTTTTCAGTTTTGGAACTCCCCAAAGAGCTGTCAGAAATCTTTGATCCCACACGAGGTAGGCTGCTGCATTCCTCCCTGAGGCTAGGGGTAAGGGACACAGCTCATTGGGTCCTATGGCTGTTTTCTTGCCCTTTTGAGGACCTTGTTGTGGCACTTATGGTAACTGGGGCAAAGGGTGAAGTTCCTGATGGGCAGGTGGGGTTCCCTTTCCTGGGCTTTGGTGGGTGGAGAGGTGGGAGCTGGAATGTTAGTAACTGAGCTCTCTCCATTCCCAGAGTGCATGAGCTCGGAGCTGCTGGAGGAGTTGATGTCCTCAGAAGGTGGGTGGCCCTGGAAGGTGGGAGTGGGTGTGGGCAGGGGTTGGGCTGCTGCTAGGGGAGCCCTGGCCCAGGGCCTGAGACTAGTGCTCTCTGCAGTGTTTGCCCCTCTGCTCCGTCTTTCTCCACCCCCCGGAGACCACGATTATATCTACAACCTGGACGAGAGTGAAGGTGTCTGTGACCTCTTTGATGTGCCTGTTCTCAACCTCTGACTGACAGGGACATGCACTGTGTGGCTGGGACCCAGACTGTCTGACCTGGGGGTTGCCTGGGGACCTCTCCCACCCAACCCCTACAGAGCTTGAGAGCCACAGACGCCTGGCTTCTCCGGTCTCCCCTCACCGCACAGTTCTGGCCACAGCTCCCGCTCCTGTGCTGGCACTTCTGTGCTCGCAGAGCAGGGGAACAGGACTCAGCCCCCATCACCGTGGAGCCAAAGTGTTTGCTTCTCCCTTTCTGCGGCCTTCACCAGCCCAGGCTCGGCTGCCACCCAGTGGCACAGAACCGAGGAGCTGCCATTACCCCCCACAGGGGGCAGTGTCTTGCTCCTGCCAGCCTCAGTGTCTTGCTTCTGCCAGCTCCTTCCCCTAGGAGGGAAGGGTGGGGTGGAACTGGGCACATGCCAGCACCACTTCTAGCTTCCTTCGCTATCCCCCACCCCCTGACCCTCCAGCTCCTCCTGGCCCTCTCACGTGCCCACTTCTGCTGGGCCTTTAGCCCTAGAACCTGCAGGTGGTGGGGGCGGCTACCAAGAAGGAACAGAGGTCTCTGGGGAGGAGTCTGGGTGGTCCAGCCCTGATGATTGGCCCCACCTCCTGCTGCCCCATAACCCTCTCTTCATTTCGGCTTTTTCATTTACCCTCATTTAGAGCCATTTGCAGAGATTTAGAAAGATTTACAGTAACGAATGGATTCCTATATAAAGATTATTTTTATACTTTTTGCAGCAAAAGGAAATTGTAATATTTGTACAGTGTTCAAGTGAATAAAAACCATGCCTAAGGCTAGCTCTGATGTGGTTCTTTGGGGACCCTCCTTGGGACTGTGCTGGACTGGCAGTGTGATTGGGTGGGTCACCTTGCTGG
Source organism: Pan troglodytes (assembly GCF_028858775.2). Lineage (NCBI taxonomy): Eukaryota > Metazoa > Chordata > Mammalia > Primates > Hominidae > Pan > Pan troglodytes. The sequence goes on from NC_072416.2 coordinate 65,245,246, forward strand.
AACTAGGGGTGGGGCGGCCTCCGGCAGCCTGCCCTCCCCGCCCCCACCTGCCGCACCTTGGTGTGGGGCGGGGCCGCCTCGGCGGGGCGGGGCAGGCGGAGCCGTCCCTTCCTACCCCCAGACTCCAACCCGGAACTAACCTCGGCTCCCTTGGGAAGGCCGCGTTGCATGGCCAGGAGCAGCAGTCTGGGCCGCGAGTGCGGGACACCGAGGTCAGGTCTCGGAAAGGGAGGACCTCCTCGTCCCCAGGGGCCCCAGGCCAGGTGCACCCTTGGCCGCAGGTGCACGGTCTCCGGAAAGTGCAGGCGCCCACGTCCCAGCTGGACCATGGCGCCTCCGCGGAACGTGGTGAAGATTGCCATCCAGATGCGTGACGCCATCCCGCAGCTCATCCAGCTGGACCAGGTCACCCGGCTGGTCCCGCCTCCATCTGCCCCACTGCCCCACCTCCCGGTAGCCCCCTGGCCCTCGGGGCAGCCCGCCCCACCCCTCCCCCCAGGCTCCTCCCCATCCCTCCCTGCCCAGGCCGCGAGAATGACCACTCCACTTGCAGGCGAAGCCCCTGGCCGCTGTGCTGAAGGAGGTGTGCGACGCGTGAGTGCTGCCGGGCCAGGGCCTGCGGAGGGCGGGAGGGCAGGAGGGGCGGCGCCCCCTGCCGGCCTCGCTGAGCCTCGTGCCCCTCAGGTGGAGCCTGACGCACTCTGAGCGTTACGCCCTGCAGTTTGCGGATGGGCACCGGAGATACATCACCGAGAATGTGAGTCCCCTCTCCCCAGCCCCACGCTCGGCCTTCCGACCCCTCTAACCCACCTGGCCCCGATAACTCTGGCTCTTCATCCCACTACCGGAGCGCGATCTGTTACTGACCCCCAGCCGCCCTCACCGACACCCCAGTTGATCAGTCCTCGGAGCCCTCCCTGACCTCGCTGCCTTTTCTGCTGTCTTCTCCAGAACCGCGCGGAGATCAAGAATGGCAGCATCCTGTGCCTCAGCACGGCCCCAGTAATGCCCCTCCCGTCCCGCCTTCCCCATCCCTGCCCCTTTGCTCCAGGTCCGGAGGCCCCCCGCCCCGGAGGCCCCCGCCCCAGCCCTGCCTTGCGCCACCTAGTTGACGCCCGGGGCCGCACACTTCCAGGTCCCACCCTTACCATGCCCAGCCTCTTCACCTCTGCTCCTGCTCCGCTCCTGCCAGGACCTTGAGGCTGAGCAGCTCTTGGGTGGGCTGCAGAGTGACAGTCCTGAAGGGCGCCGGGAAGCCCTGAGGCGCCTCGTTCCGCTGGCCTCGGACATGACCTTTGCCAGGGAGGTCATCAGCCGTAATGGGCTCCAGAGACTAGGCACCATCATTGAAGACGGGGACGAGTGAGCACAGGGATGTGTGGGCTGGGGGAGATGGTGGGGCTTTCTGGTCCTGGTCTGGTCCTGCTTAGCCCCAGATGTCCCCCCTCCAGCCTAGGAGAGGTGCTGGCCCTCAGCCTGAGGGCCTTCTCAGAGCTCATGGAGCACGGCGTGGTGTCCTGGGAGACTCTGAGCATCCCCTTTGTGAGGAAGGTGGGTGGGCTTTCCTAGGGCAGCGGGTGGGGGCAGTGGAGCAGTGGGGCAGTGGTAGACCCGGCCTTCCATGGGGGTGAGGTGGTGACACCCCTGCCCCCTTACAGGTGGTGTGCTACGTGAACATGAACCTCATGGATGCCTCCGTGCCTCCCCTAGCCCTTGGGCTGCTGGAGAGTGTGACCTTGAGCAGCCCAGCCCTGGGCCAGCTGGTCAAGAGCGAGGTGCCCCTGGATAGGCTGCTGGTGCACCTACAGGTGTAAGCCTCTGGGGCTGGGGTCCAGATGCGGGGAGCAGGGCTGGAGCCTGAATGTTCCACTGAGCCCTCTTCTTGCCATAGGATGAACCAGCAGCTGCAAACCAAGGCCATGGCCCTGCTGACAGCCTTGCTGCAGGGGGCCAGCCCTGTGGAACGCAAGGTGAGTGTCGATCGGTGGCTAGATGGGGGCAGCACCCGGTGGGCGCTGCCCTACCCTGAAGCAAAATCCTCTAAGCCCCCCTTTTTTTTTTTTTTTGAGATGGAGTCTTGCTCTGTCGCCCAGGCTGGAGTGCAGTGGCGCGATCTTGGCTCACTGCAAGCTCTGCCTTCCGGGTTCACACCATTCTCCTGCCTCAGCCTCCCGAGTAGCTGGGACTACAGGCGCCCGCCACCACGCCCAGCTGATTTTTTTTTTTTTTTTTTTTTTAGTAGAGACGGGGTTTCACTGTGTTAGCCAGGATGGCCTCCATCTCCTGACCTTGTGATCCGCCTGCCTCGGCCTCCCAAAGTGCTGGGATTACAGGCGTGAGCCACCGCGCCCAGCCTAAGCCCCCTTTCTTTCTACCTCCTCAGCACATGCTTGACTATCTTTGGCAGAGGAACCTTCGCCAGTTCATCTATAAGGTAGGAAGTGGTGGGCCAGGGGGACCTCTCTGCCCCTCCCTCCCCGTGAGCCCTCGCTTACACCAGGGACTGGCTGTCCTGCAGAACATCATTCACAGTGCAGCACCAATGGGCGACGAGATGGCTCATCACCTGTACGTACTGCAGGCTCTCATGCTGGGGCTGCTGGAGCCGCGCATGCGGACGCCCCTGGACCCCTACAGCCAGGTGTGTGTCTTTGGTGAGGACAAGGCAGGGGGTGGCTTAGAGCTTGGCCTTGAATCTATAATCTTGATCCCCTCCCCCGCCACCCAACACTGACCCCAGGAGCAGCGGGAGCAGCTGCAGGTCCTACGCCAGGCTGCCTTCGAGGTGGAGGGGGAGTCCTCGGGTGCCGGGCTAAGTGCTGACCGTCGCCGTTCCCTCTGTGCCCGAGAGTTCCGCAAACTGGGCTTCTCTGTGAGTATCACCCCTACCCAACTCCCCACCCCTGCCTCAGCCCAGGGCTGTTGTTCCAGGCGGCCGTGGCCCTTCTTGAACTGCCTGTGCCCACTTCCCCCAGAACAGCAACCCAGCACAGGACCTGGAGCGCGTGCCCCCCGGTCTGCTGGCCCTGGACAACATGTTGTACTTCTCCAGAAACGCGCCCAGCGCGTACAGCCGGGTCGGTGACAGGGTAGGGTGGGGGGGTGGCAGCATCCCCCAGGCAGGGTCCCCATGGGCTTAGCTGTGACTCCTTGCCCCATTCTCTGCGCCCCCAGTTTGTGTTGGAGAACAGCAGCCGCGAGGACAAGCACGAGTGCCCCTTTGCCCGGGGCAGCATCCAGCTGACGGTGCTGCTGTGTGAGCTGCTCCGTGTTGGGGAGCCCTGTGAGTGGCCTGGACTGGGCACAGCATGGCCAAGAGCAGGGGACGGAAGGGCAGAGAGGGCCAGGGGCTGTATGCACTTTCTCCCTGAGCCCCTCCTGCCCCCCCACTCCAGGCTCTGAGACAGCCCAGGACTTCTCACCCATGTTCTTCGGCCAAGACCAGAGCTTCCACGAGCTCTTCTGTGTGGGCATCCAGCTGTTGAATAAGACCTGGAAGGAGATGCGGGCTACACAGGAGGACTTCGACAAGGTGGGTGGGGTGGGAGCTGGGAGGCCTGGGCCAGGGCAGGGGGCTGATCTGGGTACAGAGCTTAGGCCCTGAGCTGAGCTTGGGCGGCCCCAGGTCATGCAGGTGGTGCGGGAGCAGCTGGCCCGCACTCTGGCCCTGAAGCCCACTTCCCTGGAGCTCTTCCGAACCAAGGTGAATGCGCTCACTTATGGGGAGGTGCTGCGGCTGCGGCAGACTGAACGGCTGTACCAGGAGGGCACGCTGGCTCCCCCTATACTGTGAGTCTGGGGGGATGGATCCTCAGTCCTAGCCCTACCTTCCTTGGTGCCCCCTGGGCTACTCCCCAGGTCAGATGTGCTCAGTGACACCCCTCTATCAGGGAGCTGCGGGAGAAGCTGAAGCCAGAGCTCATGGGCCTGATCTGCCAGCAGCGCTTGCTCCGCCTCTGTGAGGGGACGCTCTTCCGCAAGATCAGCAGCCGGCGGCGCCAGGGTCTCTGAGTGGGCATGGGCGGGGGGCAGAGGGCAGGCAGAGGGCGGCTGGCTTGGTGTCAGGACCTCTCAGCACTCCGGCCCTCTTCCCTTTCTCCACGCAGATAAGCTGTGGTTCTGCTGCCTGTCCCCCAACCACAAGCTGCTGCAGTACGGAGACATGGAGGAGGGCGCCAGCCCACCTACCCTGGAGAGTCTGCCCGAGCAACGTAAGGCGGGCAGGGGCGGGGGCCAGACACCTGCTCTCCCCAGACCGCCCTGGGCCCCGGGGCTGCCAGGGCTGCAGTGCTCAGCCCAGCCTTCTTCCTGCAGTCCCTGTGGCCGACATGAGGGCACTCCTGACAGGCAAGGACTGCCCCCATGTCCGGGAGAAGGGCTCCGGGAAGCAGAACAAGGTGAGTACAGCGGGCCAGGGGCTCCTTCCCGCCCGCCCCCGCCTACCCTGTCCCCTGCTCAGTGTCCCCGCTCCCTTGCTTCCCCAGGACCTCTATGAGTTGGCCTTCTCAATCAGCTATGACCGTGGGGAGGAAGAAGCGTACCTCAACTTCATTGCCCCCTCCAAGCAGGAGGTGAGTGTCCGCCAGGCTGAGGTCGGCAGGTGGGCAGGGGAGGCAGATGGGCAGACTCTCACGGCTCTGTGCCACCCCCAGTTCTACCTGTGGACAGATGGGCTCAGTGCCTTGCTGGGCAGTCCCATGGGCAGCGAGCAGACACGGCTGGACCTGGAGCAGCTGCTGACCATGGAGACCAAGCTGCGTCTGCTGGAGCTGGAGAACGTGCCCATCCCCGAGCGGCCACCCCCTGTTCCCCCACCCCCCACCAACTTCAACTTCTGCTATGACTGCAGCATCGCTGAACCTTGACAGTGTGGCTGGCCATGGGCCACAGCTGCGGCCACTGCAGCAGCCATGAAGGGCAGTGGGTAGAGGAGTGCAGGCACCCTGACCAGCAGAGATTGCTGCAGAAATAAAGTCTGCTTGGCTCTTGGGATATGTTGAGCCAGCTCTGTACCTTGCGGGCTGAGCCTGTGACAGTGACAGTCTTCCCCTTCTGCCTTCAAACTTAGCTGGTGGATAAGATGGGGAATCAGGCCAGGCCACAAACTTTGACAGCTACGGTTGAGGGGCTGGTGTTCTGAAGGGGGTGGGGAGAGGCTGGGACTGCTGCCTTTCTCCAAGATGAGTCCTCAGCCTCCCTCCATGCTGGGCCTGCAGGGAGGGTTGGCCTGTGGTCTGGGGGTACCTGCCAAGGGAGAGGCTGAGCTGCCGGCCTGCTGCAGGAGAACTGGCAGGGTAGGAGGCACTGCCCCAAATGGATGCCTTCCTGGACAGCGTTAACAGGAGCGTAGTCTGGGAGCCATCTCCAGAAGGCTCCTGACAATCTGACCTCAGTCCTCAAGCTTGCATGGCCCTGCCTGGTGTCCTTTGTAGGACTTGGAGTTCTCTGGTGAGAGGCATGAAAGGAGAGAGGCAGAAGGGCAGGGTCAGGATCCCCAGGCTGGTAGGAGGATGTGGGCTGATTCCAACAAGAGCCACTTCTGTGCAGGAAGACCCGGTTTCTGATTAAAACCTAACTCAGGGCCGGGCTTGGCTCACGCCTGTAATCCCAGCACTGTGGGAGGCTGAGGCAGTCCGATCACCTGAGGTCAGGAGTTCAAGACCAGCCTGGGCAATATGGTGAAACCCCGTCTCTACTAAAAATATAACAATTAGCTGGGTGTGGTCGCGCACACCTGTAATCCCAGCTACTCGGGAGGCTGAGGCAGGAGAATCGCTTGAACCCAGGAGGCGGAGGTTGCACCGAGCTGAGATTGCACCACTGCACTCCAGCCTGAGCGACAGAATGAGACTCCATCTCAAAAAACAAATTAAAAACCTAACTCAGAACCATGGGTAGGGTGGGGGCCATAGACAGGCCAGAGCCCCTGGGGGCAGAAGCATCGAGGAGTATTGGGCCCAGCTGGAGGTTTGGTCACAGGGGCAGAGTCTGTGATCACAGACCCCAAGCCCGTGAGGAAAGAAGAGCCTATAAGTCTGTGGAGCTCACAGGATAGGCTGAAGCCACTGCCCCTCAGACTTCCCCCTGCCATTCACCTCTTGTCTCACCAGTGCCACCTCCAATATCTTTTTTTTCTTTTTCTTTTTCTTTTTCTTCTTTTTTTTTGAGATGGAGTTTCACTCTTATTGCCCAGGCTGGAGTGCAATGGTGTGATCTTGGCTCACTGCAACCTCTGCCTCCCAGGTTCAAGCAATTCTCCTGCCTTAGCCTCCCAAGTAGCTGGGATTACAGGCATGCGCCACCATGCCTGGCTAAATTTTTTGTATTTAGTAGAGACAGGGTTTCACCATGTTAGTCAGGCTGGTCTCTAACTCCTGACCTCAAGTGATCCACCCACCTCGGCCTCCCAAAGTGCTGGGATTACAGGCATGAGCCACCGCACCTGTCTCCAATACTTTTTTGTTTGTTTTGTTTTTTGTTTGTTTTTTTGAGATGAAGTTTTGCTCTTGTTGCTCAGGCTGGAGTGCAATGGCACCATCTTGGCTCACCGTACCCTCTGCCTCCCGGGTTCAAGTGATTCTCCTGCCTTAGCCTCCTGAGTAGCTGGGATTACAAGCATGCGCCACCACGCCCGGCTAATTTTGTATTTTTTGTAGAGAAGGGGTTTCTCCATGTTAGTCAGGCTGGTCTCGAACTCCCAACCTCAGGTGATCTGCCCACCTCGGCCTCCCAAAATGCTGCGATTACAGGCGTGAGCCACCGTGCCTGGCCCCAATACTGTTTTTAACTGTTAACCATCAACCTGGCTGACCTTGAGAACTGATGAAACAGCGTGCTGGAGGGCACTTACTCCCCCTCCCCCAGCTAAGCTGCAGATCTTTGGGCATCCAGGGCCCACCATGCCCATGCCTAAGGACTTCCCACCACAAATGGAGCAGTCGGCCATTGAGTTATAGGTGGAAATGGGGGGCAGGGACCCCTGATGCTGTCGGCCTCCCTGTAACTGTCAATTATTCCTTCTTAATGTCTCCAGTCCCTTGTGCATGCCACCATCATAGCAAAAGCCTCCTGACTTCTGGCTTCCTGTCTTGCACTTCCAATCCTCTCAATACCAGCTACCCCAACTGCTTTCTCCAACATAAATCTGATCATACACACACACAAACATCCCATATATTTGATGTCACCCTATCCATGTCCATGGGTTAATGGCCACAGTTTCCACGGCTGAGCCTGAGTTGAGCCAGGTGAGTCTCAGACATACCGTGGTTTAGCCCTTCCACCTGAGCACCTGTGGCTTGCAGGGTTCTCGATGCTTGGTCTGAGCTGGCATCCTCCCTGCCTAGACTACCCCCTCAGTGCCAGCTCTGGCCTGCCTGTGTGCGTCCCCACAGTGCCTTCTACCTGGATCACCCCCTTCCTTTCTTCTGGCCATTTTCACTGCCCTGATTCCTTCCTGGACCCTCCAGGCCCAACTTGTTGCTCCCTGGGCTCTGGTCCCAGGTGCTTGTCTCTCTCTTCACCCGCACCCTGCACACTGGACTGTCCCTGCTAGCTGGCTTCTCTGCCTCCCCAGCTGGCCCTGGGGCTGGGAGAGCTTTGGCCCCTCTGAATCCCTACATAAAGCACAGTCCCTGCAGGTACTGGGGGAGCCCTGGCTCGCTGCTACAACCAATGAACAGGGATATGGACGAGGTGCGGGGACACACCAAGGGCCAGACCTGCCATGGAGAAGTCACCAGCACCATTGAGGGGGCTGGATTAGGTGACCTCTAGTGACCCCCTCACCCAGAGATGCTGGCCTCTTTCATTCTTTTCTTCTTATTTCCCCCCTCAGGACAGCCTCATTGACTCAGGCATCATTCATCAGTTGTTCCTGGAATCTGGCTGGGACAAGCGCACAGCATGTACCTTTGCCTCAGGGCACACCCAGGCCTGCAGGGTCTCCTACTGTGTGGGGAAGATGCTAGGAGCCCCTGTGGGGCTGTGGGCCAGGCCTGAGGAAGGAGCGTGCCTCAGGGTTTTCTCCGCCTGCCCCAGGGCCACTTCAGCTGAAGCTGGGAGGGGAGGGGCCCTTTAGTCTGAGAACTTAAGACAAGGAGGTACTATCTGGAATGTTTAATCTTAGGATTTACAGCACAGACCTGGGCTCAGCTGCTGAAGCTCAGTGCACACAGGGTGCTGGGAGAGTCCCACAGGAGTAGGTGGAGCCCGGCCTTAGGTCTGAGAGGAGGGCAGGCAAGAGGCAGAGGCTCTGCTCCTCCCAGCACCAGACCCTGCCCGCTGGGGGCCTGGCCTCCCACCCAGGGCTTGGCCAGAGAGCAGGAGCCTGTGGCGGCAACATGTAGGTAGCATTTCCAGGGGCCTGTGGCAGCGACGTGTAGCTGGAAAGAGGCTACTGCCAGGCGGTGTGGCAGGATGTTCCCTCTGGGCTGCCCTGGATTGGCCCCACCCCCAGTCCTAGAGGGTCTGCAGTAGAGGGAGGCAAGAAGCAACCCGGGTCAAGGCCAGGGTTGGAGACTGGGGGAGTCAAGGAGGCTGTGCTGCAGGGCTGGTTACTGACCCGGCCTCAGAGTGTTAGGGTCAGGTCAGCCCCTCCCACGAAGCGGGACTGGACACAGGACACCTGGGGCAGCTGGGCTTGGAAGCGTCTGACGGCGGCCATGTTGATGCCAGGGCACGTGGCCACATCCAACACCCGGAGCTGCCTGCACGCCTGCCCAATAGCATCCAGTGTCCTGTGGGGAGGCCACCTGATGAGTGCCTGGCCCGGCGTGGGACCCAGCCCAGCCCCTGCACCGTGGCTCCATCTGCCCAGTGTCATCGGACACACTTACTGCTCTATGAGCTGACTGCAGCTGGACAGGTTGAGATGCTGCAGCCTTGGCCAGGAGCTGGCTGCCTGGGCCCAGCCCTTGTCACTGAGTCGGCTGCAGTGACTCAGCGCCAAGTGCTCCAGGCTAGGACAGCCCCTGGCCACAGCGACCAAGCCGTTGTCTGTGAATTCTGGCAACAGGCTAAGGGACAGCTGCCTCAGCTGGGGAAACTGGAGCACCTACAAGGATGGGGAGGGTAGGGGAGAGGTAAATGCCACTGGAGCCCACAGCCTTGGCCTTTCCAGATCCTCCCACCCCAGCCAGGGCGTGACTAGAGGCAGCAGAAGCCAATGAAAAAGGAACTCCAAGGTCAACTTTTTTCCAAGCAAAAAGTGGGTTGGCCCAGACCCCTGACTTCAGCCCCCAGATCCTCAGCCTACCCGCACCCCCAGCCCCACACCTTGGCTAAACTGGCATCAGTCAGCTTGCTGCAGGCTGTGAGGTCCAACTCCTGCAGGGCTCGCAGCATGAGCAGGGAGGGGCCCTGTGGCTCTGGACAGGCATCCTTGGTACCTGAGGCCTGATGCTCCAGCTCTGGGCGTGACTGTGGGAAGAAGCCTTTGCTTCTCAGGTTCCTCCTGAGTTTGCCCTTAAATACTCCTACAGAGACTTGGGAGGGGCAGGAGGGCAGCTGATCCCAGGGGCCACCCCGTCCTCCAAGACCTCGAGGGTCCCACACCTGGGTCCCCTGCACAGGCTCCCCCAGCCCCAGAAGCCCCCAGTCACAGAGCTCCCTGCACCACGCCAGGCGCAGGACTGAGAGGTGGGTGAGGTAGGTGCAGATGGCCTGCAGGGTCCTGTTGGTGAGGGTCACACAGGAGGACAGGTCTAGCACCCTGAGGCTCAGGCCCAGCGCTGGGATCATGGAGAGCACTGAGGCATCCTAGGAGGGAGGAAGGGAGGAGACAGGATGGAGCACCAGCTGGTTGCCTATGCCACCTGGCCTGGCAGGGGTAGCTAGAAAGGATCTGTTCAAGGTTCTCACCCCACAGGCAGGAGGGAGCTACCAGAGGGTCCAAGGAAGGAAGAAACATGGTCCCTGTGCTGGTAGTGAAAGGTGGGGGTGGACAGGGTGGGCCGTGGGGGTTGCCACAGGAAAAAGGCCTGGACTGTGGCTGGGGCAGGAAGGATGCAGGTGGCAAGGCCTAGGGTGGCCACCCTGCCTATGCTCCCAGCCCCTGCCAAAAAAGTGAATGAGGCCACCTCAGACCACAGCTCACAACTGGACCAGCCAGTTGACCCTGCTAAGCCAATCGGAGTTGCTCCCTCTAGAGCTGGACGCAAAACAATGAGATGTAGGTAGAGCTGCCAGCTGCCAGAGCAGTTAGGGACAGGGAGCAGGAGCTAAGGGCAGAGTAGAGGAGGCTGGTTTGTAGAGAGATGCACAGAGGGGAGCTTCAGGGACACAAGAACTTGAGGCCTGGAGGCAGCAGCTGAGAGGACACGGGGATGTTGTACTACATATCTGACATGCTTGGTGCCAAAGAGGAGGAGTAAGGCCGGGAAGAGAGGCGCTTGGAGGGGAACAAGGTGGAGAGACGGTTTTAAGGTTGGGAATGCCCTGGTCAAATGGACAGGCTGAAGAAATAATCCGCTAAAGAGGGACAGACTGACACTGCCAAGACAGGGGCGCCACCCAGAAGGACAGCGCTGAGCCCTGCTGACGGGCCTGGCCTTGGCTAGGAAATGACCCTGCTGCTCCTGTCACATCACCCTCGCAGGCCCCGCCCCAGCACCTTCCTCAGTGCTCCTTCCCTGCCTTCCTTGCCCATCACCCCCTTTCTTCAGCCCGCCCAGCTCCAGAACACTCATCCTCAGTGCCCCTCCCCAGACCGCAGCGGTCGCCACACACTTGACATGTGAGCTGTTGGCTGCCTCGTGGGCTGGGCCACCTTGGCCACTTGGACCTCCTAGGCCCAGAATGGGGGGTTTGGGGGGGGCGTGCTGGCAGCAACAGCAGCTATCTAGGCTCTTGCCCTCCTCCAGACTGGGTCCCAAGTTCATTTCTAACTGCCAATCATAGGCATGAACACTGGGGAGTCCCTCCCTGGTGCCAAAGGCCCCCCACCACCCCGCTTCCCCTCTCCCGCTGTCTTCAGCCCTGGAGAGGAAGGAAGGGGATGATGGTGTGCTCACCTTCAATGAAGAGCAGTGGGCCAGGCTGAGGGAGGCCAGCTGGGATGGAGCCCCGTGCATAGAGCCCAGGGCCTGGGCCAGTTCCCGCCCTCTCACCAGGCAGCACTCGGCCATGTCGAGGCTCTGCAGCTCCTGCAGGCCACCCAGAGCTGTACATCCTGCATCTGTCAGCCGCTGCAGCTTCCCCAGGCTCAGGCGCCGCAGGCCCCGGCTCACGGCCAAGAGCGCCCCATCAGTCAGTTCTGAGCAGCCACTGAGGTCCAGAGAGGTAAGGCCTGGTTGCTGGAAGCACAGGGTAGCCACAGCCTCTGTGGAGAGGTCCCGGCAGCTGTGCAGGCTCAGCTCCTGAAGCTGCAGCCCAGCTACCTGGCCCAGAGCCTGCAGGGCCTCGGGGGGCAAGCCAGTGCCACTCAGGTCCAGGGCACGCAGCCTGCCAGCCCACTCTTGCACTAATCGAAGCAGGTTGCAGAAGGAGAACTGGGAGGGAGAGGAGTCTTGGGGGCTGATGGAGCCTCGGGCTGGGCCTAGCTCGAAGGTGAGGTGGCAGTATGCCAAGGAGAGGCGCTCCAGGCTGGGGGCACAGCTGCTGAGCCGGTTGAAGCTGAGGTCAGCCAGGTCTCGCAGGCCAGCCAGGTTGAGCTCACAGAGGCCGCTCAAAGCCTGCTGGACGCTCTGTGCCATCTCGGGCTGAGCCAGCAGTATGCCCGAGGTGAAGAGGCTATTGCAGCCACTGAGGTCAAGGACACACAGGGCTGGGCAGCCCAGGATCAGGGCCACAGAGGAGGCCTCTGTGGGGCTGCCTCCACCCAGGGACAAGCTCTGCAGGTGTGGGCCCAGGTGGTAAGCAACAGATTGTAGCACCTGGTTTGAAGCCAGAGAGCCATCCAGGTTGGTCAGGCTGATGCAGCAGATGCCTCTGAGGCCCAGGCTCTTGATGGCCGAGAGGGAGGCAGAGGACACGGGGATGTTGTATCGCACATCTGTCTACGGAGCAGCAGCAGGCCTGGGGGTAGCCCTCTGGCTTCAGAGGGTGCTGGGCATTGGGTTTGGTGACAAGTCACTGGCCAGAGGTTGAGGGCAGGTCAAGGAAGGGCCCTTCCACAATGGAGACCCACCATGGTGTGTGGTGTCATGTGTGGTCAAGTTGGGTATGGGTAGGAAGTGGGAGCTGGGGTTCAAAGGAGATGACCATCAGAGGAAGGCGGGAAGGTTAGCGATGGACAGGATGGGATACTGAGGGAGGGGTGGGGACAGAGTGGGGAGTTGGCATGCTGAGCACAGGAGGGCTGAGATGTGACCTAGAGGAAACCCAGTGAAGTCCCCAGGGTGTGGGAGGGCAAAGTATGCCAGACCCCAACCTTTGGGACTTTCAGAAGGAGGCCCTGAGATCCATGGACTCAGCCTCCTACTCCAGGGACTTGGCATGAGCTAAGCAGCCAGCCTCCCCCACTTTCTAGAGAGCGTAGCCCTCTGAAGAGTGGAAGGCGATAGAAGTGAGGTAGGTGTCACTCACCACAACCCTCTATGGCCCAGGTGCCAGAGGTCTGGGGCAGGCAGTGAGGCCTAAGTCCCCTGGTGGCCTGAGAGAGCCTGTCACATGAATGTTTGCAAAAATGTGTTCTGTGTGTAAGCAAAAATGTGTGCATGTGCATATATGTATGTGTGCATGTATGTGCATGTGTGTGTGTGTGTGCATGAACACGTGGAGCTGCCTGGTATTGGGCCCCGGATGCTCCAGAGTTCAAGATGTGCTTGTGATCCCTGTGGCATATCTCTGGAGGGGGCATCTATCTGTCACGGTAAGGACGCTGAAGCCTCCCACTTCCGTGGGTGGGAGCTAACAGAACACACCTCACCCGTGCCAAGGAAGTTGAGCTGGCTCTGCGTAGAGGAACAGGGGAGTGATAATGGGGAGTGCACAGCTGGAGTCAGGTGGGACCCAAGAGACAAGCTCAGGGCTACATAGTGGGAATAAGTTGGCTTGTGCAGGCATTTAGGAGCTCCCAGCTAAGGAGATATCTTCAAAGAACTTTTCCAGATATTGCACTGGAGTGAGCCAAAGGGAAATCGGTATAATTTGTGTGGAACAGATCTCTGGGGAGAGGGAGAAGAGGGCTTGGATTCTAAAATCCTTGCCCCATCTCCCTACCTCTTGCCCATGTTGCAGGCACGTGGTACTCAAAGAGGGCTCTTGTTTGAATCAACATGGTCCTGATGCAGGAAAGAATCCTCCCCTAAACCTGTCTTGTCAGTAACTGCAAAAACAAGCTGCTGTTCCCTGCTGGTACCCCACAGACCATCATCAAAAGGGAATCCAAGCCAGGCACGGTGGCTCCTGCCTGTAATCCCAGCACTTTGGGAGGCTGAGGCGGGTGGATCACTTGAGGTCAAGAGTTTGAGACCAGCCTGGCCAACATGGTGAAACCCCATCTCTACTAAAAATACAGAAATTAGGCTGGGCGCGGTGGCTCACACCTGTAATCCCAGCACTCTGGGAGGCCAAAGTGGGCTGATCATGAGGTCAGGAGATCGAGACCATCCTGGCTAACATGGTGAAACCCCATCTCTACTAAAAATACAAAAAAATTAGCCGGGCATGGTGGTGGGCACCTGTAGTCCCAGCTACTTGGGAGGCTGAGGCAGGAGAATGGCGTGAACCCGGGAGGTGGAGCTTGCAGTGAGCCGAGACTGCATCACTGCACTCCAGCCTGGGTGACAGAGCAAGACTCCGTCTCAAAAAAAAAAAAAAAAAAAAAAAGAAATTAGCTGGGTGTGGCGGTGCATGCTTATAATCCCAGCTACTTAAACCTGAGAGGTGGAGGTTGCAGTGATCCAAGATTGCACCACTGCACTCCAGTCTGGGCAACACAGCAAAACTCCATCTCAAAAAAAAAAAAAAGGAATGCAGAAGGTAGAAGTGACTCACAGGATGTGCTCCTGCAAGATACTTATCAACAGGATTCTCCTAAGAAACACAGGACTCATTCCCAGGTGTAGAGAGGCCAGCCTGGCTTCTGCCACAGAGAAGTGGCACCCATGGCTATAATGACAGGAAGGAGTGGTGTAAGAGACAGGAACCAGCTCCTGTCCTCTTTCACAGGAACCAGAGGTCAGCCAGGTTCCCCTTCCAGCCCCTACTTCTGGAACATGGTCATTCCAGATGAGAGGGGCACTCACCACAGGTCTCCTCGTGGGCAGTGGATCGGGGATCTCAGGTGAAAGGGAGGCTGGGAAGATCCCAGTGTGTGAGGGTGGAGAGGGCAATAAAACATCAGAGAGGAATGGAGGGCATACCTCCAGCCACTCCCAAGCCCTGCAAGCTGAACGACTCCATCCCATGTAGATCAGAGGAAACTGGCTGGGGCAGGTGGGGCAGAGCTGGCTGTGAGGCAGCACCTCCTCCCCCAAGTCACACATCACTGAGGAACCCCTGAAAGTCCTGCAGGCCCCAGCTCTGGTGGCACAGCACCTTCAGGGGCTCAGCCTGACTTCTTTCCTTCCCTTCATTCTGGAGCCTGGCTGGCCAGGAAGGGTCTCTTCTCTCCCACTGCCTCCCTATGAACCAGGTGGACAAAAGACCTTGGAAGGCTCTGGCAATGCCCCAGGGCCCAAGTCCAGGGCTGGCTCCTGGCAGCAAGGCCACTCGATAAAGAAGCAGGGCCTGGCTTAAAGGACTTCTAGCTCTGGGGGTACGGAAGAGGCTTGAGACCATGTCCAGGCCCCACCATTTTTGCTGGTGGGATGGGAGCAGCCTCTAAGCCACCTCCCAGGTGGCTCCTGAGGTCTGCTCCTGAGGTCACCTGCTCCTGAGGTCATATGGACTTAAAACTGCAGGAGTTGGCCAGGTGTGGTGGCTCATGCCTATAATCCCAGCACTTTGGGAGGCCAAGGCAGGCGGATCACGAGGTCAGGAGTTGGAGACCAGCCTGGCCAACATGGTGAAACCCTATCTCTACTAAAAATACAAAAATTAGCTGGGCGTGGTGGCAGGAGTTTGTAATCCCAGCTACTCGGGAGGCTGAGGCAGGAAAATTACTTGAACCTGGGAGGCGGAGGTTGCAGTGGGCCGAGATCGCGCCACTGCACTCCAGCCTGAGCAACAGAGCGAGACTCCAGCTTAAATAAATAAATAAATAAATAAATAAATAACCTGCAGGAGCCCAGGAACAGCCTTTCAGGGATATTTCTCTGTGTGAGAGAACAGCAGCAGGCTGAAGCAGGCCTTCTGGGTTCTGGACTTTGGCCCTGGTATAGGACACCCCCTTCCTGGGCCCTGGGAAGATGCTTCTAGACCCACCCAAAGAGAACTGCAAGGCCACATGCTCTAGCTCTAGCTGCCCCATCTACAGAAGGAACACCTTGCCCCCTGGTCTCCTCCCTTCCCGATGCTGGCATCTTAAGAGTAACTGCTGGCCGGGCGTGGTGGTTCATGCCTGTAATCCCTGGACTTTGCCCCAAGGCGGGCAGGTCACTTAAGGTCAGGAGTTCAAGACCAGCCTGGCCAACGTGGTGAAACCCCATCTCTACTAAAAATACAAAAAAGCCGGGCATGGTGGCAGACACCTGTAATCCCAGCTACTCTGGGGGCTGAGGCAGGAGAATCTCTTGAACCTCAGAGGTGGAGGTTGCAGTGAGCCGAGATCCTGCCACTGCACTCCAGCCTGGGCAACAGCGCGAGACTCCATCTCAAAAAAAAGAAAAAAAAAGAGTAATCGCAATATCATTTGGGAACTGCTCTGAATCTGCTACAAGTAACGTATGTACCTTTTCTGTGGGAGACCAGGGTTTTGTTGTACCTAATGAAGCCCTGAACCGAGACTGCAGGCCTGTGTACAGACTTGGAAAGCCATGTGACAGAGAAAATGGCCCTTCATCCTGCCTAATACAGGACTCCAAAGCTACCATGCTTGTTCTCCAGGAGGCCGTTGGGAAATGTAAGCCCTGGCACCCAGGGCATTGGTCTCTAGAGAAGAGTTAGACTAGTGGGTCATACAGAGGCTGCTCCAGGACTTCATCAATCCCTCAGGCAGGGAGGGCACAAAGAGCTCTCTTCAGCTATTGCTTCATGGGGACCAACCAGCAGAGACAACCAGGGCTCCCCCAGGAACGGACAGGGCCGGTACATATGGAGGGTGCTGCCTTTGCCAGCATCCTTATTTGAGAAAATTGGGATTAAGGGAACAGGAGGGACTGGTCAGGGAAAGTAAGTCCCCAAGACCAGCGTCCTAGCCCAGCTTGGTGAGTCACCAGCTCTAGCTGGGCCTCGGTAAGCCAATGTCTTCCACAGCACCTAACTGGTACCTAACTGCTACTGCCTCAGTATCCACCTGCCCATGCCCGAGCCCTGGGAGATGGTTCCTGCCTGCAGGGTCCCGCAGGCGCTCTCTGGCACATGGTAGGGGTGATGCCAGGTAGGGGTGATGCCAGGTACCTGTGGCCTGGCCTCCCAGTGCTCCCAGCCTAGGTGGGGCTGAGTTTCGCAGAGGCACCAGAGGTTCTTTGTCAACATTCCTTTTTTCTTTTTCTTGTTTTTGGTTATCCCAAGGCTCTGTCATCTGTCTCTGTCCGCATTCTATCTGGAGAGCATGGTTGGCTGGAGCAGCTCCCGCTCTAAAACACTCACTCTGGCTTCCTTCTCCTTCCTCCAGCCCTGCCCCACTTGGGCTCCTCTGACTGCCCCATCTTTGCTGGGCTCCATGAGGCTTTGCCCTGTGACAACCTCTCCTCGGGGTCCTTGTTGCCCTGCCTCAGTCGTGCTGCTGTGCCCATTCTCCTGGCCCGGCCAGGGCTGGCAAGACCAGCTGCCTCCTCAGAGTCTGTACCAGGGATACAGAACTCCGCCCAGGAAGTCATGGCCTCCTTGCTCGATTCCCACCCCGCCCCAAGACTTCTCTCCAAGCCCCTCCCTCTCCAGCTCCTGGCCCTACTGATACACCCTCCCTCACCCAGGATTCTCAGGGATGGCCATCAAGTGGGAAGTCCCTCCCTTTCCCCTGTTCATGTCCACCAGCTGCCTCCAGGCAGGGCCCATCTGAACCTTCCTCCTTCTCCTGCTCTTTTGCTTCCAGAAGACTTCTTCTCCTGGCCTTCTCCTGCTGCACCTTCTCCTCTGAGAACCCTGATGTTTCTGCCTTTCCACTGCTCCTTCTTCAGAGGCCACAAACACCCCAGAGTCTTAAACTGCAACTAAAAGCCTCCTTTCATCCTGCACCCCTTCCTCTTGCCTCTCTTCTCTCCCCTTCCTCTACAGCCACGCTTCTTGGAAGCACACAGGCACAGGCATGCCTGCTGTCCCGCCACTCGTTGCCCCTCGCCTCACCTGCTCACCCCTCCACCCTGGCCCCCACAGGATCACGCATTCCTGGCAACAACTCCCCTCCAGCAAGGTCACCAACATGTGGGGGCTTCACCTCAGACCTCCCACAAGGGTTCTCTCTGCCATGTCACCTGCTCTGCATGGCCAGCAGCCACTCCCCTTGATGCCATCTCCACTGGGGTTCTGCAACTCTGCCCTCCTGGCTTTCCTCCTACCTTCTAGCCTGCTCTTCTTCAGGCTCTTTTGGGGTCAACAAAGAACAGAGATCCAGTCCACAGATGAGTGGGTTCCCCATGGTTTGTTCCACCCAAGAACACACACACGTGTGCACGTGCACATATGCACACGATCTTTGTGCCCCTCCGAGTGTACCCTGGCCAACTGCATTTTGCCCCATGGGGCCATCATTCCAACTACTGTCTTTCCGATCCACATGATTTTCCTGAACACCAGACCCTGGGAGCCAAGTGCCTGATTGACCTCACTCCAGAGGGCATGATGCAGCATACCCAAATCTGAATTCATCATCTCATCCTCCAACTCTGCTCCTTCTAAACTCTCCCCACCCTCTATTGAGTCACCCAAGTGGGAAATTTGGGAGTGATTCTAGAATCCTCCCTCACTCCCCACATCCACAATGACCCAAGCCCCGTCCACTTTTGTTTCCCTGATACGGTGCAATCTGTCCCTCTGCTCCAACCTCACTGCTTCTGCCCTAGTTGAGGTCCCCATACTGTATGCCAGCAGCCCGAGAGCTGCTTCCTCTAAGCTCAGACCACGCCAGCTTCCTCCTTATCAGGTCCTGGCCTCCAGTTCCTCTGGCTCCAATCCATCCTGGGTTTTGTCACCATGTGACCCTTCCAAAAGGCGATTCTGCCTGTGCTCTCCAGACCCTCTGCCAGTTCCACACGCCTCCAGGACACAGGCTAAGCTTCCTAAGCCTGCATTCAAGCCCTTCTAGGACCCAGGCCTGCTGCTTCAGCCAAGCTCTTCCCAAGCCCGTTCCCCTTCCTCCTAGTCCTGGCTCTGGGGCTGCCACTTCTGACCATTGTCCTGTACCGCACGCCTCTGCTCAGCTGCTTTTTCTGTTCTGGGGGGGGTCCCGTCCCACCCCTCACTGGCTCCTATTGGTCTATTTGGCAAATGTTTATTCCTCTCTCGAGTCTCAGGCCAAGGACCTCCTTCTCCATGGAGTCTTTTCTGATCTTTTCTCTGCACCCATGATGTGCCTCACACAGACTTCAAATGCAGCACCCCAGCCTCTTTTTACTCATCTGTACTCACTACACACTCCCCAGCCCTGTGCCTTCCTCAGTTTTGCCTCGCTGGTGCCCAGCACAGTGCCCGGCACAGCAGAAACATTTGAGTAAGGCTGCCCACACCCTCTCTATGTGTCTCTGGTAATTTTCCATCTTCCTCCTGTCCTGTGACTGCTCCAACCCTCTCTGCTGAAGCCCTGGCCTCTATGTCTCTTTTTACTCTCCTGAGACAACCTGGTCTCCAAATCCACTGAGTGAAGGGGCCGCTGAGGAAGGAGATGCCTCTGAGGAACTTCTCTGCAAATAGCTCCATGTTTCCACCCCAACCTCTCTGCTTCCTCAGGAAGAGGTGACATCCTTTTTTTCACCAAACTGATGCTGAAAAAACAAAAAAGAAAAACACACACATACACACACACACAAAAAAAAAAAAAAAAAAGGGAGAGGTGATATCCTCTCCATCCTATCCCAGATCAAGCTTGGTATGTGGAAGCCTGTCCCTGCCACCGTCTTCCACACCTGACCTCTCTCCTCCCCGAATCTTCACCCCTCCTCTAGTGACTCCCTGAAGCATTTATTTATTTATGTATTTAATTAATTTATTTACTTTTTTTTTTTTTTGAGACAGAGTCTCACTCTGTCACCCAGGCTGGAGTGCAGTGGCACGATCTCAGTTCACTGCAACCTCCACCTTCCAGGTTCAAGCGATTCTCTGCCTTAGCCTCCTGAGTAGCTGGGATTACAGGCACCCGCCACCATGCCTGGCTAATTTTTTGTATTTTTAGTAGAGACGGGGTTTCACCATCTTGGCCAGGATGGTCTTGAACTCCTGACCTTGTGATCCACCCGCCTTGGCCTCCCAAAGTGCTGGGATTATAGGTGTGAGCCACTGCACGCGGCCTCTTTTTTTTTTTTTTTTTTCCTTTTTTTTTGAGATGGAGTCTTGCCCAGACTGGCTGGAGTGCAGTGGTGCGATCTCGGCTCACTGCAAGCTCCGCTTCCTGGGTTCATGCCATTCTCCTGCCTCAGCCTCCTGAGTAGCTGGGACTACAGGCGCCCACCACCACGCCCAGCTAATTTTTTGTATTTTTTTTTTTTTTTAGTAGAGATGGGGTTTCACCGTGTTAGCCAGGATGGGTTTTTCGTTTTTGTTTTTTTTTTTGAGATGGAGTCTTGCTCTGTTGCCCAGGCTGGAGTGCAGTGACATGATCTCAGCTCACTGCAACCCCCACCTCCCAGGTTCAAGTGATTCTCCTGCCTCAGCCTCCCGAAGAGCTGTGATTACAGGCATTCGCCACCATGCCCAGCTAATTTTTGTATTTTTAGTAGAGATGGGGTTTCACCATGTTGGCCAGGGTGGTCTCGAACTCCTGACCTCAATTGATCTACCAGCCTTGGCCTCCCAAAGTGCTGGGATTACAGGCTTGTGTCACTGCACCGGGCCACCCTGAAGCTTTATTTATTTATTCATTTATTTATAGACAGGGTCTTGCTCTGTCACCCAGGCTGGAGTGCAGTGGTGTGATCTCTGCTCACTGCAACCTCGGCTTCCCAGGTTCAAGAGATTCTTGTGCCTCAGCCTCCCGAGTAGCTGGGATTACAGGTGTGCACCACTGCACCTGGCTAATTTTTGTATTTTTAGTAGAGATGGCGTTTCAACTTGTTGGCCAGACTGGTCTTGAACTCCTGGCCTCAAGTGATCCACCAGCCTCAGCCTCCCAAAGTGCTGGGATTACAGGTGTGAGCCACCGTGCCCAGTCTCCTGATGCATTCAAACACATTTCAGATTTCTCCAGAAGAGAATCCCTTTGTCTTTGTCAAACCCATCTCAACTTCTCATTTCTGCCCTATTTCTTTCTCTCTCTCTCTCTCTTTTTTTTTTTTTTTTTTTTTTGAGACGGAGTCTCTCTCTGTTGCCCAGGCTGGAGTGAAGTAGAGCAATCTCGGTTCACTGCAACCTCCACCCCTGGGTTCAAGTGATTCTCCTGCCTCAGCCTCCAGAGTAGCTGGGATTATAGGAACCCACCACCATGCCTGGCTAATTTTTATATTTTAGTAGAGGGGGTTTCGCCGTGTTGGCCAGGTTGGTCTCAAACTCCTGACCTCAGGTGATCCACTCGTCTCGGCCTCCCAAAGTTCTAGGATTACAGGCATGAGCCACTGTGCCTGACTTGCCCTATTTATTTCCTTCTTTCTGTGGAGAAATTTCTTGCCAGCGAGGTCACGCTCTACACTTCCTACTTCTCTCATTCACTCCTCAATCCACCTGGCTTATTTTTCCAGATGCCAAATATCACTGAAGCCATTGGTGGCCTCCTTGGATAACATATCTCATGGACAATATTTGTTCTTCATTTTGCTGGGCTTTTTGTGGGATCTGACATTGTTAATCATCCATTCAATCCTTTATTTATGTTTTTTTTTTTTTGAGACTGAGTCTCGCTTTGTCGCCCAGGCTGGAGTACAGTGGCTAGATCTCGAATCACTGCAACCTCCGCCTCTCTGGTTCAAGTGATTCTCCTGTCTCAGACTCCTGAGTAGCTGGGACTATAGGCGTGAGCCACCACGCCCGGCCTCATTCAATCCTTTAAATGCTCTCCTGCTCTCCTGCCTTTGACGTCTGTGCCCTCCTCTCTCTGGGAGCTCCTCATTCCCCTCTTTGGGTATCTCCTCCTTTCTGTGCCCTTGGACTTGTGTCCTCTCCTGGGGCTTCTCTGTGGCCTGCTGTTCTGTGGCTCTGCATGTTCTCCCCGGGGGAAGTTACTCAGATCTGTGGCTTCAACTGCCACCTATTCTTTAATGACACTCAAATCTATATTTATTACCCAGATATTTCTCTTGAATTCCTCACTCAGAAATGCAACTACCAAGTGGATCTCAACATCTAGATCCTCACACTTCAAACTTTCAACATGTCCAAAATAAAATTCCTTTGGACAGTGAGATGAATGTCACTGTATACATAATTCAACAAAAGAATCTACTTATAGACTCATATTTAATAGGGGATAGAGGATTCCAACCAAACAGAGAAGGAGAAGATTAGATGTAAATGGTGTTCGGGCTCTTTGAAAATTAATCAGTTTAGCTTCTTACCTCATAACATAAATCTAAATAATTTTTACCAATAAAAACATTAACACAAAAATTCAAACCAGAAAGCAGAAGAGACAGTTTTGCTGTAAACCTAAAACTGCTCTAAGTAATAGAGTCTATTTAAGAAAAACAGAAGAAAAGTGTAAAAGGGCAAGGAATCATTAAGTTTAGAAAACAATGGAAGAAGTGAAAAAGAAAAGGATGTTCAGAATCAACAACAGAGAAATTTAACTTCTGGGCCAGGCATGGTGGCTCATGCCTGTAATCCCAGCACCTTGGGAAGCTAAGGTGGGCAGATCTCTTGAGCCCAGGAGTTTGAGACGAGCCTGGGCAACATGGTGAAATCTCGTCTCTGTTAAAAATATAGGCCGGGCGTGGTGGCTCACGCTTGTAATCCCAGCACTTTGGGAGGCCGAGGCGGGAGGATCACGAGGTCAGGAGATGGAGACCATCCTGGCTAACACAGTGAAACCCCATCTCTACCAAAAATACAAAAAAAAAATTAGCTGGGCGCGGTGGCGGGCGCCTGTAGTCCCAGCTACTCGGGAGGCTGAGGCAGGAGAATGGCGTGAACCTGGGAGGCGGAGCTTGCAGTGAGCCAAGATCTCGCCACTGCACTCCAACCTGGGCGACAGAGCGAGACTCCGTCTCAAAACAAACAAACAAACAAAAAACATATATATATATAAATTAGCCAGGCATGGTGACATGCATCTGTAGTCCCAGCTACTCAGGAGGCTGAGGTGGGAGGATCACCTGAGCCTGGCGAGGTCAAGGCTGCAGTGACCTGTGATTGCACCACTGCACTCTAGCCCAGGCAACAGAGCAAGACTCTGTTTCAAAAACAAACAAATGAAATTTTTAAAAAATTAAATTAAATTAAAATTTTAAAGAGAGGCCAGGTTTGGTGACTCACACGTGAAATCCCAGCACTTTGGGAGGCCGAGGTGGGTGGATCATGAGGTCAAGAGATCCAGACCATCCTGGCCAACATGGTGAAACCCCATCTCTACTAAAAATATAAAAATTAGTACAAAAAATTAGCCAGGCGTGATGGCGGGCGCCTGTAGTCCCAGCTACTCGGGAGGCTGAGGCAGGAGAATGGCGTGAACCCGGGAGGCGGAGCTTGCAGTGAGCCGAGATCGCGCCACTGCACTCCAGCCTGGGCGACAGAGTGAGACTCCGTCTCAAAAAAAAAAAAAAAAAAAATTAGCTGGGCGTGGTGGTGCATGCATAGTCCCAGCTACTCGGGAGGCTGAGGCAGGATAATTGCCTGAACCCAGGAGGTGGAGGTTGCAGTGAGCTGAGATCATGCCACTGTACTCCAGCCTGGTGATGGAACGAGACTCCGTCTCAAAAAAATAAATAAATAGAAATAAAAAACAGAAGCGCGGCACAGTGGCTCACGCCTGTAATCCCACCACTTTGGGAGGCCAAGTGGGTGCAGATCACTTGAGGTCAGGAGTTCGAGACCAGCCTGGCCAACATGGCGACACCCCATCTCTACTAAAAATACAAAAATTAGTCAAGTGTGGTGGCACACACCTGCAATTCCGGCTACTTGAGAGGCTGAGGCAGGAGAATTGCTGAGGCGGAGGTTGCAGTGAGCCGAGATTGCGCCATTGCACTCCAGCCTGGGTGACAGAGCAAGACTCCATCTAAAAAAAAAAAAAAAAAATTAGCTGGGCATGGTGGCGTGTGTCTGTAATCCCAGCTACTTGGGAGGCTGAGGCAGGAGAACTGCTTGAACCCAGGAGGCAGAGCTTGCAGTGAGCCGAGATAGCGCCACTGCACTCTAGCCTGGGTGACAGAGCAAGACTCTTATCTCAAAAAAAAAAAAGAAAAAAAAAAAAGAAAAAGAAAAAGTCCATACAAATGGAATAGAAAAATACTAAGACCTTAATAGTTAAATGGATACAGAACATGAATACACAAATGGGGGAAATATGAAGGGTGAACTAATGAGAAAAACAGTGCAACCTCACTAATAAACAAATCAAAATTAAAACAATGAGCCATCACTGCCTGCCTTTCAAACTAGCCCAGATGTCTGCATTCACCTCCTGGCTGGCCTCCTCCCTATGCTGTCTCACTCTCCCAGTCCACTCTGCACTGCAGAGTTCTAATACAAATCACGCTGTGTCACTTGCCTGCCTAATGGGCTCCTTGATGGTCACCAGGAGAAAGCCAAACTCTGCTGCCTGGCACATCTGCCAGCTTGCAGCCTGATGCCATTCTAGCCTCGCCTCCTGCCATGTCTCACTTAGTTCCAGACAAATGGAACTTGTGTGATTGGTTCCACACCATGGTGCCTTCACTTATGCTATTACTGATCCCAGAAGCCCAACCTTTCTTCTCATCCTGTTCCTTCAGGAAGCCTTCCCTGACACCACCAGTCTCCTCTGGATGTCCTTCTTCATGTTCCGTCAAACTCTTTTTTTCTGAGACAGAGTCTCACTCTGTTGCCCAGGCTGGGGTGCAGTGGCGCGATCTCGGCTCACTGCCATCTCTGCCTCCCAGGTTCAAGCGATTCTCCTGCCTCAGCCTCCAAGTAGCTGGAACTACAGGTGCACACCACGCCACCACACCCAGCTAATTTTTGTAATTTTAGTAGAGACAGGGTTTCACCATATTGGTCAGGCTGGTCTCGAGCTCCTGACCTCAGGTGATCCACCCGCCTTGGCCTCCCAAAGTGCTGGGATTACAGGCGTGAGCCACTGCGCCCGGCCGTCCCCGTCGAACTCTTTCTTCCCAGTGTCACAGTGCTGAGCACACGATAGCATGATCATTCATATTACTCGTCTTTCTCCTTCACTGGAATGTGAGCTCCTTAGGGAACTATGTCTTATTTATCTGTATAGCCCCAGCACTGTACCCAGAGCCAAGTATGTATGAATATATGTATATATGTGTATGTATGAGCATATGAATGGATGGATGGATGGATGGATGGATGGATAGATGGATGGACATACATGAGCAGGGCCACGAGTAAGCTGAAGTGAGAAACACCTGAGGATGGGACGGGGGAGGGTGGGTGCCTTACCTCCCGAAGGGCATTCTGGGCAGCACGGTACCAAGCCCAACTCACGAGGGAGGCTTCTTTCTGATCTGACAGAGGCAGGAAGCTCAGAATATATGTGAGCATCTGAGGGAAAAAGACAGGGCATTGGGGACTGTTAGAGGTGGGAGGTCTTTGGAACCCACTCCAGCTGACAGCACCATGGGTCTGAGGGCACCAGAGCCCTGGCTTCTACTTTATCTTGGATGTGAAGCTTCACGAAGCATTCACTTCCCCGCTCCAGGCTTCAGGTATCTTTCCTGTAAACAAACCTTTCCTGAGCTGGGTGCAGGCTTGCACTGACTGATAAGAATCAAACTTCCTGCCTAGCTGGGTAGAAAAAGCCTGGGCATTGAGGCCAGATAAACCTAGTTCAAATCTCTACTCTGCCAACTGACCTCTCGAACTTTGTTTTCCTTATCTGTGAAATTGCAATTGTAGTGAGATTTAAATGGGTTATTGTGAGAATTAAAGAACATAGCCAAGTGTCTTGCATAGGACCTAGAGCACAGCAGGCCAGGTGTGCTCACTCTGGTCCTCAGGAAGTCATGCTTGGTCCTCCTGCCCTCATGGCTCAGGCTCTGGGACCCTGCTGTTTTTCTGTCTTCTTCACTGCCACCTTGCCCTCTCCACTGGTTGTTAAGATGCGCTCCCAGCAAGACCTAGCCTGGGAGGCTCAGGCCCTTCCCCCCACCTAGGGGGTGGTGAGGTTAGAGGTCCTAAATGGGACTGGGGAAGGGGTTACCAGTGAGGCCTAGAATGATTTGATATTAACTCTTCTTTTCTTCTGGAATCTTCCTCCCTGCATCCCAATTGCCTCGTTTTTGGATTCTTCTGTGGCTCCCAGGGCTCAGACCTGGGTCTTTTGGTTTTCTGTTTACCAACACAGGAATAACCAACAATTCAATATTCCCATATTGTCCTAGTATCCAAGTGCTAGTCCATATTGCCAACTGTCCATGCAAATGTTTAGCCATCACTTTAATCTCAACCAAAACTCATGTTCTACCCTCAGCCCAAAACAGCCTCTCCTCCCAAATTCCCCTTTCAATGCCAACAGTGCATCTACCTGATAACACTTTCAACTATTCAAACCATTCTGTCCCTTCCTCCCAGATACAGGTGTAATGCACAGGCTTTAGGCCAGGCTAACCTAAACTCATTCAAATTCCAGCTCCACTACTTCCACATATACTGATGTGTGACCTTAAACAAGGTACTTGACCTCTGGGAGTTTCAGTTTCCATATCTATAAAATAGGGATACTTTAAAAAAATCTAGATCATAGCCTCATGGGGATTAAATTTTACATATATATAGTGTGTGTGTGACAACTGGATGTTCCATAAATGGTTGCTGGATTGCTGTTACTAAAATTTCTACCTCTGCAACTCCCCACCTCAGTAGCTCAGATTTCTACCACCCCAAACCTGGATTCCTTCCACAATCTCCCACCTGAACTCTTTGCCTCCAAGTTCATCCTTGCTAATACATTATGCACACTGTCACAAGGTTAATTTTTCCTATAAAACAGTTTTCAGTTTCAGCTCACCCCTGCTGTAAAACTTCAGGGTTCACAGTACTCTCAGGACAGTCTCCACTCCTGGATCAGCACTGCCAGGCCTCTGTGCCTGATTGGACTTGCTGGTCCCCAAACTTCCCCAGTCCAGTCTCCCCATTGCCCTACGCACACAGCATGTCTATTTCCTTTTGCCTATGCGGGCCTTTTCCCTGGGATCCCCTTCTTGAAGCTTAACTTCACCAACCCATTGTGATCTCTCCTTCCCTTCTCAGATGCCAAGCATGCAGGCACAGTGCTCAGCCAGTGCTTACTGGATTAAATTAAGGTTGGACAGTCCAGTCCTCTACCTCTATTTTCACCAAGAGTATGCTCAGGGAAGGGGTCGGGGAAATAAAGTAGTCATTACTGAGAAGACAATGACTGGCAGAATAGACTTCTGGGCCAGGAAGGGAGGCATAGGGAAGACAGTATTGATGGGGACTGGGACTGACCAAGTCCCAATCCCTCCAGGGAAGCAGGGAAGCCTGTTTGAGCTGAGTTAAGACAGTGGCCATCCTGTCTTCTGGGGCTAAGCAGCCAGCCCAAGAGCAAAGGGAGAGGGGAACAAACCTGTCATCCCTTGGGGTGAGTCGGGGAGGGACACAATTCATTGACCTAAGAAGAGGGTGGCTTTTCTAGAGGGACAAGAGGAGGCAGTGATGAGGATGGAGTGACCATCCCATGAGTCCCATCTCAAGGGGGCTACTGGAGATAATGATTGGTCACTCATGGGGTCTATGGGGATGGAAATAGATAGCCCCTAAAGCTAAGGGGGAAAGGGATAGCACTGCAAGCTCAATGGGGGTGGGAACAGGCCTGTTTTTGCTAAGGACAGGAGCATCATTCCAGGACCGATGGGAAAGGGTGGCCTGTTTCCCATGGGCAGAGAGAGGGGGCTGCCAACCCTCAGGACAAAAGAGATGGAGAAGCCATTCCAACAGGCCACTGAAGACAAAACCTGTTATCTCCCTGGCAGATGGGGCAGAGTGGTCTTGCCCCTGGCTAAGGGGAAGGAGCAAACATCCCATGGAGTGAAAGAGGTAAGGGCGGCCATCACTAGGGGCCTAGGAATGGGGAACAGGCCTATCCTTGTTAAAGGAACTCAGAGATCATTGCAGTTGATGGGGAGGGAGCAGTCTGTTTCCCACTGCCAAGGAGAAGGGGCGGCCGTCTCTGTAGGAAATGGAGAGATCATCCCAAGGGACCAATGGGGATAAGATCAGTTACCCTTCGGGACGATGAGATGGAGCGGACATCTTCCAGAACTGAGCGGGGAGGAGACAGCCACTTCAAGGGAAGGGGATGGGCAGAGGGCCTGTTCTCGCGGAGATGACAGGGCAGCTATCTTCTGGGGCCGATAGGGAAGGGGAGGACGGTCCCCCAAGCTAAAGGGACAGAGTGGCCCAAAGGAGGAACCGTTACCCAGAGCTAGAAGGTCCCGGGATCGGGGGGGCGGGTCGTTTCCGCCAGGCTGGAGGGGCCGGGCTAGCTATCTGACAGCCCCTCCCCAAAGCTCAGGACCGCGAGGGCGGGGCCTGTCCAGAGCTAGGCCTGAGGGCGGCTTCCTCTCACCTCCAGGGGCAGCGACTCCGCCATCGCATCCCTGCCGCCTCCGCCCCCACTGCGCAAGGCTTTCTGGGAAATGTAGTCTCGCCTCTTTGGGGCGGGGCTTGGGAAGGAAGTGAGACCTATTTCCGTCGCAAAAGCTGACGACTTCGGTCTGCGCCGGAAGTGCATGAGCTGCCGATGTGGTGCTTAGTGATTGCGGTTTCGGTCGCTCTCCCGTGTTTCCCGGGCTGGGTATTTGCCTCGCACCATGGCGGTAAGGAGGATGGATAGGGCGGGGTCCGCACCAGCAAAGCTCTCCAGGGGCTGTGAGAGTGAAAACTGAGAAAGAACATTAAGGGATATGGGGTGGGCCAGAGGGGGGCGCCATCCCTGGCCAGACCGTGCTAGAGCTGGGCTGGGGGGATGGCGGCGCAGGACCATACCAGGACTAGTGCCAGAGCGGGGTGGGCATCAGTACCAGGGCAAGCCAGAGATCTAAGTGACCTGAGGTGGGGGTTAACCCAGATCGGGACTACGCCAGCGGAGGCCTGAGAGAGGCACCATTCAACTCCGCTCAGGAGTACCCTTGGAAGAGTCGTTAGCCTAAAGCCAGACTACCACGGGATCCAGAGGCGGTATTAGTTTAGGATTGAATTGTTCCAGGGCGAGCAGGAGGCGATTGATCCTAGCTGCGGGTGCTGGAGAGACGGCGTCAGCCCTAGGCAGAATGGACTGGAGGATGGGTGGACATCCCAGGGATTGTGCTAGGTTTCTGCACTACGGGGACCTGGCTGAGTTGCGGATGGAGCTCTATAGCTCACCAGGCTGGTGGGGAGAATGAGGAGGACCGTGGCCTCCTGACGGCATCTCATCATTCCTCTGCAGCCCAAGGGCAAAGTGGGCACGAGAGGGAAGAAGCAGATATTTGAAGAGAACAGAGAGACCCTGAAGTTCTACCTGCGGATCATACTGGGGGCCAATGTAAGTGCCTACCTCCTTGCTTCTATGCCCACTTATAGTCAGTCCCCTAGTCCTCAGCCCTGCTTGGTGACGAGGAGTGGTACCCGAAAAAGCTCTAGAAGAGAGCTCCAGTCAAAAAGAAATGAGAGATCTGGGCACAGAGAAAGTGCTAACTAGTAAAACACAAAGAAAATGAAGGCGTGAGTCGTAGCTGAATTTGAGAGCTCTTCCTACCTCCAAGTACACAAAGGCTTCTTTCCTGGGCTGAGTTGGGTGTCAGAGGAGAGTGGGTATTTGGGATTCAGGGAGCAGGGCCCTTTCTTCAACCCTGTAAGAACAACCTTGCTCCTCCCACAGCCTGGCCTAATTCTTGGTCAGAGTTGAGGGAGACCCATGGTTTGGAGGTAACTTCTGACCCCAACCTGATCCTGTGATTGCTTGCAGGCCATTTACTGCCTTGTGACGTTGGTCTTCTTTTACTCATCTGCCTCATTTTGGGCCTGGGTAAGTATCTCCATCCTGGGAGGTGGATGAGTGCGTAGGGTCAGTGGCTGGCCTTTGATACCCTCATTCTTGCTCTGCAGTTGGCCCTGGGCTTTAGTCTGGCAGTGTATGGGGCCAGCTACCACTCTATGAGCTCGATGGCACGAGCAGCGTTCTCTGAGGATGGGGCCCTGATGGATGGTGGCATGGACCTCAACATGGAGCAGGGCATGGCAGAGTGAGTGTCCCCCACCGCCAGCCCAGGTGAGCGGCCCCAGGGCTGGGGCCCAGATAGCCCAAGAAACACAGCTACTTGTAACTTGAAAAGGGTGGAAGGGAGTTGCAACTTGAAAAGGGTGGAAGGGCCCATATGCTGTCTTTCCAGCTTTATTTCTATCCACAGGCACCTTAAGGATGTGATCCTACTGACAGCCATCGTGCAGGTGCTCAGCTGCTTCTCTCTCTATGTCTGGTCCTTCTGGCTTCTGGTATGTGGGCTGGGGGCGCTCCCAAGAAGGGGCATCTAACCCTCCCCATTTTTTATTCCCTGCATCTTGCTTCAAGTTACCGTTTCTCTTGTAGGCTCCAGGCCGGGCCCTTTACCTCCTGTGGGTGAATGTGCTGGGCCCCTGGTTCACTGCAGACAGTGGCACCCCAGCACCAGAGCACAATGAGAAACGGCAGCGCCGACAGGAGCGGCGGCAGATGAAGCGGTTATAGCCATTGACATTGTGGCCACAGGCCACTGGCCCTGGGTGGCTCTGTCAGGGTGCACAGCCCCTCATGCCTGGAGCAATGAGGGTCTAGTCCAGGGGCCAAAAGCAGTCTGAGGTATTGGGTATACTTATACTCTATAGGGTCGTTGAATAAATGGCTTAGAATGTGGCTGATGGCTGTGTGGGTGATGAGGGATGAGGCAGGAAAAGCTGGTCCTATGGGATTTCCCTCCTGCTACAAACCCAGCCTGGTGGGGACCCTGAAAGAAGAGAAACCTGTTGGATTAGCTAAGAAAATTTTATTTTGCTCCGTGCTTTCAAGGAGCTCACACACATGCACATGCACACACACACACACACACTCACACTCACATGCACACACACACGGCTAATACTGCTCAAGGCATGGCTCCTGGGCACAGAGTTCTGGCGCCAGAATTCTGCTCTGGGCCCTCCTCACTCTGTCATCTCCTGCACTGCAGTCCAGGGTCCAGATAGATTTCCGGGATACAGCACCTTCACACCTCCAGGCCAGGACCCTTGCTTAGTCCCAGTGCCTGCACCAGGTCATCTCCGAGCCCACTCTTCAACGTCCTTCTCACTGCAGGGACAGAGCAGGGTTGGAGGGGGTTGATGGGGTTCAGGTGGGCAGTGGGATTGTGGGGGGGTTACTTACAAGACTTGCGGTTGCCGCGGGAACGCTTGCGTTCCCTAGCAGCTAAGGCACGAGGACTGCTCTTGGTCACTGACTGCACCAGAAGGTCCATGATCTCATCTGATGTATCACTGGGTAAACTGGAGCCTGGGGGTTCTTCTGGGGATGCAGTGGAGGGCCCCACTGTGGGCATGATTGGGGAGCTGCTCTGGACCATGCCTGAGGAAGGCCAGATAGCAAAGTCAGGCCAAGGTGGCACTGGAGCCCATTCCCCACAGCAGCTATGGGCCTCACCTCTGCTGCGGCGATTGTGTGTGGTGTCCTCAGGCCTGCTGGTCAGCAGACTCTTCATACTAGCATGACTGTCAGCATCTCCCCGGCCTGGCCCGCTGCTCACTGCTACTGGGACAGAGGGGTTGCTGGGGGCTTCCCCAGCCACACCTGAGAACTTCTCTGTCTGGAGAAAGAAGAAGGGTGAGCTGGGAGGAGCGAAGGAAACCAAGGAGGTGGCAGTCAAGACTAAGACCTGGAAGGGCACCCACCTCGGTGATCATGCGTCCCCGGGTCTTGTTGCGCTCACGGTATGTGGCCCGCTTCTGCTGCTGCTGTAGCACTCGTTCCCGGCAAGTCCGATACTCAAGTGCAAATTCCCGCAGCGTGTGGCAGAACTGCGTGATGCGCACTTCACGGGCCGCCTGCGGGGTGTAGCCCAGGTAGAGCAGGAAGGCATGGAACCTAGGCAGGTCAGAGTAGGGAGGGACAGTAAGTCCTGCTTATTGTCTGAGGGAGGGTGGTGGCCGTCCTGCCTCTCTTGGGTCCATGCCCCTACCTATTGCAGACACGGCGGTGCACTATCCTTAGCATGGCAACACGGCGGGCACACTGGGCCAGGAAGTGGGTGAGGCGGGCACGCAGGGCTGGGGCCAGCTCATGCTTGGCCAAGCTCCGCAGGCTCTCCTCGGCTGCCCGGCTCCGGCGCTCCAGCTGCCCCAGGTTCTCAGTCAGCTGTTCAAAGTCCACCTGAGAAAGCAAGGGGGTGCACATACTGTCCCCCCACACCCTGTAGACAAGACATGGCCCGAGGCTGCTTCTGGGCCAGAGTGGCCAGCTTGGGCCCTAAGGACACAGACATCCAAAAGCTCATAGACTAGTGCAAGAGACACAAGTCCATCTGATGTGAATGGGGAGCAGAAGGTTTACTGGGGGAAGTGGCAGTTAAACAGACCCAAAGACTGAGTAGGTGTGGCCAGGCCAATAGAGGAAAGAGCATTTCTGGCAGAGGGCATAGCTCACACCCAGGTGGCTGGAGCAAGCCCTGGCACAGCAGCCCAAATGGGGAGAAGGGGGAGGAGCCAGGCCCAGGAAGCAGCGCTCCTCATGCCTTGTCCGGCCTTGGTTGATTCTGGCAGGTGCTAACCTTGGCACAGCGGGTCAGGGCAGGGATTTCTGAATAGAGGTCAGAGGACTCAGGCCGGGTCTGGAGCACTAGGGAGCAGAGATGGTGTAGCAGTGACTGTCGACGCACCGTGTCCTTCACCTCTGACACCTTCTCCAGGTAGCTCAGCTCAAAGCCGCTGCTCTGAAAGGACCCTTTCTGAGCCTGGGCCTGGTTGGCTCCAGAACCCTGACTCCCCCTACTCCCCATGTACTCTCACTCACCTGGGAGCCATTGAGGAAGTTGCCCACAGCTAGGAGGGTAGCCAGGATGCAGCGGAAGGTGGCATTCTGTACCAGCTGTTCCATACCCACTTTCAGGTCAAACAGTGGCTCAGCAATTTCCTGGTATGGGAGACCAGGGACTCTGAGACTACATGGTCATGATGCTTACCTGTCCCTACTGTCTGTCCCACTCCAAGACCCAGGTACCCGCTCCATGCTGTCATAGTCCAGCTTGAAGGCCCAGAGTTGTAGACGAGCAGCGAGGCCGCCAATGGAGGCAAGAGTCATCAGGAAGTTCTCGGCTGGGCCCAGGGGTATGTCAGGGTTGGCCAGCTGGGCTTCCTCAATCTTCTGCCGCTCTTCCTCCGTGGGCATCATGGTCAGTAGCTTCTGAGGATGTAGCCAGAGCCTGACATGGCCCCCTCAATGCAGGCCTGAGGCCTGAGGCATTGGTCTTGACCCCTCAGTCATCTAGGGGAGGCCCCAGAGTCTGGGGACTGCCCTGCAGAAATGCCAAGCCCATGCCCACCACCGGAGGGACAGGAAATGCCCACCTACCAAAGGAGAAGGCCAGACCTCCCCCTAACACCCATAGCTGGGTGACCTCACCTCAATGCCATCCTTGCTGACAGCAAACTCATCAAAGTTGAGCAGAGCAGCCTTAATGACATGCACAGGTGGCAGTGTGGTTAGGCCGATGTTGATGGCGTTGCTGCGCTTGGGGTCCAGCACTGTGGTCATTGTCCGGCGGCCCTCTCCAGCTTTCTGCATGGTTGGGGGAAGGGCAGTGTAAGACTGAGGAAGGGGGCCTGACGCGGTGGCTCACGCCTGTAATCCCAGCACTTTGGGAAGCCAAGGCGGGTGGACCACGAGGTCAGGAGATCGAGACCATCCTGGCTAACATGGTGAAACCCCGTCTCTACTAAAAATACAAAAAAAATTAGCTGGGCGTGGTGGCGGGCACCTGTAGTCCCAGCTACTCGGGAGGCTGAGGCAGGAGAATGGCGTGAACCCGGGAGGCGGAGCTTGCAGTGAGCTGAGATCACGCCATTGCACTCCATCCTGGGTGACTGAGCAAGACTCTGTCTCAAAAAAAAAAAAAAAAAAAAAAAAGACTGAGGAAGGGACTAGCTGGGACAGCAACCTCAGAGGGCACTCCAAGGCCCTCCTCTAGATTGCCAAATGATGCCACAACTGACAAACTGGCAACCTGGAATGTGTAAGGCATGGGGATGAGCTTAGATTCTTTTGAGACAGGGCCTGGCTCTACCACCTAGGCTGGAGTGCAGTGGTGCCATCATCGCCCACTGCAGCTTATCTTCTGGGATTTTCCTGCCTCAGCCTCCCAAGTAGCTGGGATTACAGGCGTGTACCACCATACCCAACTATTTTTTTTTTTAACATTTTTTTTTCCGCCTCCCAGGTTCAAGCAATTCTTTTGCCTCAGCCTCCCAAGTAGCTGGTATTGCAGGCATGAGCCACCACGCCCAGCTAATTTTCATATTTTTAGTAGAGACGGGGTTTCACCATGTTGGCCAGGCTGGTCTCAAACTCCTGGCCTCAAGTAATCTGCCTGCCTTGGCCTCCCAAAGTGCTGGGATTACAGGGGTGAGCCACCATGCCCGGCTAATTTTTTTTTAACATTTATTTATTTTTATTTATTTAGTTATTTTTGAGATGAAGTCTTGCTCTTGTCCCCCAGGCTGGAGTGCAATGGTGCGATCTCGACTCACTGCAACCTCTACCTCCCGGGTTCAAGTGATTCTCCTGCCTCAGCCTCCCGAGTAGCTGAGATTACAGGTGCCCGCCACCACGCTTGGCTAATTTTGTGTTTTTAGTAGAGACGGGGTTTTGCTAATTTGACCAGGCTGGTCTCGAACTCCTGACCTCAAATGATCCACCTGCCTCGGCCTCCCAAAGTCCTGGGATTACAGGCATGAGCCACTGCACCCAGACCAACTTTTAGTAGAGATAAGGTCTCACTATGTTGCACAGGCTGGTCTCAAACTCTTGGATTACAGGTGTGAGCCACCATGCCCGGCCACATTTAGATTCTAGTTGGGGCACTGCTGATCCCTTGTTAGGAGACCTTGGACAATTTCCTACTCCTTTCTTTGCCTTGGTTTCCCCATGTGGGAAGTGAGTGACTAGCTCCAACAGGTCAGATCCTTAAGCTCTGATTCCCTCCCGCCTCCCTTGGGGCTACCTTGCAGATGAGTGGATTTACCTTGGAGGGCAGCACCTCTTTGGCACGAGACTCAAAGAGGTGTTCCAGTCGGGCCGTGTCCACTGAGACAGGCTCCAGTGAAGCCCAGAGGGTGGCGCAGGGCCCAAAGCGGCTTGCAGAGACTCCATGGCCCCCAGCCAGCTTCAGCTCACGCCAGAAAAGTTTTA
Source organism: Pan troglodytes (assembly GCF_028858775.2). Classification (NCBI taxonomy): domain Eukaryota; kingdom Metazoa; phylum Chordata; class Mammalia; order Primates; family Hominidae; genus Pan; species Pan troglodytes. Next base: position 65,279,966 of record NC_072416.2, read on the forward strand.
CTGTCTTCCTCTTAGTGGGGAGGGCTGAGCTGTCAGGCACTGAATGGGGAAGAAGGGCAGCCAGAGGTAGAGGTGGAGGTGGTGGGAAGGGGCCTTTGATGGGTGGGGGAGGTGGAAGTGGGGGAGGGGGGGGTACTCCCGAGAGCAGGGGCAGTGGGGGTGAGGGAGCTGGGATGTCTTTCCCAGCCTCCACAGACTCTACATTCAGCATGTCCTGGTCTTCATCCTCCCCTAGATCTGAAAAGTCCAGGTCCCCAATAGAGAGCTTGGGTGCACGGGTAGGGAGCTCCCAGATGGGCTCAGCCTTGGGGCTTGCTGGTATCAGTGGCTCCTTGGGCTCTGGCGCAAGGCTTCGCTGGGCCCGGAGCAGGACACAGGGGGCAGGGCTCTGGGGTGTTCTGGCTGCAGGGGCTGTCTCTGGGGAGTCCCAGAGTTGCCGGGCATCTAAAGAAAGGGAAGGAGCTGTCAGTGCCATGCCCCCTGTGGGGCAACAAAGCAACAGGCAGGCTCTGCCTGCTCACCCACCTACTCACCTGGGTGTCCACCCGCCTCATTGGGCATGGCCCCGGCAAGTGTCTCTGCCCGGCCCTGGGCCAGCGCAACCTGCTTCTCTGTTTCTGCTGCCGCCACATTCTCCAGGAACCGGGCTCTGAGGGAAGGTGCTTGTCACTGACAGCGTCTGACACACCCCAGCCCAGGTGTACATGCCTTGCTGAGCCCCTGGACACCACCCCCAATTGCAGGCACGCACAGACACACAGGGAACAGTCCATGCGCTGAGCAGACCAGAACCACACACCCCCAAGGCCAGCCCCTCTTCAGTCCTCCACATCTGGGGAGGATTACTACCAACCCAGCATTCCCAGGTGAAAACACAGGGAGAGGATCTACTTAACATCTAACTTGCAACCTCGTTCATGTTCACTGTCCTGGTTTTTTTTTGGTTGGTTTTTTTTTTAGAGACAGGGTCTCACTCTGTCAGTCACCCAGGCTGGAGTACAGTGGTGTGATCATAGCTCACTGCAGCCTCACTCTCCTGGGCTTGACCCTCAGCCTCCCAAGTAGCTGGGACTACAGACATGTGCCACCACGTCCAGCTGATTTTTTAATTTTTTTGAGGAGACAGGGTCTCACTGTGTTGTTCAGGTTGGCCTTGAATTCCTGGCCTCAAGCAATCCTCCCACCTCAGCCTCCTGAAGTGCTGGGATTACAGGTGTGAATGATGCACCCAGCCAAATTTTAAAAAATTTCTTTGTAGAGATGAGGTCTTACTGTGTTGCCCAGGCTGGTGTCTTGAGTCTAGACAAGGACTCTTAGAGCAGGGGAAGGGGATAGCTGTCCCAATGGGCATATCAGGCTGTCCCTCCCTTGGCATGTCTGGTAGCTTCTGGGAGCCTATGCCCAGGAAAGGGCCTGGTAAACAGGCCAGGTGCGGTGGCTCACGCTTGTAATCCCAGCACTTTGGGAGGCAGAGGTGGGTGGATTACTTGAAGTCAGGAGTTCGAGACCAGCCTGGCCAACATGGTGAAACCCTGTCTCTACTAAAAATACAAAAATTACCCAGGTATCCTGGTGCAGGCCTATAATCCCAGCTACTTGGGAGGCTGAGGCAGGAGAATTGCTTGAACCTGGGAGGCAGAGGTTGCAGTGTGCTGAGATCGCACCACTGCACTCTGGCCTTGGAGACCGAGCAAGACTCTGTCTCAAAAAAAAAAAAAAAAAGGATGTGGTAAATAGTGGACCCTCAGTTTATGCTGAAATAATGGGTGCAATCCAGTGTTTCTTTTCTGGCCCCTCCAGCCTCTGTCAGCTCTCAGTCCCTGCCTTTCCCTCAGCCTTAGGTTACCCCTCCACCCCCACACCACACACCACACAGCACCCTAGGTCCCCTCCCTGCTCGCTTCTGAGCTGAAGACTTGGCAGAATGAGCCCCACGTTGGGTGTCCACCTCCCCATCTCTGGCTGCTAAGGTGTTGCTATTGAAGCACAGGGACCACTGTGACCCCAGTGAATTGGTTCCCAGTGCTTAGCCTTTGGGTTACTGAGGAGGCATATGTCTGGGAGAGGATAGGCCTGAGTCCCCCAGCTTTGGTTGCATCAGGCACGTGGAACCCCTGCTGGGGGAAGCAATGCTGAAGCCCTGAGCACATGGCAGGCCTGGCAGGCTGGCCTCTGTACTTACTCCAGCCTGGCCTGCCCAGGAGGGGACTGGGGGACGGGTGGGCTCTCAGGGGCCCTGGGTAGGGGGGATGAGAGGAAGAGATGATAACTGTGGTGTCAGCTCCATGGTTGCTCATACCCACACAGAGCTAGGCAGTGATATTGGGGTTCCTTCCCAGTCGCAGTGGGAAGTGGGGGAAGGTATGACACGAGGAAACTGGAAGTGGAGGGGAGAGACTGACATGGAGCAGGACAGGGTGCTGGAAGAGACAGAGGCAGCAGAACAAGGGAGTGACAGATAGTGGGCGGGAGACATGACAAGAGGCAAAGACAGGCAGAACGTCGGAGGAGACAAAGGAAACCACAGGAGGAGGAGATCCAGTCAGAGCCGAACCCCACCCGCTGGCAGTCACTTACCAAACGGGAGCAGTTTGGTGAAGTCTGGAAAGAGAGAGAGAGAAAGCACGCGTTTGGGCAGAGGAGGCTGAGTGCCCATGGAGGGGCGCAAAGCGGAGGGACAATGGGAGAGAGGACTCCAGGGTGGCCTCTGTCTCCCTACTTACTTGTAGATGCTCCTCTCGCTGGAGGTGTCAGCTGAGGGTGCCACAGAGATGGTAGGAAAAAGGTTCACTGAAGCTTGGAGACTGGAGGGAGGGCCCACAGGGCTGGAGGCGGGGCCTGTCAGCAGGGCGGGGCCGGTGGAAGAGGTGGGGCCTACCGGTGAGGCGGGGCCTGTGGGGCTGAAAGCAGGGGCTGTCAGTGGGGCGGGGCCTGAGAAGCTGGAGGCGGGGCCTGTCAGTGGGGTGGGGCCTGCGGGGCTGGAGGTGGGGCATGTCGGTAGGGCAGGCCCAGTGGAGGAGGTAGGGGCTGTCTGTGGGGCGGGGCCTGAGGGGGTTGGGGTCGGGGCCTGTCAGCTCACTGGGCCATCTACGGATGCCCTTTCCCATCTACGGATGCTCGTACTTACCCAGGTTCCGGGGCACGCGCTGGGCAGCCCCCGCCTTCCAGAGAACGGCGGCTCCTCTTGCCCTCCTCAGAAGAAGGCTTTCGTCGTTCCCGCCGCCCACCAGCGCCTGGGGCTTCTTCGATGTCTCCATCCTCCAATTTCAGGGCGTTCTAGCAGAGGCGGACCAGGATGTAAGAAAGTGGTTAACGTGTATGCAGGTGGGGTGGGGCGCTGGGGACTGCGCTTCTCTCTTCCCTCCTTCCAATCCCCCTCAGAGCGTAAGGCCCGGCCCACCTCGTAGAGCACAAGCTGCGTGCGCAGGTCGACGTCAGTGCCCGCAGTGCCCAGGTGGCGCTGGACCAGCGCTTCCATGCCCTGCTGCTCCAGTGCATCCGTCACATCGTAGAAGGAGTCCTGGTCCGGGAGCGCCGCCAGCGTCTGGAGGGCGGGGATAAGAAGGCAAGGCTGAGGTTGGTGGGGAGGTCAGGAGCCTGAGCATCCCAGAGCTGGCACCCAGTCCTTGGCCACACCTTGTTGATGAGGGTGACCGTGTACACCAACAACTCAGGGTCAGCGCCATTCTTCTCCTCCAGGATGGACACCAGATTGGCCCAGGGAGGAGCACCTGCCACACAGAAAGTGGAGCAGTCATGGGGGAACAGGTAGGAGAGAGGGCTCTGAGCGGTGGGGGGAGAAAGGGACAGTCTCTGACCGGTGGTGCTGGCCACAGAGTTCACTGCACGGATGAACAGCGGCGCGTTGTTTTCGGAGTATTCTACAAACACCAACAGCAGCTTCAGGGCTGTCTTCACCACCAAGCGGGACTGAGGAGAGAGGTCAGTACATGAGTGGGGCTTAGGCCAGACCTGTGCCAGCTGTTGCTGGGGAAGGGGAAGGGCTGCTGGGGCTGGACCCAGAGAGAATCTAGGCAGAATGACCCTGGCCCCAGGCCCAGGCACTGAAGTGCCTTATAGGCTTATAGAGGCCTCAGACTCACTCCCTTCCAGCCCACTTTGCAGAACAGGAAACTGAGGCCCAGAGAGAAGCAACAGGCAAAGGGTATAAGGCTGAGTGGAGAGCCACTTACCAAGCTGGCACACAATGTGTACAGCCACTGAATAGTGTCACTGTGGGCCACCACCCCCAGCATTCCATCCACAAACAGCATCAGCTGGCCGAGCGCTGGGGAAACAGGGATGGGCAGAGTCAGCGAGGGTCGCTGGAGCAGAGGTCATGGGAGAGGGGCGGGGCTGACCTCTAAGGATGTAGCTCTGGTAGTTGTGGTCGGCAGCAGCACCCACACGGATCAGGCAGCTCAGCCCCTCTGAATGCACGAACTCAGGCACCAGGTCTTTGTCCTCCTAGAGGCACCATGGGGGAGTTTAGGGAAGCTTGGGCTACACACTTACCCCCAGCCCACTGCGGGGCCTCACCTGGAAGATCTGCTTCAGTGAGAAGAGGGAGCGGCGGAGCTCAGGACCACTGGAGCTATACAGCTTTTCTGCAAAAGGTAGGGTATAAAACCCTCGATGGACACAGACTCACTGTCTTCCTCTGCTTGGATACAACCACAACTCTCCACCAAAGAATAGTCTAATATATATGTTTTGGTCTGAGAGACAGGGTCTCACTCTGTCACTCAGGCTGGAGTGTGGAGTGCAGTGGCACAGTCATAGCTCACTGCAGCCTCAAACTCCTAGCCTCAAGCAATTCTCCCACCTTGACCTCTCAAAGCACTGGCATTGCAGGCATGAGCTACCACGCCTGGTCTGTTCTAACATTCTTGAATCCCCCTCCACTCCCACCATGGCCCTGGAAGAAGAGGTCAGGATAGGGAGAGGAAGGAGCACATACAGCTAAACCTACTTTGCTCACTGTTCAGCACAGGCCTGAAGGTGAGCCAACTGGGCTATGGGGAGGAGGTGCTGCTGGACATGGATGCTCTCACACACTCACCCAAGATAGCGTTGACCCTCACAGAGAGCTGGGTCCGAAGGATCAGCGTGGGCTTCCGCCCTTTGCTGGAATCAAGGATCTCTGTTAGCAGCTCCCAGCCTATCCCTCAGCATTCCTCCCCACAAGCCAAGGGAGCCAAAGACCTCCCCATGCCAGCCCCAGCCCAGCTTGATCCTCCCAGCTGCTCCTCCAAGAACCCAAGGGTTGGTCGGACAAGAGGGTTGGTGCAAACACATGTATCTCAGGTATGTGGGAGAGCCCCTGACTCCCACCTTGGGCAGCAGGTAACACTGGCCAGGCTTTAGAATTCCCCTGGCACACTTCCCTGGGGCAGGAGGTGACCCATGGCTCAGGCTAGTGATCGAGTGTCTCAGCTGCTGACATTTGAGCCAGCCCCTGGCAAGGGTGGGGGTAACCTTGCCTCCCTGGCCCCATCAGTTCTGACCTGATCTCTTCATAGAAGCCCTCCAGCATCTCCCGCTGCTCTTCCAGGGACAGCTCGGGGTCCAGGTAGTATCCGGAGGGAGACACTTGCAGAGCACAGTCCTCCAACTGGGGGCAAAGGGAACAGCTGTGAGAGTGAGGAAGAGGTGGCAGGGGAATTTATGAAGACCCCTGACCTCTTACCTACCACTTGAAGGGTGGCAGAGAGACACAGGGTCTGCACTACAGCTGTGCATTCCTTCAGCAGTTGCTTCTCAAGCACCTACTATGTGCAAAGCCCATCTGTGTCAGGCACCAGGCTTTCTTGGCCTTTGTTTGTACCATCTCCTCTCCTGGCTGATACCTACCTATTCTTTAGGTTGCTATGCAACCCACTCCACCCTGTGTGTATGCTCCCTTTCGAGACCTTCCACACAGCATTCTAATATCCGAGCCACTGGTCTCCTCTAGCTGCGTTCTCTGTGTTCAGGCACTCCGTCTGTCTTGCTCCCTGCTGTATCTATAGAGCCTGGCATAGCACCCGACACACAGTAAGCACTCACTAGGACTTGTTGAGCTAATAAACACAGATGAGGAAGGGGAATGGAGAGAAGATGGGAGGAAGTTCCTGCCTTCGAGGAAGCTCACAGCCCTGTGGGGTGATAAGCTGTAGTCACAAAGCATTAAGCCCCGGAAAGAAAGTGTTAAGATGGCTGGGAGGTGCAAACCCACCCGGGACAGTGTGTCTGTGTGTGTGTGTGTCTCAGTGAGTAAGAGGGTGAAGACAGGGTCTGATCCATAGACTTCCCAGTCCCACCAGATTTCAGGGTCTTTGCCCTCCCCCAAAGTGGGCTACAGTTACAATGGTCCTAGCTGGACCTCAGAGACACCCAAGGGGCCTATTAAAAAACTAACTTTAGGCCAGGCATGGTGGCTCATGCCTGTAATCTCAGCACTTTGGGAGGCTGAGGAGGGTGGATCGCCTAAGGTCAGGAGTTCTAGACCAGCCTGGCCAACATGGTGAAACCCCGTCTCTACAAAAATGCAAAAATTAGCCAGGCATGATGGCGGGTGCCTGTAATCCCAGCTACTGCTGGGGAGGCTGAGGCAGGAGAATTGCTTGAATCCAGGAGGCAGACGTTGCAGTGAGGCGAGATCATGTCATTGCACTCTAGCCTGGGAGACAGAGTGAGACTCTGTCTCAAAAAACAAAACAAAACAAAACACTTTAGAGTCTGACTCAGTCTACAGTAGGACCCCAAAGCCTGCCTTTGTAACAAGCAGGCACATGCTCCATCCACGTGTCCATGTTTCCCTCCCTGGGCTCTCCTCCCCCGCCACAAGGCATGGCACTTAGCCCCTTGAGAAGTACTTGTAGAGAAGCCTGAGGGAGGTGACTCCTGTGAGTCGGAGGGTGGCACTCTACCTCTCCCAGACACCTCCCTCCATTGCACAGTGCAGATATGCAGGTTCAGCAAAGTCTCCTTGACTTAAGTGGCTCTGGCCCTTGAGATGCCTTGGCCCAGGGAGAGCCCACCTCTGGAGAGGCAGGGGGTCTTCTGGTCTCCATCTTACTGGGCATGTCAGTTCCAACATTTGTCCTGCTGTTTGGTCAGCCCTGCCCTCTTCTGGACCCTGCCCAAGGGCTTCCAACTGGCCTTGGTCCCCTGGAGAAAAAGGGAGTCCAGCTCCTGCCCCAACCCCTACCTCTGTTTAGCACCCCTTGCGCCTGCCTCAGAGCCTGACCTGGCTCCTTCCCCACAGTTTAGCCTGTGGGGCCCTTGGATGACCCCCCCCCCCCCCGCCCACCCCCGCCTGGGACCTGGGACATAGGACAAACACTCCAGCCTGTTCTCTGTCCCACTTCCTGCCTGGCTGCCTGCCCTCCCCAGGGTGCCTTGGGCGGGCCTGGCCACTTTCCCCTCCGTGGGAGCAGAGTCATCTTCTCCAGGGCCTACTGGGAACAGGCCTGAGAAGGGGCAGCAAGGCCTGAGGGCTGGGGTATCTTGTCCAGGGCCAGCTCAGCTGAGGGCAACCCACATTCCTCCTGATCTCTTCCCACACGGTGACTCAGCAGCCTACCACCCCACCCCCATTCAGGCACAGCCGCATCTCCCTCCCTTGGCCTGGAAGATTCTGGGACCCTAGAAGAACACACCTACCCCAGAGCCACCCCCGTCAGGCATCCCCTCGAATCACACACATATAGAACAGCTCATTCTTTGAACATTCATGACCAGGCTGGTTTCAGATGCAGAGGACCTAGGAGGAATTAGACACTGCCTCTGCCTTCCCTTCCTTCCAGCCCAGTGGGGCAGACGGGAAGACAGACAGACGAGTCAGAAAAAGCTCACAAATGAATGTGGAATCACAACTTTCACAGTGCTAAGAAAGGGGAGGGGCAGAGTGCTATAAAGATAAACGGGAAGGGAAAACATGTTACACCTGGTAACTGCTTACACACCCAGGTATAAGGTCGGGTATGCACTGGCCAACACAGGCTGAAGCAGCACAGACCCAGAAAGGTCAGGCCCACCACGCTGTCCTGCCTCCTTGCATGCTGTAATCCCAAGAGAGCAGAGAATGTCCCTCTCCTTCCAGGACACCTGCATCCATTTGGGGAAGGGTCCTGAAGGTTAAATAGTCCACATTCTTTTTTTTTTTTGATATGGAGTCTTGCTCTGTCTCCCAAGTTGGAGTGTAGTGGCGCAGTCTCGGCTCACTGCAACCTCTGCCTCCTGGGTTCAAGCAATTCTCCTACCTCAGCCTCCTGAGTAGCTAGGGTTACAGGCGTGCATCACCATGCCTGGCTAATTTTTAGTAGAGACAGGGTTTCAGCATGTCATCCAGGCTGGTCTTGAACTCCTGACCTCAAGTGATCCACTTGCCTCTGCCTCTCAAAGTGCTGGGATTGTAGGTGTGAGCCACTGTGCCCGGCCAATGGTCCACATTCTCTAGCCTCCTCAGCCACTTCACCTGTCCAATCCTGCCAGGGCCCCATTTCTGGGGAGGAGGTCCAGGGAAACAGGTAGTCCAGTGCCTTCCAGGACAGTGTCTCCCCACCCCCAGCTGTCTGTCCTGGGTGGAAGTGTGGGGTGGTAGGCTAGAGTCAGGCAAGCAGCAAAGAGCAGGAGACTTCCTGCTAGCAGGATGGCACATGTCCCTCACACCCCGGCCCCTTCCTGGGGTCACCCTTCTGAGAGCCAAACCTCTGGGCCTTGTTTCTCACACCCTGGGGCTGGGCCAGGCCTGAATAAGCCCAAACCCTGGTCCTTGCTGACGGGGCTTAAGCTCAGCACGTAGTATGGGCCCACTTCCCTGACACCTTTCTGGCTCTTGTCTTCCTCACTTCTCTGGTCTCTGTCTTGGGGTGGAGTCTTTCCCCCATTCTTCCCAGGCTCAGCTTCTCACACTGGCCTCCAGCCCACTATACTCTTGACTTTCCAGGCTCAGGCTTTTCTGGCGGCCCAAAACCAACTGGTTATGTATGGTTTTATATGCAGGGTCAAGCCCAGGGGACCATGGCATCTACTTCTCTCTCTCTTTCTAGCTATCTATCTACCTATGTATAATATATAGATATAGATCTATAATATATAGATGTCTATAGATATTGATAATTTATATATATAGCTATGTATCTATTATATATATCTAGACATCTATTACATATATCTATATATATTTTATAAATATACATTTTTCCCGCTTGTTTCTTTAGACTGTCTTACCCAATATTTTTAATAACAGTGTAATCAGGTAAGACTGAACATACCAGAGCAGGGTACAGGGAAGATGGAAAAGAGGCAGGATTATAGGCTGAAGGGCTTTCATTTTAGAAAATAATTGGTTAACTGCCTCTTTTGTCTCCTTTCCTATAAACACAGGACCCTGTGTTCTGAAGACCCTCCTTTCCTGTTATCGCAGGTCTCCAACTAGAGTGTGACTTCCTGAATGAGATGACAAGGATGGGCCTTGGGGAGGGAAATCCACTTTTGTTATCTTATGCTTCCTCTGTGCCAGGCACCGGACTGCCTCTTTCTTTTCTTTTTTTTTAATAGAAATAGGGTCTCGCTATATCACCCACACTGTTCTTGAACTCCTGGCCTCAAGCAATCCTCTGGCCTTGGCTTCCCAAAGTGCTGAGATTACAGGCATGAGCCACCATGCCCAGCCTGAGCCGCCTATTTAATTTGATTCTACCAATAATCCTTTTACAGATAGGGAAACCAAGAATCAGAAAATCAGCGCATTGCCCCAGGGTGCACAGCCAGGAGCCAGGGCTAATTGACCAAATCTTGGGCGGATGGGCCCTGGAAATGCTCCAAGGAACCCTAGGGGGGAGGTGGAGTGAGGGCTGGGGCCAGAAGGATTGCCAAGAGCTGAAGACATCCTCTTAGTTTTCTGGACTTTGCAAATACCCCAAACTGGTCCTCCCAGTTCCAGTAAGGGAACACCAATAGACACACGCACCCCATGCAAGTTAGGATAATAGTATCTACCTCTGCCAGGACCTAGGTGTCAGGGTCCCTCACCAGTCTGCAGCTCAGCCACTCTGTTCCAGAACGACCAGCAGATTGGATAGACCAGCCACAGGGGAGGCTAGGAGGAGACCAGGACTCATGCCCACACCTCAATTTTCTACAGTCTCCCAAAGGCTCCTGAGATGTAAAAAGGCTAGAGTGGGTTGGGGTAGGGTCAGAAAACATTCCAGGACAGTGCCACCCCTGTCCTACTCTGATTTTTAGCCACAGCTAGGGAAACAAAGTTGCTGTAATGAACAGATTTCTAGGGCTATCCCCACTGTCAGGAGGAGAGGGCTTTCCTGGCCTTTGCAGCAGGGTCAGAGAAGCACCCCAGATCCCTCTACCCGGAGCTCAGGGAGAAGTCAGTGCTATACCAGGTGTGGTAGGGCCTTGGGTATCGGAGAGGCTCCTGAGACACTTCCCAGAAGGGAGGGTAGAACTGGGAGGCTCTAGATTAGGAGATGAGATGCAAGGCCAGAAGGACACATTCTCCCCTCTGGCAAAGGCAGGTCTGGGCTGGGGGAATATTTTGGAGGGGAGGAAGGCACTCCTGAGTTCCCCCAGGGACACTAGGCCCGGCCCAAGACACTGTCAAGCTCCCTTCCACCAACAAGGGCCAGGAGATGAGTCAGAGGCTGTGGCCAGGAGCTTCCTCCTAGTCTAGGAGGAAATGAGCAAGGCTTTCTGAGATCTGAAAGCTCTTTAAAAAGGAAGCCCCCAGGGGAACTCTAGGGGCTAGGCTCGGCCCAATGGGGTGTGTGGGTGGAGTCCCAGGGAGAAAGCAGGCTGGCCTCTGTACATCCCCAGGGAGGGGGGTCATCTGCTGGGATGATCAGGGCCAGTACCCGGGGCCAGTACCCAGAGGAGGACAGAGGCCACTTGGCTGTGTCCTGTCCTCTGCTGGACAACTGTACATAGGACGAAGCAATGAGTAGAGAACCCCTTCCTCTTATTTCTGCCCTACAGCTTGGGACAGGGATGCCCTGGTTTCTGGGCCACCTCTTCCCTCTAGAGGGCCGGCAAGACAGGCCTGAGTCATGTCTGTGACTCTGGGGCACCCACTTATAGGACTACGGGAGGAACCAGCTGTTGACATTTCCTGCAAGGAGGGGCCCTGCTCCCCCTCGCTCAGCTCTCTGATGTCCATGTCTCTGCCCTATTCTCAGCCCCTCTTCCTCCAGCCTTCTATTCTGGGGCTGTGGTCATAGTTTATATTTGGGTTGAGCACATCACAGTGCATCTGACCATTCCTGGCAGAGTTGCTAGCCCCAGGGAATCCTGGCTTCTGGCATTGTGGTAACCTAGTGTGCCACCTCCATATCCCTGTGGGGGAGGGGAGGCAGTCCTCACGTACTCCAGGTGGGAGAACATGAAATCGGGGAGACCAGGAAGGACTGCATTGGGGATGAGGAACTTATATTCTTCACCGGAGCTCAGTAGTGTCCTCAGCTAAGGAACAGGGAACACAGGGCAGAGCACCTGGTAGGGTTGGGTGGGGACACGGGTCCCATGAGAGGGAGATAGAAGGAGTGGTTCTGAGCCTCTTTCTTGCAGCTGACTTCCCAGGCTTGCCCCCAGTTGGGAAGAGGTGTGTCAAGGGGCTGGGCATGGTGGCTCAAGCCTTAATCCCAGCACTTTGGGAGGCTTAGGCAGGCAGATCACCTGAGGTCAGGAGTTTGAGACCAGGCTGGCCAACACGGAGAAACCCTATCTCTACTAAAAATACAAAAATTACCTGGGTATGGTGGCGCACACCTGTAATCCCAGCTATTTGGAAGGCTGAGGCAGGAGAATTGCTAGAACCCGGGAGGTGGAGGTTGCAGTGAGCCAAGATAGCCCCACTGTACTCCAGCCTGGGAGACAGAGCCAGAATCCGTCTTAAAAAAAAAAAAAAAAAAAAAAAATCGGGGGGGTGGTGTCAGGGCTAGGTCCAATCCTTGAGTTGCAGGATGAGAGGAATACAATATTTTCTCTAGTGCCCCACCCTTATTTCAGGATCCGGACTTTAGGAGCCTGGAAGCGGGAACCAGTCTTAGTTCAGCACTCCTGTCTTCCCAGCCCCCATCCTGAATGGGAGGTGGCCTCCAGCTGCACACGCTTCTTCCAGGCACACCTCAATTTGCCCCTCTGAATAGGGCAAGAGAAGCGGGGGCTGAGTCAAAACTGGCGGTGAGCAGTGTCCTGCATTCTTCCAGCCATGGCCTTGAAGCCGGGGTTCTGGCCTGGACACGTGCCACTCTCCAGGCCAATAGTCTCACCACCCCTCCCGCCAGCGCTCAGAGGCGGGGCTGGCCGCAGCGCGAGGAATGCGGGCTGGGGGCCCGGGGCACATTCCAGGGAAGACCCCAGGCCTAAGGGGCAAGTTTACGCAACTCGGCGCCCAGCTGAGGCTGGGAGCAGGGGAGGGCACCCACCCCGACTCTCCTCTTCTCCAGCACTGGAGGCGGCCGGGCTGGTGGGGAGCTTGTGGGGGTGGTAGTGCGCCTCCCAGAGTCCTGGCCCGGAAACAGCGCGCCGGAAAGGGCTGCTTGTGGGGGGCTGACGGCGGCGAGAGGGAGGGGAGAGGAGGTAGGCTGGCCATCTGGAAAAGGGCCTCTTTCCGCACTGTGCACAAGTCCGCTTCGGGGCGGCAGCAAAGTAGGGCAGGCCGGCTGTTTAAAATAAGCCCGGCCCTCCCTCTCACTTCCAGGCGCGGGCCGATGGGCGGCGAGTGTCCGGGGGTGGGGGCGGGAGCGGTGACTCAAAGGGCTTTTCCACCCGTGCAGCCTCCTGCGCTCTGCGGATCCCGGGCCAGACCGCTTCGCGGGGACTCCCCTCACCCCGTGAAGTCTCTCCTCGGCCGGCACTCCCATACTCCCATTGACCTACAGGGTCAAGCCCCAATCCAGCTTCCTGACACCGCAGGAAACCTCTGCCACCTCTAGTAGTCCGCCTCGGGCCCGCCCCTCCTCGTGGTCCCGCCCCCACCTCACCTGAAGCAGGTGGAAGCTGGTCCCTCCCCAGCTCCGCCTCCAGGGTCCGCTACAGCCCAAGCGGCTACCGTCACTCTGACCAGGGAAGCCACCCTGGCAGACCGACGGCGAGTGGAACTCGAGCACCTCCCCAGGTGCGCCTAATTCGAAGGGCAGTCAGAATGGCGGAGCCAAGTTCCTGGCACCCCTCTTCAGTTTCCCCTCAACTTGAGAGGGGACTCCCCCGCAGGCGGGGCAGAGTGGACCCTGGGACCCCAGCCCAAGACTTTTCCGGAGGAGAACACTCGCTCCAGCCTCTTCCCGCGGGGCACCTCCCACCAGTTTTCATGGCGCCCACCCTGAACCCCCGATCGCCCCAACCTTTCTCCGGCCTCCCTCACCTTGAGCGGCGCTCCCAGCAGGCGGTGCACCGCGGGTATCTGCGCGCCCAAGGGCAGCGCCCCGTCCAGGCTGCAGGTGGGGGCCCGGCGCGGCTCTGGGAAGTTGGCACATGCGAAGGGGTCGGTGTCTTCCAGGTACTGCACCCTCACGGTCACCACTGATATCGGCTCTCCGTCCCCGCGGTCTTCCCCGCCCGCCATGGTTCTGCGGCCGGCTCGCGCAGCGCGCCTCCGAGTCCCGGCCCCAGTGCAGCTTCTACTCAAAGCACACTGTAGCTCCGCGGTTGGGGCCGGGCCGGACCGGACGCGGCTGGAGGGGCGGGGCCAGACGGAGGCGGGGCCGAGGAAGGGGGTGGAGCCAAGATTAGTCCCCGAGTGCGCGCCAGGAGGTAACCACTGCCGGAGGCGGGGCCGCCGCTAGCCACTCACAGGGCCCAATGGGAATCCCGTTAGTTCACTGGCTAGGAGGGCGGGAAAAACCGAGCTCGCGCCCCACCTTCGAGAACGCGCAGAAGGCGGGGAGGCTTTCTTTGGTCTGGGGGTAGTGAGGCTGCGTTCTCTTTGAGGGGTGTTAGGGCAGATGGGGCAGAAGTTTCTTTAGATAGTGGCCGGCCAGGTCTCTCTTAGTTGAGGGACAAGATAGCCCTCATTCCTTCCATTTGAGGGGTGAGTCCCTGTGGTTTCCTCATTTAGGGAAAGCAGTGAGAGGGGGTCCCTTCAATTTGGAGCAAGAAGTGAGAATAAATTCCACCCAGTTTGAAGGAAGAGGTGGGATCAGTTCCCTTTAGTTGTAGGAGGAAGAGGGAAGGATGCCCTTCAGTTTTCTGGGAAAAGATTGGGATGAGTCAGTTTGAGGGGGCAGGTAGAACACGTTCCCCTCAGTTTTGGAGAAAAAGTGGGATGGGTGCCCCTCAGCCTGAATGAAAAGTGGAGACGGTCCTCCTCTGTTTGGGGCGCTATGAGCCGAATGCCCCTCAGATTTGGAAAAAGTTGGGTGCATCTCGCCTAGTTTGAAGGGAATCAGTAGGCTGGGTTTTCCATAGGTTCCTGTCAGCTTCATCAAAGAGATGAGACAGTTCTCTGTAGTGTGACTGAAAGGGAGGGCCAGGTGCCCCTTGGTTTGGGAGATGAAGAACAGCCTCCCTCTTCGCCTGGCACGAGCTGGGCCAGTCTGGGCCTTAGGGTTTCTGGGACGTTGGGGGCAGCGTTGTCCGTCACTGCTTTGGGGAGCGTCCAGTGCGCGTGCGCAGCTCAGGTCCGGGTGGGGGCCGGCAGGGGGTCCTGGGCTTGGCAACGTGGGCGGAGGGCGGCCAAACACGGTCCCCTGCCTTTTGCACCCAGCCGCGCCTGGGTCCCAGGGGGGTGCTGCTCGCCGCACAGCGGCGCTGGCCGAGGAGGAGCCGTGCCCCTCCCGTCCTGACCGCGCCCCCCGCAGACCCCCGCCCTTCCCGCTGCGGGCTGCCCCAGGGGGGCCGTGGCCGCGCACCGCTCTGGATCTGGTGGGGGCGGTTTTGGGGAGGTTTGGGGGCGCGGACTCGAAGGAGTAGGTTGTGGAACTTGGGGGAGAGCTGCACTGGGGAATTTCCGGAGCTGGGACTGATTTAGGGAGGAAAGAGGAGAGAGTCCCCGACTACGAGAGTCCGAGGCAGGGTCTCGGAGCCTGGACCTGGCTTGGGGGTATCGGAGCCGGGATTGGGGGGAGCGGGCCCCACGTGCCTGTGACGCGGGGGCGCCCGGTAGGTGGCGGCGGCGACGCGGGGCCGGCGGCCGTGCGGTGCCGGGAGGGCGGCTGGGCAGGCGGCAGGATGCTGCGCGCCGCCCTGTCCCTGCTCGCGCTGCCCCTGGCGGGGGCGGCCGAAGAGCCCACCCAGAAGCCAGAGTCCCCGGGCGAGCCTCCCCCAGGCTTAGAGCTCTTCCGCTGGCAGTGGCACGAGGTGGAGGCGCCCTACCTGGTGGCCCTGTGGATCCTGGTGGCCAGCCTGGCCAAAATCGGTGAGTGCGTGTGTGCGTGCGCCAGGCCGACGGCCAGCGGCGGACCCGCCCCCAACACCCCCACCTCCTCGGTCCTCAGATTGGGGCTGGCTTCTTGCACGGTGCTGGGACTTAGGTTTGGATTCCACAAATCCGGGCTCTCGCCCAGTTCCTGCATCGCTTCTTGTGGGTCCCAGGTCCCTGTCTTCTCCCCTGGGAGCTCTGAGGATTTGCCTCTCTGAAGGGCTGTCCCCCGCTCTCCCCAACTCCATCTGTAGGCTCCTTTGCCCTCTCCGCTCCCCTCTTCCCCTTGCAGTAGGCCCTCTTCAGTCTGGTCTCTCCCCCACCAATCCCTAGCCTCCCAGAAACCTCTGTCGCTGGTGAGGATGTGTGGGGACACTGAGGGGAGGGTGTTCTCCCAAGAACACAGGCATCCTGGTTCTGAAAAAGCAGCCTTCCCTGGAGACCATGTCCGAGTGTCCATTCCCTTGGGAAACTACACTGCCACTTTTCCTCCAGCTCTCCCCTGCTCCCCACTTAAAGCTGCTGCCTTCTTGTGCCTGTGTATGGGTACCCCCCCCAACCCACGTTCAGGTCCACATTCTTCCCACTTCAGGGTATAAGAAACTTCCATGTATCGGGGCCTTCCTGTGTGCTGTCTACCCTAGATGCTTTCATACATCCGACCTCTTCAGTCCTGACAGCATTGAAGGCTGTGCTTCAGACTTCTTTTTCCCTGAATAGAGCTGCTTTTCCTTGCATCTGCTCCTTCCTCCTCCCTTCTGAGCAGCCAGTGGTCCCTCCTCCCACCAGAGACCCTCCTCCTTCTCCCTGTTGTGCAGGCTCTGCTGTGGGGGTGACTAATTATAGCTGAGCGTTGCTACTCTCTCCCCATGGATGCTGGCACAGCCTGTACTCCAGTCTCACCAATACAGCCTTCATGGAGGAATCACCCAGAGCCTAGAATTTGCCCCTCTTCTCCCACATGGACACTGCTAGGGGGTGAGGGGGCTGGGCAGGAACAGAACTCTCCACTCTGCTGTGGCAGCCTGAGATTAATAATGGAAAGTGGAACTCAATATGCCTTCCGGGAGCGTGGTTCTGTGATGGGGCTTGGATCTCGGGGCTGGGGTTAATGCATGAAGAGATGAAGATGAAATAGGGTCCCCGAAGGAGAGAAGTGGGAGACCAAAGTAGGGACAAGTATGGAGAGATCTATGACCATGTTTACCTTAGAGGCCCAGCAGCAATGAGAGTAAGAGTGGAAAGAGCCTCAGGTTTGGAGCCAACAATTGGGTTTGCTAAGTCTGTGAGTTGCAGAAGAGTTCCTGTCTTAGGGTTTATAGCAAAAACTGTAGTTTTCCCCATAAATCATGGTTCTTTTTCTAGTTTGGATGACATTTCCTATGGAAGTAAGAGAAGAGAGCCTCCTTTTCACAAGTCAAAGAAAATCCTCGAACAAGAGAAAAGGCAGAGCATTCAGGAACACCTTCCCCCAGCTTCATTGCTAGGAGACTTTTTCCCTTTTATTAAACAAATATTTACATAGAGCTCACTATGTGCCAGGCACTGTTCTAGGCCCTTTGGGTACAGCTTCCAAAGGGCACTGTCTTGGCATAGGGTCTCACAGAGGCTAATTTAGAGGTCTCCTTCCGCAACACCCCAGGGATTATGTAGAGAGAGATGTGTTCGCTTGTGGTCTGAGGACTTAAAGGAGAGCCAAAGAGTTTATTTTAGAGGACAAAAGTAGGAGTGGCAATAGTGCTAGAAACCCTTTTCTTCTCCCCTCCTACAGACAGAACTGTTCTATTTAATTAACATTTGGTGTGTGTCTAACATACTATGTGTCTGACATTATGCTAGGCACATTTGCATACTTTATATCATTTTATCCTCACCCTTGATGCTGGGTATTTTTCCTATATTACAAAAGAAGAAATTGAAGTTCAAGTAAGTTAAATAATTTGCCTGAGATCACATAGAATGTGCTAAGGCTGGAAGAAGACCTGGAGATCTTCTGATTGCTAAAGCCAAAGTTTTAAAAACTACGCAGTCCTGAGTGAGCCCATATAATGAAAGGCACATTGGGCTAGGAAGTCTACACAGCTCCTAGGAGGTATAATATACATTCTGGTCTAGTTAAGGAGTGAGGACATTATAATAGGTAACATTTATTGAGTGCTTACTGTAAAGTAGTGTGCTAAGTGCTTTTGAGTAGATTGTCTTTTTTTTTTGAGACAGAGTCTCACTCTGTCACCCAGGCTGGAGTACAGTGGCATGATCTCGGCTCACTGCAACCTCTGCCTCCCAGGTTCAAGCGATTCTCCTGCCTCAGTCTCCCAAGTAGCTGGGACTACAGGCACCCGCCACCATGCCCAGCTAATTTTTGTATTTTTAGTAGAGACAGGGTTTCGCCATGCTGGCCAGGCTGATCCAGAACTCCTGACCTCAGGTGATCTGCCCACTTTGGCCTCCCAAAGTGCTGGGATTACAGGCATGAGCCACCGCGCCCCACCTGTAGATTGTCTTTTTTAATGGTCACAATAATCTTATGAGATCATTATCGTTTTTACTCCCATTTCACTGATGAGAAAACTGAGTCAGAGACATGAAGTTATTTGCCCTAAGATCACAGAACTAAGCTTTGAATCCAAGCAGCTTGACTCCAAAGACCCTGATTTTTACAGCTTTCTTACATATAAAAAGATACTGGATAGCATTAGCTGAGGTTCAAATAATGGCTATGGATAAGGGTTGTCAGAGAAAGGTGAGGTCCCCTGAGGATGAAAGTATAAAGGAAGGGACATTTCTAGAAGGGGAAAAAGCAGTAAAGGCCTAGGTTACCATAGTGTGACAGGAGCACTAAGAAACAGATGACTTTGACTGCAGGGGAGGGTTTGTAGCCCTGGAGATTGGAAATTCTAGAAGTCTTGCATATTTCTCCTCCCTTGGTCCCAGTCTTAGAAGGTTGGCCGGGTGCGGTGGCTCACACCTGTAATCCCAGCACTTTGGGAGGCCAAGGTGGGCGGATCATGAGGTCAGGAGTTCAAGACCAGCCTGGCCAACATAGTGAAACCCTGTCTCTACTAAGAATATAAAAAAAAATATCTGGGCATGGTGGCACATATCTATAGTCCCCGTACTCAGGAGGCTAAGGCAGGAGAATCACTTGAACCCGGGAGGTGAAGGTTGCAGTGAGCTGAGATTGTGCTACTGCACTCCAGCTTGGGCAACAGAGTGAGACTTCATCTCAAAAAAAAAAACAAAACAAAACTGGGAGTTCATAGGCCTGTGTGTGGGAGGATATTCCATAAACTGATCCATCCTGCACTCTTTTTGCATTGCAGTGTTTCACCTGTCTCGGAAAGTAACATCTCTGGTCCCTGAGAGCTGCCTGCTGATTTTGCTGGGCCTGGTGCTAGGGGGCATTGTTTTGGCTGTGGCCAAGAAAGCTGAGTACCAGCTGGAGCCAGGCACCTTCTTCCTCTTCCTGCTGCCTCCTATTGTGTTGGACTCAGGCTATTTCATGCCTAGCAGGCTGTTCTTTGACAACTTGGGTGCCATCCTCACCTATGCCGTGGTAGGCACACTCTGGAATGCCTTCACAACAGGCGCTGCCCTCTGGGGCTTGCAGCAGGCTGGACTTGTAGGTGAGTGACCCTAAGACCTGGGCTTTGCCAGACCCATCACTCCTCTCCCTTCTCCTCAAGCTCTGGAGGCCCATGCTGGTGTGAGCCATGCCCTGAAAGCTCCATCCTAGGTCCCTCCCTCTGGAGTGCAAGGCAGTGCTCCCGCTGGGGTTCAGGCCTCATTGAGGTCTCTGCCAGTCTGGGCTTCTGCAGCATAACAGCTGAGCAGGAGTCTGGCTCCCAGCTGTATGTGGGCTGCCAAGGCTGGGGAGCCTGTGTTACCATTCTGTTGCCTCCTGCCCTCTGTTACCACATTGCCATTTGCCAGCCCTTCTCCCCTGAGGCACAGCTGTGCATCATTTCTGCAAGGGCCTGCTGTCCTGGCTCTCCCCAGGCCAGGTCTGGGTGGTTTTCTGTTTTTATTATTATTATTTTTTCTTAACTATATGTTGTCTATAAGAAATTCATTATTTTAAACATTTATTTTTTTAAATAAATAAATAGATATTTAAAAAATAAATATTATAAATCCATCAAATGCTGGCACTACACTGGGTTTTCTCTCCTTACTTATCCCACTGACTCTTCATAGCAACCCTTTTGTGTAGTTTGTCACATTTACACATGAGGAAATAGAGCCCCTTGCATTTGTTTGCTGTCAGGTCCAAGGTTAGCAGAAGAGGTCCGTGTTTTTTGTTGTTGTTGTTGTTGTTGTTGTTGTTGCTTGTTTTTTTGAGATGGAGTCTCACTCTTGTCGAGGCTAGAGTGCAATGGCATGATCTTGGCTTACTGCAACCTCCACCTCCTGGGTTCCAGCAATTCTCCTGTCTTAGCCTCCTGAGTAGCTGGGATTACAAGCACGTGTCACTATGCCCGGCTAATTTTTGTATTTTTAGTAGAGATGGGGTTTCGCCATGTTGGCCAGGCTGGTCTTGAACTGCTGAGCTCAAGTGATCTGCCCACCTCAACCTGTCAAAGTGCTAGGATTACAGGCGTGAGCCACCACGCCTGGCCTCAGGTCTGTTTTACGGAGGCTCTTTGCCTTTAGGTTGCCCTCTCTTGCTACCTTCTTTATTTCCTAACCCAAGAAATTCATTCAACCCTGAAGGTTAATGATTCACACTTTTTCCAAGGTATTACAAGAAAACATTTACAATTGCTACCTGGGACTCTAACCTGGTTTCCCTATTGAGGTAGTGAACTATTTGGGGCAGGAAGGGAAGGGAGGACATCAGATCATAATAACAGTAATAGATAATAATATCTTTTGGGTGCTTACTATATGTTAGGCATTGGCTAACTAAGGAACTTTTTGAGGTAGATATTGTTATTAGTCTCAATTTAGACATGGGGAAACTGGGGCTCATAGAAATTATATGACATATTCAAGTCCGATCTGTGTTGCTTTTCTTACTATATTCAGTTCTCCACACCTGCTGAGAATTGTGTCACATCCCTTTGGCCGGGAACCACAGGTGTGGGAGAAAGCACTCTCTTTTGTTATTCCCCCTAATAAAAATAGTTAGCAGCCAATTTCCATTTGCTGGTAGTTATTATTACTGTTGCTACAGTGCTTTTTCCCTATTTTATTTTATTTATTATTATTTTTTGAGACTGAGTCTCACTGTGTCACCCAGGCTGGAGTGCAGTGGCACGATCTCGGCTCACTGCGGCCTCCGCCTCCCTGGTTCAAGTGATTCTCCTGCCTCAGCCTCCCAAGTAGCTGGGATTACAGGCCTGCACCACTGCGCCTGGCTACTTTTTGTATTTTTAGTAGAGACAGGGTTTCACCATGTTGGCCAGGCTGGTCTTGAACTCCTGACCTCAGGTGATCCAGCCCACCTCGGCCTCCCAAAGTGCTGGGATTACAGGCATGAGTCACTGTACCTGGCCTTTTTCCCTATTCCAAATGGCTGGGTTGAGTTTTGAAACAATCTTGTGAGGCAGGCAGATGAGGAGGCATGGCTAAGGTGAGCCACATGACAGTGACGGACCAGCATCACACAGTTGGTAAGTGGCAAAGCCAGACCTTAGGCATAGGTAGCTTGACTGAAGTCTCTTGATCTGCAGGCTAATGCTGTCTTTGCCATCCCAAGTCCTCTTTGGGCTTCCTTGCTGTTATCAGCAGGGGTGGGGCCTGGGCTTATTCCAGGGCGTGCTCCAGGAGACTGGGTCGTCTTCAATGACTGGCCTGTCCTACACATGTCCCTTAATAGCCCCTAGGGTGCAGGCTGGCTTACTGGACTTCCTGCTGTTTGGGAGCCTCATCTCGGCGGTGGACCCCGTGGCCGTGCTAGCTGTCTTTGAGGAGGTGCACGTCAATGAGACTCTCTTTATCATCGTCTTTGGCGAGTCCCTGCTCAACGATGCTGTCACCGTGGTGAGCGTGCTCAGCTGACTGCCATTCCCTGACCCCAGGCTGCATGCTCTGACCAACTAGGGGTCTGCGCAGACTCAGTCCCTTCCCTTGGGTCCCCTGGGGCAGAAATATGCTGTCTGCTTTCACCCTGCTCTCCCAGCAGTCTGTCTCCCAGCAGTCCCAGTTGCTGCCTTCCCGCCTCACTGCTGACTCTCCTCTTCTCGCTCAGGTGCTGTACAAGGTCTGCAACTCCTTTGTGGAGATGGGCTCTGCCAATGTGCAGGCCACTGACTACCTGAAGGGAGTCGGTCAGTATTTCCCCGCTCCCAGCTGGCATTGGAGGTCTGCCTCCCCTGGGTTGCTGAGGCCCTCCCACCCCGCATCAGGACAGAAGAGGCTATTCGGGTTGCCTCATCTCCTCTATAGAGAAATGGGGTCTGGGAGGGGCTTGCCAGGGATCCTGGCTCTGGGGTTTTGAGCCCCTGGGAGTGCGGTGGGCATCATCCCTCACTCCCTGCCAGGCAGCAGTCTTGTCAGCCCGGGTAGGGTCCGGGCCAGGGGTCATGCTGACAACCCACTCCTCCCCCAGCCTCCCTGTTTGTGGTCAGTCTGGGCGGGGCAGCCGTGGGCTTAGTCTTTGCCTTCCTCCTGGCCCTGACCACACGCTTCACCAAGCGGGTCCGCATCATCGAGCCGCTGCTGGTCTTCCTCCTCGCCTACGCAGCCTACCTCACTGCTGAAATGGCCTCGCTCTCCGCCATTCTTGCGTGAGTTTTGGGGGCCTTGCAGGCAGATAGCTGGGAGGGGGCACGAGATGGTTGCCCCTCATAGGGACACAGGCAGGAACTTCAGGAGTCCATAGGTTTCCCTGAGCCCTTGTGGTAGTGGGAGCCTCAGACTGTCCTGGGGAGTCAGTAAACCTCAGCAATATTTCAGGAGCTGCCCCCAGAGCTGTCCGCAGCACCCTGAAACCCTCTGGGTGTAGGCTGGGCTGGAAGTAGACTTTAAGGCCTGGGGCCACCAGCTCTGGAGGCCGCAGCACTCCAGAAGGTGCATCAGAGAGCCCGCTAGTCAGAGCACGTTCCTCCCACCTTCCCTTCCAGGAGACACTGAATGGGAAGCCTGGAGATCTGGACTCTTAGCCCAGCACTACCATTCAAGTCTTCAGGCCTCCCTGGGCTTCAGCTCTGAGAGCCTGACATCCTGTAATGGGCAATGCCCCCTCCTGCAGTATGCTCAAACCCTGGAGGCTGAGCCCCCTGGAACCTTTCCCCACTTGCCATGTCTCTCCATCCTCTCCCAGGGTGACCATGTGTGGCCTGGGCTGTAAGAAGTACGTGGAGGCCAACATCTCCCATAAGTCACGCACAACTGTCAAATATACAATGAAGACTCTAGCCAGCTGTGCTGAGACCGTGATCTTCATGCTGCTTGGCATCTCAGCCGTGGACTCTTCTAAGTGGGCCTGGGATTCTGGGCTGGTGCTGGGCACCCTCATCTTCATCCTGTTCTTCCGAGCCCTCGGTATTGCTGGCACCCTCTGCTTTCCCACTCTCCTTCCTGTCCCGCCCCTCCCTGCAGCTCATCTCCCTATCTGAGTCCACATCTTTGTCAATTCCTAAGCCTCCTCTTGTTGCTCACCTGTCCCAGCCCCTGTTAGACCTCAGCCCAGATACTTGGTCCCATCCGGTCCCACGTCCTCCACTCCCAACGCTTTGCTCCCACTGGCCTCCCTCCCGCTGTAGGCGTAGTCCTGCAGACCTGGGTGCTGAATCAGTTCCGGCTAGTCCCTCTGGACAAGATTGACCAAGTGGTGATGTCCTATGGGGGCCTACGGGGGGCTGTGGCCTTTGCTCTCGTCATCCTACTGGATAGGACCAAGGTCCCTGCCAAGGACTACTTTGTAGCCACCACTATTGTAGTGGTCTTCTTCACAGTCATCGTGCAGGTGGGAGTGCCCACAAGGCTGAGTAGGGAGAGGGTTGGGCAGGCCCTGGGGGAGTCTTGGAGCCTGTGGGACAGGGGCTTCTCTTCCCGCTGGGAGATGGAGGGCCCTGACTTCCCAGACCTTGAGTGCAGTGGGGTAGGGGTACTGAAGCTGAAGCCTCATTACGGGGAGAGAAAGGCAGCAGGGAACTGAATAGGAATAGGGCAGGGCTCACCTCCTGCCTGTCCATAGGGCTTGACCATCAAGCCACTGGTCAAATGGCTGAAGGTGAAGAGGAGTGAGCATCACAAACCCACCCTGAACCAGGAGCTGCATGAACACGTGGGTATCAGAACCCCAGCCCTCGCCTGTCCCTCTCGACCTTCTCCTATTTTGGGCAGAGTCCTGATCCAGTCCCCCTACCCACCCCCCTTCTAGACTTTTGACCACATTCTGGCTGCAGTGGAGGACGTTGTGGGGCACCATGGCTACCACTACTGGAGGGACAGGTGAGGGAGCTGCCCCGAGGCTCCTTCAGCAGCAGCAGCCCCACCAGCCAGGGAAGCATGGGGGATGTGCCACACTTCTGAGAAGGGACAGAGCCAGGTTCAGGCTGGGTGACCTCTGCCTGAAGCCCTTCAGTGGCATCCCAGTGCTCTCAGGTTAAGACAAGGCTCCCCAGTGTGGCCTGCTTGGCCCTGCATGGTTTGGCAACTGCCAGACTCCAGCCTCATCGTGCTCTGCTCTGTCTTTGACTGTCTGCCTGCTAATTCCATGGACCCTGCCTTAGATCCTCAGGACCCACCATGCTCCCCCAGCCTGGCCACTGGGACCTTCTCTGTACTAGAACACTCCTTCACCTCGCTGTCACTTACTCAGCTTCGATTCATCCTTCACAACTCACCATAGGCTTCAATTCCTTAGGGAGGACTTCCCTGGCCTCCCTGGCTAGGACGTATCTGTGTCATATTCTCTAATTATCCTTTGTAGTTCTTGTCATGGTTGCAATTTTACAGTGATTTGTAATAATTTCAGTTACTGTCAGGCTTTCCCATGACATTGTAAATTCCATGAGGGCAGGGACTAGCCTTGAGATTCTCTCTGGCTGAGGCCCATATCTAAAAAGCCAGGCCAGTGCTGACGGTGTCCTTGCCCCATCTGAGGAAGGGCCACCTGGCCAGGCCTTGGGAATGGGACTCAGGGCCGGGCCTGGCATCCTCTGTAGGTGGGAGCAGTTTGACAAGAAATACCTGAGTCAGCTGCTGATGCGACGATCAGCCTACCGCATCCGGGACCAGATCTGGGATGTGTACTACAGGCTTAACATCCGGGATGCCATCAGCTTTGTGGACCAGGTGGGCCAGCAGCTTCCAGGTGGGCCAGTGGTGGGTGGGCAGATGGTCAGCAGAGCAGGACAGAAAGGGGTGGCAAGCAGGCCGGCCCTGAGCAGGGAGTTGGGAATTCCTAGCTGGCTCCATGGTCTGGTGAAGTGGCAGCGGCAGGAAGCAGCTGGGTCTGGTGCTGATATTCAGAGTCTGGCAGGCAGTCCAGAGAGGTGGGAAACAGCTGGACTCTGGGGTCAGCTCAACCATTATCACTTCCAAGCTTGTGACCTTGGGTAAGTCACACTCTCTGAGCCTGTTTCCTTAGCTGTAAGAAAGCAGGCATAAGAGGCTGGGCACGGTGGCTCACGCCTGTAATCCCAGCACTGTGGGAGCCTGAGGTGGGTAGATCACTTGAGGTGAGGAGTTTGAGACCAGCCTGGCCAACATGGTGAAACCCTGTCTCTACTAAAAATACAAAAACTAGCCAGGCATGGTGGTGCATGCCTGTAATCCCAACTACTCTGGAGGCTGAGGCAGGAGAATCGCTAAAATCTGGGAAGCGGGCTGGGCACGGTGGCTCACACCTGTAATCCCAGCACTTTGGGGGGCCAAGGCGGGTGGATCATGAGGTCAGGAGTTCAAGACCGGCCTGGCCAACATAGTGAAACCCCGTCTCTACTAAAAATACAAAAACTAGCCAGGCGTGGTGGTGGGCGCCTGTAGACCCAGCTACTTGGGAGGCTGCGGCAGGAGAATCGCTTGAACCCTGGTGGAGTTTGCAGTGAGGTTGCAGTGAGCTGAGATTGTACCATTGCACTCCAGCCTATGTGACAGAGCAAGACTGTGTCTCAAAAAAAAAAAAAAAAAAAAAAAAAATCCAGGAACCAGAGGTTGCCATGAGCCGAGATTGTGTCACTGCACTCCAGCTTGGGTGATAGAGTGACTCTGTCTCAAAAAAAAAAAAAAAAAAAAAAAATAGAAAGCAGGCATACGAGTACCTATGTTATAGATTTTGTGAATTCGATATGTAAAGTGCCTAGCACAGTACCTGGCATGTCAAAAGAGTAAACTAAGTGTTCGTTATTATTATTTTCTTTATTACCCCTGACTCCTGGGCAACCCTCCATCTGATTGCTGGCTGACCTTGGTCTTGACACCTGCAGGGAGGCCACGTCTTGTCTTCCACAGGTCTCACTCTGCCTTCTATGCCCAGCCGCAATTCTGTGGCAGAAACTTCTGTCACCAACCTGCTGTGAGTCCTTGAGCCCCTTCCCCTTCCTCATACTCCTCTCCATTGTGCCCTCTCTCTGAGTCCCTTCTGGGGGAGATTTGTCAGCACCTTTTCATCTGCCCTTCTCCTGGACTGCCTCCTGCCCCCTCTCCAGCACATGTGTCCCCTGCCTCCTGCAGGAGGGAGAGTGGCAGTGGAGCGTGTCTGGATCTGCAGGTGATTGACACAGTACGCAGCGGCCGGGATCGTGAGGATGCTGTGATGCATCATCTGCTCTGCGGAGGCCTCTACAAGCCGCGCCGTAGGGTGAGAGCAGGCAGGCATCAGGATTTTGAGGGGGTGGAGGTGGTCTGAGGAGAGCTTAAGAGGCAGTTGGCGCCAGCTTGTTGGAGAGCTGCAGATGCCCAGCTAAAGAGTGTGGGTTTCAGCCGGGTGCGATGGCTCATGCCTGTAATCTCAGCACTTTGGGAGGCCGAGACAGGCGGATCACTTGAGGTCAGGAGTTTGAGACCAGCCTGGCCAACATGGTAAAAATGAAACCCCATCTCTACTAAAAATACAAAAATTAGCTGGGTGCGGTGGCACATGCCTGTAATCCCAGCTACTCGGGAGGCTGAAGCAGGAAAATCGCTTGAACCCGGGAGGCAGAGGTTGCAATGAGCTGAGGTCTCACCACTGCACTCCAGCCTGGGTAACAGAGCAAGACTCCATCTCAAAAAAAAAAAAAAAAAAAAAAAAGAGTGTGGGTTTTATCTCATCAGTAATAAGAAACCTCTGCTTTGTTTTTATTTTTTGGAGAAAGGGTTGACCTAATACAAGCACTGTTTAAGGATACCTTCTCTGGTAGCAGAGTGCAGATCAAATTGGAGGGGGTGAGTTGAGAAGCTGGGACAGCCAGTTGGGAAGATGGAGTGAAATATTGTGGATTAGGGCTGAGCGGTGGGAAAGAAGAGGGGCACGTAGGCCTAGGTGATTGGCTCTGATGGTGAGAGGAGGAGGAGACAGAGTACTGGGGGCCTTGAGGGTCACTGGAGAATTATGGAGTCACAGACAGAAGCAAGAGCACTGAGGAAGCCTCCTAGACCAGCTTAGCCTGTGGAAGGTGGGCATCTGTTTTAAATAATGGAAGTTAGTCCAATGCAGATCATGAAGCTTTGCGGCTGGAAAGGCCCAGCTCATCCAGGAGAGAGTCTGTTGCAACCCCACAAGAGGGCAGCAAGCCATTACCTTGCACCTTTCTAAAATGGGAAGCCAGCTGTCACCAGTTCTGGCAGTTTCAACAGTCAAAGCTCTTTCTACTGTTGAAACAGAATTGGCCTCCTTTAACTTGCACCCACTAGTCCTGATTTGACTCTTCGCAGCTCTGCAGAATACATCTTCCAAAATTTCAAGACAGTTCCCTTTCACACAGGCTCTCTTGCCCTCAGGCCAGAATCTCCTACCTCCTGGTATGTCTTCTCTGGACTTAAAAAAACAGCGCCCAGAATGGAAGTTGCTACTCTAGCTGTGGCTGGCCAGGGAAGGGCCTAGAAGCTCTGACACCATTCTAGTTCTAGAACTTGCTATTTCTCTTCCCACGGCCCAAGATCCCTCCAGCCTTGGCTCACCACCCTGGGGCCCCACATTGTCCTTAGAATCTGCTAAACTCCCAGGTCTTCCTCAGTTAATGGCTGGCAGACCCTGTCTCACTGCATCCTATGGGGTTTTTAAAAAACCTTTCTTATTCAAAATTCCAGTAGAACGAATAAAATAACTCATATTTATCTATCAACCAGCGCTGAAAAATCAGTGCATGATCAATTCTATTACATTCTGCAGCCCTACCACATCCCTCCCACACTTTATCTTAAAACAAACTCCAGACATCGTATCACATCATCTCAAAATATTTCAGTATGTCTCTCTAGGTGGCAAGAACTCTTACATCCAGTCAGTATTCAATAAATATCTTTTCCCCGCTGGATGTTCAAATCAGGGTCTAAATAAGTCCACACTTAGCATTTGGGAACTATGTCTCTTCATTTAAAAAAATCTATAATAGTTCTTTTTCCCCTCTCTATCTCCCTTGCTATTTATTTATTGAAGAAGCTGGATACTTTCTCTTGGAGAATTGCACATTTTCTAGGTTTTGCTGACTGTATTCCAGTGGTGTTGTTTAACATGTTCCTCCGTTCCCTATGTTTCCTGGTTGTTAAATCTAGAGGCCTGATCAAATTCAGGGACATTCAATAGGTATGCTATATATTTTCTGTGGTGTCACATCAGGAAGTACATAATGATTTGGTGAGGTGTGTGTGTGTGTGTGTGTGTGTGTGTGTGTGTGTGTATGTGGTGTTTATGTATAAGATTGGTCAATGGGTTCAGTCCAATCGGTTCATGTGTAGTCTGTTTTTTAAAAATCTGGAATAAGTTTGTGTGTATCCTGTTAAATGTCATCTTATTTGCTTTAGCCCATCATCCCATTGTTTGGTTCCCATGTCTGCCACCAAATGTCTCCTTCTTAGATTCATATCATCTGAAAATTTGTTAAGCCTGTTAACTTTGTATTCATCCAAATCCACATAAACATGTTGAACAGGATAGAGCTGAGGACAGAGCCCTGTGGCATGCTACTAAAGACTTTCCTCCAGACTGACATGGATCAAGCATTTTTGGGGTATGGTAACTCAACCAGTTCTGAATCCACTTAGTATGATAACACAATCCACAATTTCTCATGTTCTTCATCGAAATATCATTAGAGAGAGACAGAGATATCTAGTATTCAGTTAGAAAGATAAGATTATAGTTTAATAGAGAGATAAGGGCTGGAGAGAGATTTGGAAGCAATCTGTATCTGGTTTTGTCACCTGGCTACCACAGAATCCCCTGGGGAACTTCCTGGCTTCACCTGGAGATTCTGATTCTGTAGTCTGGAGTGGGACTAAGAATCTGTGTTCTTACTAAGTTCCCCAGGTGATTCAAATGCAGCTGGTCTGATGACTGATGTTGGGGGACCACAGATCTGTATCACTGGGATAGCTGGGGCAGAGAGAATGGATAAGTTCTCTGGGGAGAGTGTTTCATGGGGCGGGAGGAGGGCTAAGGATAACACTGAGGAGTGCGCATGGGAGAAAAGGAAAGAGAGCCAAAGACAAGGAACCCTTGGAGAAGCAGTGGCAGGTGGTGCCTCAGTCCTGGGGCAGAAAGAGGGCTGGATGCTGCGCAGAGGCCTGGCCAGCACCTAGGCAGAGCCCACAGCACTGGTGACCAGCAAGAAGGCAGCACTGTGGAGTTGTGGACCCTGGAGTTGCATTTCTGGTTTTTAAGGAAATAGTGGGTAGGAGAGAAAGTGTCAGAATCAAATTATAAAAGTGTAGCAGCAAAAGGGAGACAATGGTGTTCAAGGGAAGACTTTCTTTAAGGAGGCAAGGGCAGGAGCTTGAAAACAGAGGGGAGGGAGCCAAGTGGTGAGGGAAGGAGTGAAGATACAGGAGAGTGGAGAAATAGGAGGCAGCAGGAACTGCTGGAGGCAGGAAGGAGGGAACTGAGCAATGTGGAGGCCGGGGCTGGGCAGCAATGAGCCTTGTGAAGGAGATGGACCCCTTCTCCCCAGGAGAGAGGGTACCTCCTGGTGCATAGGTAGACGAGGAGGGCAGATGGGAGACTTGAAGGGGGCTCTTAGAACTGGTTCAGGGAAGCAGAAAATATGAGATAAAGGGACCAGACTTGGGATTTGAGGCAAGATAAGATGATTTGGCAGGCACTGGGAAGCATTTCTGGGGATTACCACTAGATGATGAAAAGGTGCTAAGCAAGGAGGGTAGAGGCAGAGGCAGTCTAGGTGAGTGTGTAGCGGGCTTGGTGTTGATAAGAGTTAAAAAGAGCATGGCCAGGCGCAGTGGCTCATGCCTGTAATCCCAGGACTTTGGGAGGCCGAGGCAGGCAGATCACTTGAGGTCAGGAGTTCGAGACTAGCCTGGCAACATGGTGAAACCCTGTCTCTACTAAAAATACAAAAATTGGCCGGGTGTGGTGGCAGGCACCTGTAATCCCAGCTACTCGGGAGGCTGAGGCAGGAGAATTGCTTGAACCCCAGAGGCGGAGGTTGCAGTGAGCAGAGATCGTGCCATTGTACTCCAGCCTGGGTGACAAGAGCAAAACTCCATCTCAAAAAAAAGAAGAAAAAAAAGCAGATGATGGGGGTGATCCTGAATTATTAGGACTGAGAAGGTCCAGGGTGTCAGGGGAGATAGTTATGAAAGTTCAAAGTGCAGCCCAGGATATCATGGTGGTTCTTGTAGAAATGGCTAGATAGGAGATTCCAGCTGGAGAAAGGATCCTGTGTAGCTAGAAGGGGGCAGGTAGGCTGGATGTGTGGGCGAAGCTCAGATAAATGGAGGTACAAAGAAAATGTCCCCCATGTTGTCACAGTAGTAGAACAAGACAGAGGGTCACCTTCAAACCAGAGAGAATCGGGAAAGGATGGCAAGGGTTGGGGAAGGCCAGGTTTGGGGGAATAAGTTCTGGGATAAAGGGAAGCTTTTCCCAGGGAACTGAGAACACAGGGTCTCTGGCTGGGTTCCTGTTGTATTTTTTGTTTTGTTTTTCAATCCATTGTTAATTCTGGAAAAGCTGGGCTGGCAGGGCCTGTGGTGAATATGTTGGGGCTGTGGCCTGGGGTTCTTGTGGGAGGCCAAGGCATCCATCCTCAAAGCCAGGCGGGGCTGTCATTGCCAGTACAAAGCCAGCTGCAGTCGCCACTTCATCTCAGAGGATGCGCAGGAGCGGCAGGACAAGGAGGTCTTCCAGCAGAACATGAAGCGGCGGCTGGAGTCCTTTAAGTCCACCAAGCACAACATCTACTTCACCAAGAGCAAGCCAAGACCCCGCAAGACTGGCCGCAGGAAGGCATGTCTTCCCTCAGGGACTCCTCTTGGGAGCTGGAGGCTGACAGCAAGCAGTTTTGAGCCCCCTAGTGTTAGGATCCAGCTTAGGGGGAACCCCAGTTGGGACAGTCCTCAGGGGCTTGATGACTACAGCAGTTTGGGTTCCCTTTTAGATGTTCCTGGAGTCCCAGAAGGGTAAGGTGAGACCTTCAGAAGGGGAGCAGCCTCTTGGCCATGTGGTCACCTGCTGGGAGGCAGCAGGGCCTCCTACCAAAGATGAAAAAGGCAGGAGAAAAGGAGATTCCTTTGAGGGGCAACTCCATGAGCTCCTAAGTCAACCTACGCTGATGCATCCAGATTTCTTACTGGGGCATGGGTCACTCTTGCCTGGTTGGCCAAGGGATGGTAGAACCACTGGGACTGACACAAATTCCCTCCCCTGCTGGGTTAGGAAAACTTGTCCTGTTGACCCCACCAGATGACAGGGTTGGGGTGGGAAGCTGGGGCCAGAGGCTCAGGTTTTCTTTCTTGGTCCTCAGAAGGATGGTGTGGCGAATGCTGAGGCTACAAATGGGAAACATCGAGGCCTGGGCTTTCAGGACACAGGCAAGCAGGGAGCAGTGTGGGATTGAGGATGGGAGGGAGGAGGGAAAGGGCTGGGGCTCGCCAGCCAGAATCCTGGAGGACCCGCTGTAGGGTGCATTCAGCACCATGAGCTGGGACTCTTCCTCCAGGGACTTGATTTCCAAGTTGGAAATGTTCAAAGCAGTTATTAGACAATGCGTGACAGGAGGCATCTGATTGCTAACTATGGGTTACAGGCCCCGAGGACTTGGAAAAGGTGTCATGGAGATGGGAGAGTTTGGTCTGGGCCTTGAAGGATGGGTGGACTCTGGGGCCCAGTGTCCTGTCTGCAAAGCCAATTTTGTTTTGTTTTTTTGAGACAGAGTCTCACTCTGACGCCCAAGCTGGAGTGCAGTGGTGCCATCTTGGCTCACTGCAACCTCTGCCTCCCGGGTTCAAGTGATTCTTCTGCCTCAGCCTCCCAAGTAGCTGGGATTACATGTGCACGCCACCACACCTGGCTAATTTTTTTTTGTATTTTTGGTAGAGACAGGGTTTCGCATTGTTGGCCTGACTGGTCTTGAATGCCTGACCTCAGGTGATCCGCCTGCCTCAGCTTCCCAAAGTGTTGGGATTACAGGTGTGAGCCACCTCACCTGGCTGCAAAGCCAGTTTTGTATGAGCTGAATGTTAATGGGCCTTCCAGCAATCCAAGTGCTCATGTTTCCAGTGGATCGTGAGATTTGGGGCTGAAAGAAGAGGATGGGGGAGCTGGAAAGTGTGGTCCTCATGACTTCCTCCGGGGACTTAGCTTCCTCTGGTCGCTTCCTTGGGCTCCGCAATGTCACTTCTCTTCCTCCCAAGTCCCCACCTCTTAGGCCAGTGCTTGAAACAGCCAGAGGAGAAAGCAAGTGTCTCCGCCAACGTGTGTTCTGCCTAGGGAGACAGGGAGCTGGCTTGGGGCTGTGCAGTCCCAACAGGCAGCTGCCAGCCCAGGCTGCCTGACTCTGCTCTTGTCTCTGTCCAGCTGCTGTGATATTAACCGTGGAGTCTGAGGAGGAGGAGGAGGAGAGCGACAGTTCAGAGACAGAGAAGGAGGACGATGAGGGGATCATCTTTGTGGCTCGGGCCACCAATGAGGTTCTCCAAGAGGGCAAGGTCTCAGGTAATGGCTTCCTCCCTGCCCACCTCCCCTCTGGAGCAAGCTGGTTTCCTCTCTCTTCACTCATGGCCTCTACTCCAGACAACTCCCTTTTCCTATTCACTAGTTTATTCATCAGCCAGCATTTGCAGAGCCTCTTCTTCATACCAGATGCCCGACATAGGTAATATTCAACCCTCACAACAACCAAGATGGGGAAACTGAGCTCAGAGAGCTTAAGAGACTTGTGACGTGTCCAGCATCACATAGTAGAACCAGAATTTGAACCTGACTCATCTGACTCCCAAGCCCACAGCCTTTCTTTTTTTAATTTTTAAATTTATTTTATTTTATTTGAGACAGAGTTTTGCTCTTGTCATCCAGGCTGGAGTGCAGTGGTGTGATCTCAGCTCACTGCAACCTCTGGCTCCCGGGTTCAAGCAATTCTCCTGCCTCAGCCTCCCTAGTAGCTGGGATTACAGACGTGCACCCCCACGCCTGGCTAATTTTCATATTTTTAGTAGAGATGGGGTTTCACCATGTTGGCCAGGCTGGTCTTGAACTCCTGACCTCAGGTGATCCACCCACCTTGGTCTCCCAAAGTGCTGGGATTACAGGCGTGAGCCACCATGCCCGGCCTATTCTTTTCCTTTTTTTTTTTTTTTTTTAAATGCCATTCTTGCATTGCTATAATCTTTTTTTTTCTTTTTCTTTCTTTTTTTTTTTTTTTGAGACAGGATCTCACTCTGTCACCCAGGCTGGATCATGGATTGCACAATGGCATGATCATGGCTCACTGCAGCCTTGATCTCCAGGGCTCAAGTGATCCTCCCACCTCAGCTTCCCGAGTAGTTGGGACTACCGGTGTGCACTAGCACACCCAGCTGTTGTTGTTGTTTTTTTTTTTTTTTTGCTACGGGGTTTCGCTCTTGTTGCCCAGGCTGGAGTGTAATGGTGTGACTCAGGTCATGGCAACCTCTGCCTCTAGGGTTCAAGTGATTCTTCTGCCTCCACCTCCCGAGTAGCTGGGATTACAGGCATGCGCCACCACACCCAGCTAATTTTGTATTTTTAGTAGAGACGGGGTGTCTCCATGTTGGTCAGGCTGGTTTCGAACTCCTGACCTCAGGTGATCTGCCCGCCTCAGCCTCCCAAAGTGCTGGGATTACAGGCATGAGCCACCGTGCTCAGCACCCAGCTGATTTTTAAAAATTGTTTGTAGAGATGAGGTTTCACTGTGTTGCCCAGGCTGGTCTCAAACTCCTGGCAGTCTTCCCTTCTTGGCCTCCCAAAATGCTGGGATTGCAGGTGTCAGCCACCGTGCCCACCCACACCCTTTCAAGGCCATGCTGCCTCCCTTTGTAGTCTAGTGAGGAACAGGAGGTGGTGAGCAAACCATGGGCTCTGTTGAGACCCATGCCCTCAAGTAGATCCCCAGGTGAAGGTGGCAGCCTGACCTGGAGGAGCAGCCTGAATTCATCAAAATGGAGTTATTGTGGACAAAAATACAGTATATAAGCATTTTTCTGTATGTATAGAGACCTAATTCACTCATATTGTTAGTATCACTGGTGGTTGGCACCCTCAAGTGTCTTTAAAATTTTTTTTATTATAGAAAATTTCAAAATATACAATGATAGAACTATAAAATAAACTCCCATCTATCCATTATCCAGCTTCAATAATTACCTACTCATAGCCAATCTTATTTCACCTAAACCTCACCTATGCCCCACCCTCCACTGGGTTCCTTTGATGCAAGTCTCAAATATCATATCACTTTATCAATAAATACTTCAGTACATGTCTCTAAAATATAAGGATTCTTTTTTTTTCTTTCAAGATGGTCTCTCTCTGTCACCCAGGCTGGAGTGCAGTGGTGCGATCATAGCTCACTGCAGCCTTGAATGCCCCGACTTAAGCAGTCCTTTTGCCTTAGCCTCCCGAGTAGCTGGGACTACAGGCACACACCGTCATGCCCAGCCTTTTTTTTTTTTTTTTCTGGTAGAGATGAGGCCTTGTTATGTTGCCCAGGCTAGTCTTAAAGTCCTGAGCTCAAGTGATCTTTACTTCTCAGCCTCCTAAAGTGATGAGATGAAAGGCGTGAACTACCATGCCCAGCCAGATAAGGATTTTTTTTTTTTTTTTTTTGAGTTAGGATCTCTCTTTGACACCCAGTCAAGAGTGCAGTGGCCGGATCATGACTCACTGCTTCCTCAACCTCTTGGGCTCAAGCCACTCTACCCGGCCTCAGATAAGGATTCCTGATGCATGCCTCTAGTCAATTGACCCCAGGAGGCTGAGGCTGCAGTGAGCTATGATCACACCACTACACTCCAGCCTGGGCAACAGAACAAGACTCTGTCTCTTGGGGAAGAAAAAAGGATTCTTTAAAAAATATATAACCACAATGCCTTTCCCATATCTAAAAATCTGTCATCAAATATCGTTGTTCAAATTTCCCTGATTTTATATATATATATATATATATACACATATATTTACAGTAGGCTTGTCCAATGTCCCTTTTAACATAGCAGTGATTCTCCAGGGGGATGGTGGTGGAGTGATTTTGCTCCCCCAGGGGACATTTGGCAATGCCCAGAGACATTTTTGGTTGTCACAACTGGGGAGGATGGCCTTGGATTGAGGGGTAGAGGCCAGGGATGCTGCTAAACATCCTACAATGAACAGGACAACCCTCACCAGCAAAGGAGTAGCTGTCCCAAAATGTCAAGTGTCAACTTTGATAAACCCTGATCCATAGTTTCCCCCAAACCCCCTACGTTTTTTTCTTCACGATGTATTTACTGAAGAAACCTGCTTATTTGTCCTACAGTCTTTCTCTGTCTGGATTTTGTTGGTTGCATCCCCAAAGTGTCATTTAATATGTTTCTCTGTCTCTTAAATTTCCTTTAAACCAGTAAATCCACAGGCAGTGGCTCACACCTATAATTCCAGCACTTCGGGAGGCCAAGGTGTGCAGATCACCTGAGGTCAGGAGTTTGAGACCAGTCTGGCCAACATGGTGAAAATCTGTCTCTACTAAAAATACGAAAAAAAAAAAAATTAGCTAGGCATGGTGGTGGGCACCTGTAATCCCAGCTACTCTGGAGGCTGAGATGGGAGAATAGCTTGAACCTGAGAGGTGGAGACTGCAGTGAGCTGAGATCGTGCCTCTACACTCTAGCCTAGGTGACAGAGCAAGACTCCATCTCAAACAAACAAAAAAACAAAAAACTTCGCCTCATCAATTATTTGGTTACTTTGAGGTACAGTTCACCCAGTAAATGCTTGGTTCTTTCGTTTATCAGTTTTCAGACCAAAGAATTCGTTCCCTAGCAGCCTGTAAAGGTGAATACCAAAGGTTTTTTGTTTTACACTTTTTGTTGTTGTTATCGCATTTTAATATTCCAGGTCTTTCAAGAGATACCATTTTACTTTTAATCATAGCATCAATACATTTCACACATGTACTCAAACAGAAGCTTATTGGGCTGCTCAGGACTTTATCGATGAACAGATACAGGCTGTACTGTGCTTTGGAGAGCTGGGGTGGTTGGTGGCCAGAGGAATTCTGTTTCCAGGTTTCCTCCTTCAGAACCTCAGATTTCCTGTAATTCAGCCCCGCCCCTGCAGTTCTGGGATTCTTAGCTCAGGTCCCCTATGCCTCGTCATCCCCTTTGCGGCAAAGCTCTGGCCTGCTGTTAGGTTTGCATGAGCTCACACTCCTGGGCTTTCTCCCACCAAAGGGCTGTGGTGGGTACTCAGGCAGGATGCCCAGCAGAAAAACCTTTGGCCTGCAGCCTCCAGGTCTTTCTTTCCCTCTCTGGTGGCTGGCGTTTCTCCCTCGCTGGTTGGCTGGGATGGGGCTTGGCAGGAGGCTGTTTCAGAGACCAGTGCTGCAGTAGGGTGAGGGGACTGGAGATGGGGCTTCCTGCCTGGCTCCTGCTTTTGCTATCTTCTTATTTTTTATTTTTATTTATTTTTTATATAGAGTCTCACTCTTTCACCCAGGCTGGAGTGCAGTGGCGAGATCTCGGCTCATTGCAACCTCTGCCTCCCGGGTTCAAGCGATTCTCTTGCCTCAGCCTCCCGAGTATCTGGGATTACAGGCGTGTGCCACTGTGCTTGGCTAATTTTTGTATTTTTAGTAGAGACAGGGTTTCATCATGTTGGCCAGGCTGGTCACTAACTCCTGAGCTCAGGTGATCCACCACCTTGGCCTCCCAAAGTGCTGGGATTACGGCATGAGCCATAAGCCAACTTTCCTTATTTTTGTTTCTTTGATGAAAATAATGTTCAATTTCTTGAGCAACTACTGTGTGCCCGGCCCTGTGCTAGGTGTTGGGGATAGAGTGGAGAGTAAAACAAGCTGTGGTACTTCGCCTCAGCAAGACATTCATCCAATAATCGCAAAAATGGATGGCATATGGAAACTGTGGCATGAATTTATAAGAATGTGCTTATACTTGAGATTTCCACTGTATTGGTAATGAGTTCATGTGTACTCTCTGTCCCCAGGAAGCCTTGAGGTGTGCCCAAGCCCACGAATCATTCCCCCCTCCCCAACCTGTGCAGAAAAGGAGCTCCCCTGGAAGAGTGGGCAGGGGGACCTGGCAGTGTACGTGTCCTCGGAAACCACCAAGATTGTGCCTGTGGACATGCAGACGGGTTGGAACCAGAGCATCTCATCCCTGGAGAGCCTAGCGTCCCCTCCCTGTAACCAGGCCCCAATTCTGACCTGCCTGCCTCCCCATCCACGGGGCACTGAAGAGCCCCAGGTCCCTCTCCACCTGCCTTCTGATCCACGCTCTAGCTTCGCCTTCCCACCGAGCCTGGCCAAGGCTGGCCGCTCTCGCAGTGAGAGCAGCGCCGACCTCCCCCAGCAGCAGGAGCTGCAGCCCCTCATGGGCCACAAGGACCACACCCATCTCAGCCCAGGCACCGCTACCTCCCACTGGTGCATCCAGTTCAACAGAGGCAGTCGGCTGTAGCTCAAGGCCTCGGGGAGGAGCAGGAGGTGGAATCCCTGTGGGAAATGCTCCCTGGGTGATGGGTAGAGCCCTCGAAACTTGATATGGGGCCAGAAGGGCCTGGGTTGAAGTAGTAATTGGGCTTCCTTGGAGCTAGTCAGAGGGGTCACCTAAGCTGGTCCTCACAGGGGCCTTTCTCACCACCTCCCTGCTCCTAACCCCTGCCACTTTCTGTTTCATTAAGGCCTCTACTCTGGCTCAGGACCCAGTCCAGGCCTTCTACGGGCTAGGCCCAGAGACTTGGGTTGCTGGTCCCCCTTCCCTAGTGGGTTTTCCCGGGGACTCTATAGGCAGCTGCTCCTGCCCGCAAAGCAAGAGCATCATTCCTATTCTTCAGTGGATGCCAGCCTTCCCTGCCCCCACTCCCTCCCCAGCACTGGGTCAGTGGTGTCCTGGCAGTGAGGCTCCGTGAGGGGCTGGCCCTTAGAGGAACTGGGGTGGGAGGTGGGGCAGGCCTCACCCTTGGGCTTTGCTGCCCTGTTGGGTCAGCTACCCATAGTCCATTTTTTTAGGGCAGTGGGAACCTCTGCCTCCACTTCCTGCTTTAGCCCCTTCCCTTTGCTGCCAGGTATTGGGGTAATATTTCCTCCTTTTCCAAGACCAAGGCCAAGAGGCTGGGCCAGGCTTCAGTTCCGGCCTGTTGCTTAACTGGGGTCACCCTGGGATCTGCTGCTCTGGGTCTAAGTCTAGACCTTTCTGATCCTTGGGTCTGGGTTTTTTGAGGAGGGGACATAGTGGCCTCTGGGCTGCCATGTCACCACCTGAACATTCCCCAAACAGAGAAGGAACCCAGCATCTCAGGGCCACTGCTCCATTGCTCTGGGGGCTGGGATGCCTGGCTAAGCAGGGGCTGACAGGGTGGCAGGTGACTTTCTAGGGATCAGCACCTGCCCTGTGTTTTGTACCTTGAACCTAAGATATATTAAACATCTCTCAGATGGATGGGTGTCTTGTGTCCATGTGTCAGGGGGTTCTTAGGGTGGGGGGCAACAGGGGCATCTGGTGAAGGAGGTGAGAACCCAACTGCCTGCCCCAGGGATTGAGAATGGAGGGGAATCCTAGGCAGGACTATTCATCCTTCTGGTCCCCTGTCATGCATTGCCCAATACTTTTCCAATATTGTCCCCTTAGCAGGGGTCCTGCAGTGGTGGTCAAGGGGATCACTGTTTTGGCATCGAGTCACAGAACTAAAAGTCTGCAAAATGAGAAAGGCTAGCAGGGAAAGACCCCAGAGGTCAGGTGCCAAGCTGCCCTGATGCAGCCACCACACACCTAGGACCAGATGAGCATTTCTTGAAAACCTGGATGCAGGTACAGGACACATGAACAGAGGTGGCCTTTTGCACATGACAGACAGGAAGGCAATCTCAAGGGCTCACGGGATTTGGTTACCCTGAGTGTTTATTTTTTATTTTTGGAGACAGGATTTTGTTCTATCACCCAGGCTGGAGTGCAGTGTCACAATCATAGCTCACTGCAGCCTGGAACCCCTGGGCTCTAGGAATATTCTCGGCACAGTCTCCCAAGTAGCTAGGACTACAGGTGTGTACCACCATGCCTGCTAAATTTTTAGTTTTTGTTTTTATTATATTTATTTATTTTTAGAAACAGGATCTCACTCTGTCACCCAGGCTAGAGTACAGTGGCATGATCTCGGCTTACTGCAACCTCTGCCTCTTGGGTTCAAGCAATTCTGCCTCAGTCTCCTGAGTAGCTGGGACTACAGGCACATGCCACCATGCCTGGCTAATTTTTTGTATTTTTAGTAGAGACAGAGTTTCACCATGTTGGCCAGGCTGGTCTCGAACTCCTGACCTCAAGTGATCTGCCTGCCTCAGCCTCCCAAAGTGCTGAGATTACAGGTGTAAGCCACTGTGCCTGGCATATATATATATAAAATATATATTATATAAATATATATTATTTATATAATATATAATATTTATATATTATATATTATATGTAATATATATGTAATATATATTATATATTTTATATAATATATTATATATAATATAATTATATAATATTATATAATAATATTATATATATTATATATAATAAATATATAATATTATATAATTATAATATTATATTTTATTATATAATATAATATTATATAATATATTTATTATATAATATAATATTATAATAATTATAATATATATAATATATATAATAATATATATTATATATAATATATATATTTTTTTTTTCCTGGAGGTAGGGCCTCACAATGTTGCTCAGGCTGTTCTTGAACTCCTGACCTCAAATAATCGTCCTGCTTTGACCTCCTCAAGTGTTGGAATTACAGGTGTGAGCCACCTCACCCGGCCATCTCTGAGTGTTTATGATGCAAATCAGATAGTGTGGGGTCCAGAAACATGAATAGAAATCCCTAGATGGCCGGGCACAGTGGCTCATGCCTGTAATCCCAGCATTTTGGGAGGCCAAGGTGAGTGGATCACCTGAGGTCGGGAGTTCGAGACCAGCCTGACCAACATGGAGAAACCCAGTCTCTACTAAAAATAACAAAAATTAGCCAGGCATGGTGGCGCTCACCTGTAATCCCACCTACTCGGGAGGCTGAGGCAGGAGAATGGCTGGAACCCGGGAGGCAGAGGTTGCAGTGAGCTGAGATCGTGCCACTGTACTCCAGCCTGGGGGGCAGAGAGAGACTCCATCTTAAAAAAAAAAAATCTTTGAGAGCTGGGCACAGTGGCTCATACCTATAATCCCAGCACTTTGGGAGGCCAAGGCAGGCGGTTCGCTTAAGGCCAGGAGTTCAAGACTAGCCCGGGCAGCATAGCAAGACCCTGTCTCTACCAAAAATCCAAAAAATTAGCTGGGCGTGATGACTCACGACTTTAGTCCCAGCTACCCAGGAGGC
Organism: Pan troglodytes; assembly: GCF_028858775.2. Classification (NCBI taxonomy): domain Eukaryota; kingdom Metazoa; phylum Chordata; class Mammalia; order Primates; family Hominidae; genus Pan; species Pan troglodytes. The sequence continues at coordinate 65,320,270 of NC_072416.2, forward strand.
TGAGGCACAAGAATAGCTTCAACCCGGGAGGCGAAGGTTTCAGTGAGCCGAGATCGCACCACTGCACTCTAGTCTGGGTGACAGAGCAAGACTCCATCTCAAACACACACACACACACACACACACACACACACACCAAAAAACCCCATATATATATACACACACATACATACACACACACACATATATACACACACATATATATACACATATATATACACACACATGTATATACACATATACACACATATATACACATATATACACACATATATACATACACACACATATACACACATATATACACATACACATACACACATATATACATACATATATATATACATATATACACACACATATATATATACACACACATATACTGCACTGCACTGACTAGAGTGCAGTGGTGCGATCTCGGCTCACTGCAACCTCTGCCTCCCGGGTTCCAGCCATTCCCCTGCCTCAGCCTCCCGAGTAGGTGGGATTACAGGTGAGCACCACCATGCCTGGCTAATTTTTGTTATTTTTAGTAGAGATGGGGTTTCACCATGTTGGCCAGGCTGGTCTTGAACTCTTGACCTTAGGTGATCCACCTGCCTCGGCCTCCCACAGTGCTGGGATTACAGGCGTGAGCCACTGTGCTGGGCCAAAGTTTTTGATTTTGTTTTAAGTCCTTTAGACACCAGGGGAATTGGATTTGGGACTGCTCTTATCTAGGGATTTCTTTTTTTTCTTTTTTTTTCTTTTTTTTTGAGATGGAGTTTCACTCTTGTTGCCCAGGCTGGAGTGCAATGGTGCAATCTCGGCTCACTGCAACCGCTGCCTTCTGGGTTCAAGCTATTCTCCTGATTCTCCCGCCTCAGCCTTCCTGAGTAGCTGAGATATATTTGAGATATAAGTCACATACCATAAAAATTCACCCATTTAAAGTGTACAGTTCAGTGTTTTGAATATACCCATAGGGTTGTGCAGCCCTTACCACAATCTAAGTTTAGAACATTTTCATCATCCCCCAAAAAACCCTGTACTCATGAGCAGTCAGTCCTCATCCCTGGCCCTCCTCAGCCCTAGGTAATAACTAACCTACTTTCTGGCTGTCTGGATCTGAAGGACTTTTGACACACTTGGAAGGTTATACTTTTAGCCAACTTACCTTTACTTTTTCTGCATTATGCGCAGGGAAGGTGTGATGAGAAGGAAGAGTGACTTGGGCTTTGCCCTTAGGTTGTTTACAGGCCACAGTGATAAGGCCTCGTAGTTAACTAGTCGTCAACAGTTTATTTTTTTAATTTTTATTTTTTACTTTTTTTGAGACAGTATCAGTCAGGTCACTCAGGCTGGAGTGCAATGGTATGATCTTGGCTCATAACCTCTTCCTCCCAGGTTCAAGCAATTCTCCTGCTTCAGCCTCCCAAGTAGTTGGAATTACAGGTGCCCACCACCATGCCCGGCTAATTTTTTGTATTTTTAGTAGAGACAGGGTTTTGCTATGTTGGCCAGGCTGGTCTCGAACTTCTGACCTCAGGTGATCCACCCGCCTCGGCCTCCCAAAGTGCTGGGATTACAGGCATGAGCCACTGCGCCCGGCCATAGTCAACAGTTTAGAGTCAACAGCCCCAGCTGTCACTCACAAGTGTCATTCTGGGTGTGTTACATGCTCTCTCTGAGCCTCAGTGTCCTCATCTCTCAAATGAGATAATCATACTCACTTCATAAGGCTGCTATCAGGATTAAATGACAAAATTTAATGGGAAGAATCTACCCAGGGCCTGGCTCAAGGTAAGGGGTCATAAATGTCATTATTTGTCGGGCCGGGTGCGGTGGCTCATGGTTGTAATCCCAGCACTTTGGTAGGCCAAGGCGGGTGGATCCCTTGAGGTCAGGAGTTTGAGATCAGCCTGGCCAACATGCTGAAACTCCATCTCTACTGAAAATACAAAAACTAGCTGGGCATGGTGGTGCATGCCTGTAATCCCAGCTACTCTGGAGGCTGAGGCAGGAGAATCACTTGAGCCCAGGAGATGGAGGTTGCAGTGGCGGGGGCAGATGAACATGGTGGGTTTGACAGGGAGGCAGGCAGGTGACTTGGATGCAGGAGAGCAAGTGCGTCAAGTGCTCATCCATGGGTCCTTGCCATGTGACTGGGCAGGGTGGCCTGAGCTGAGAGAACTTGGCTGGGGTAGTCTTCGTGAAGGAGATGCTGCACGCAGGCCTCAAATGAGGAAGGATTTTGATTAGGGGAGATGGGCATGGGCCTTCAGGAAGAGGAGCCAGTGTGAGACTAGACTAGTAATCAGATTTGTTTTCCAGGCCAGTCTGGGAGGTAGATGGGAAGGCTGTGATGCCTCTAAGTGGCCTTGACTGTCATACCAAGGAGTTTGGAGTTTATTTACGCCAAAGGCAAGAGAGGTCTGGAAGTTCTGGGGTATTTGTTGCCCTCAGTATTTGGGGTAGTACTGAAGAGGGGTGTGCAAGGTGAATGACTGTGGGTCTGTTGTCACTAGACCCAGTGAGGCCCAGAGCCCTCCCCTCCTTTTTATTTATTTATTTATTTTTGAGACAGAGTCTCGCTTTGTCACCAGGCTGGAGTGCAGTGGTGTGATCTTGCCTCACTGGAACCCCTGCTTTCCAGGTTCATGTGATTCTCTTGCCTCAGCCTCTCAGGTAGCTGGGATTACAGGCATGTGCCACCACATCTGGCTAGTTTTTGTATTTTTAGTAGAGATGGGGTTTTGCCATGTTGGCCAAGCTAGTCTGGAACTCCCGACCTCAGGTGATCTGCCTGACTTGGCCACCCAAAGTGCTGGGATTTTGTGGCATAAGCCACAGTGCCCAGCCCATTTTATTTTTGATTGAGTCATGTTGGCAAGAAATGGGAGGCTGAGGGAGAGTTGGGGAAGGGTCAGGGGAGGGAGGCCCATTCCCATTTTATGATCTCAGTGGAAAGGGCTGCTGTGAGTTGATTCTGCTGCCAGGAGAGCCACGGAGATGGGCCCCATGAGTCACTGCTCAGTCCTGCAAGCTCAGCCCACAAAGCCTGCTGTGGTCAGCCACCCCTGGCTGGCTCCAGGCCCAGCTCCCCAATATTCCCCACTAGGCCTCAGTGTGTCCTCATTTCTATCTGTACCTTTGCCATCCTGGGCCATGCAACCTGTAGCTCTCGGCCTCTTCTGTCTCCTTTCAGGCTGAGTCTCTGAATCTGTCTCCATTTGTGACTCTGGTTTCCATGGGATACATAGATGTGGAGCCTCAGGAGGGCAGGGGTAGTGTGATCAGTGTCAGGCGCCCCAAAGCATTTATTCTGTGCCAGGCCCTGTGCTGGATGCTGAAAGTACGGAAGTGGATAACATACAGTCTCTGTTTCCATGAAGCCTACAATACACATTCTCTGTGGAGTGGAGAAACCAGGGCCCAGCCCTGCCTCTATCTCAGTATGGCTGTACCTCCCCTGAATCTGCCTGCTGTGCCCAGGGTGCCAGGGTCAGCTATAGCCTGTGGCTTGAGGCTCTTCTTTGCCTCTGGCATTCACAGGGGTATGTGTGCCCGCCAGCAGGTCCCCCCCGGCTCTTAGGGCTCCTGGGGGACTTGGCTGGTGGGTGCTGGTGGGCAGCAGAAGGGGAGGGAGGGAGCAGAAGGCAGTGACTCAGTGGGGGTGGCCCTGGGACAGAACTGGGGAGGAAGCCAAGGTTGGATGATGCTTCCTGAAGCCAGGAGGGTGGGAAGAGAGGTCTGGCTGGGAGTTAGGGATGGAGCAGGACAACTCCAAGGCTCCCCTCTGGCAGCCAGACCTGCTCATGAAGAAGGCTCCTCGGTAGCTGCCTGAAAGTCTGGACTCTGGGGGCTGGGCTGGGCTGGGTGGGGAGATTGCTGTTGGTCCCACTGTGCCTGTTGTAATCCCCAGGTTCATGAAAGAGGTGCCTGCCTTAGAGCCAGGGAAGCCGTTGCACCCGGTGCCCCCTCTCCCCAGGGACCATGGGCCTGGGCACACTGTGGGGCTCAGGGTCTTCTCCTGGTCACAGAGCTGACCTTCCCACAATCTTCCCACAAATTCTGGGGAGTGTCGGGCCAGGCCCACATGCCCCAAAGGGACCTCAAATCGCACAGCTACCCAAGTGGCTTTCATCAGTTCAGGATTCCCTGACTGCGGGTGAAATGAGGGGGCAGGGCACCAACACAGCCCGAGTGCTGGCAGCGGGTGAACGTATAACACAGGGAGTCTTCCCCAGTCCTCACGGCAACCCCAGGAGAAAAATGACTTTCCATTTTTACAGGTGAGGAGGGTGAGGCTCAAAGAGCAGAGTTCCTGGAGCGCCCCCAGCAGGTAAGTGGAGAAGCCAGGCCTGGGCTGGGGGCTCTGGCTCCAGAACCCCACCTCAGCACCAGCCTCCTGCACCGGACTTTGTGGAGAAGGGGGTAAGGGGGTGCCAGGGATGGCAAAGGGGTGGAGGATCTGGTGGACTCTGGCAGGCCTGGGTCAGCTCCACCCATTGGTCTCACTCCCACCCGGATGGCAGCCCCATCCCACGTGGGATCATGCGACCTGTCTCTGGGTGCCCGCGGCGAGGCAGCACCCCGCTTCCCTACACAGAAGGCCTTCCCCTCCCGTCGGCTCATTCAGCCGCGGAAGCCCCTGGGAGCCCCCGCCCCGCCCCGTCCCGCGGTGCCCCCCGCGCACTCACCCTCGCGCACCCACGCGGCCTTCCTGGCGGGAGAGCGCTTCCGGCGTCCTCGCCAGGCCCGGGGAGTGGCCACGGTGGAGCTGCCGACCGTTGGTCGCTGCCCCGACCCACGCACTGCGACGCCGCGGGTGAGGCGCGCGGTCTGCGGGGCCCGGGGGTGCGGCGGGGCGGGGCTGGCGGGCTGTCCGGGCCCACGGAGAGGACGGCGGCGGGCGGGGGTTGCTGCAGGGCCCGCACCTTGTCTTCCCCGCCGGCAGGGCTGTGCCCCGTCGAGACCTGCTCGGGCTGTGGCTCCGTCCTCCGGCCTCCAGGGGGCGGCGCGGCGCTGCGCGGCGCCCCGGCGGCCCTGCCCTCCCTTCCCAGCGGCCAGGAGGCGGTGCCCCGTGACGCCGCGCGGCCGCGCTGTAGTGGCCGTCGAGGCCGCCGTCTGTTCGAAGGCTGTCCGGCTTCACGGTTCCCCGCGGCTCGGCCCGGGGGCGTGAGTGTCGCCAGCGGGCGACGGGGTGGCGCGCGGCAGGCCCTGCAACAAGGCCAGGGCCTGGGGGTGCCGGCAGGAGAGCGAACGCGAGGCATCGTGGTGCCATGGCGGGGCCGCCCCCACGGGCATGGGCCTGCAGAGCGTGGCCGTGAGGACGCTGAGGGTGGGCGCGCACGGAGCAGAGGCCCACGGGCGTCCGACGGGGGACCTGGACAGAGGGACACCCTTAACGTTATTCCCTCTTCCCAGGCCTCAATTGCAGTTCCTGTGCCCTGGCACTAAGACTGGCACCTCCTGCGGCCCATGCCCTTCGCCTGCATTGCCCACTGAGTCCCACTCGACTGTCTTCAGCGCGGTTCACACTGAGACCCAGCCCTCTCCCACTGGCCCCGAGCAGGCCCACCTTTAGGAGGGCGTGATGGAAAGGCCCCTGGAGAATGGGGATGAGTCCCCAGACTCTCAGGGCCATGCCACCGACTGGAGATTTGCTGTGTGCAGTTTCAGGGATGCCTGGGAAGAGGAGGAACCTGCTTCCCAGATGCACGTTAAGGACCCAGGTCCTCCAAGACCACCAGCCGGGGCCACCCAGGATGAGGAGCTACAGGGCAGCCCCTTGTCCAGGAAACTCCAGTTACCCCCAGCTGCAGATGAGTCGGGTGATGCCCAGAGGGGCACAGTAGAAAGCTCCTCAGTCCTGTCAGAAGGGCCAGGCCCCTCTGGAGTGGAGAGTCTCCTATGCCCCATGTCCTCCCACCTCAGCTTGGCACAGGGTGAGAGTGACACCCCAGGGGTAGGGTTGGTAGGGGACCCAGGTCCAAGCAGGGCGATGCCATCTGGCTTGAGCCCTGGGGCATTGGACAGCGACCCTGTGGGCCTTGGAGACCCTTTATCAGAGATATCATCAAAGCTGCTGGAGGCAGGTAAGGAAGGCTGGGCTAGGGAAGTCTGGGAAGGGAATGGGGATGCCTGGAGAGATGAGTGTCAAGACTTTGGAGGTCTCTGACCCTACTCAGGCTGAAGCCCGGGTCCAAGTAGGGGTCTCTGGATAGGTGGTCCAAGGCAGACCCAAGTCATTTCCCTTCCCAAGCCCCCAGTGGATCCGGCCTCCCTAAGCCTGCTGACTGCCTCCTGGCCCAAGACCTCTGTTGGGAGCTGCTGGCCAGTGGTATGGCCACCTTGCCAGGTAGCCAGGTGGGCCTAGAGGCGGTGGAGGTGGAGTGGCCCAATACGGCAGGAGTTCACTGCTTCCTCCCCACAGGGACTCGGGATGTCCAAGGCCGGGCAGTGCTGCTTCTGTGTGCCCACAGCCCAGCCTGGCTTCAGTCTGAGTGCAGCAGCCAGGAACTCATCCGCCTCCTGCTGTACCTGCGAAGCATCCCCAGGTTTGAGGGAGAGGGTTGGGAGACTGAGCCTGAGCCAGCTGTGAGGACTGGGAGTCAGGTACTGAACTGAAGCTCACCCCTTTAGGCCCGAAGTACAGGCACTGGGACTGACAGTGCTAGTTGATGCCCGAATTTGTGCCCCAAGTTCCTCCCTCTTCTCTGGGCTCAGCCAACTACAAGTGAGTACAGGATTGTAGCTCCCCTCATTCCTTTTCTTTTTCTTTTCTTTTTTTTTTTTTTTTTTTTTTGAGACAGAGTCTTGCCTCTGTCGCCCAGGCTGGAGTGCAGTGGCGCAATCTTGGCTCACTGCAAACTCTATCTCCCCGATTCAAGTGATCCTCCTGCCTCAGCCTCCCAATTAGCTGAGATTACAGGCACCTGCCACCATGCCCAGCTTATTTTTGTACTTTTTAGTAGAGAGGGGGTTTCACCATGTGTTGGCCAGGCTGATCTCGAACTCCTGAACTCAGGTGATCCTCCCGCCTCGCCTCCCAGAGTGCCGCAATTACAGGCGTGAGCCACCATGCCCTTTTCTGTAGAGTTGGGGATAGGGCTGAGCTCAGGTTCCTTGCAGGAAGCAGCCCCAGGGGCCGTGTACCAGGTGCTGCTAGTGGGAAGCACGCTGCTGAAGGAAGTGCCTTCCGGGCTGCAGGTACTAAGCCCAGTTGGCTAGGGGTAGAGGTGGGGTGCCTCCCCCCAGGCCTGGGTCACAACACCTTCTTCTCCTGTAGCTGGAGCAGTTGCCCTCTCAGAGCCTGCTGACCCACATCCCAACGGCGGGGCTGCCCACTTCGCTAGGAGGAGGCCTGCCTTACTGCCACCAGGCCTGGCTGGATTTCCGAAGGGTCAGTACACTGGGTGGGGCATGGGGGCAGTCATATAGGCAACTTGGGATCATGGAGGAGCCTCTCTGGGGCTGGCTTGAACCAGACAAAGCTGGCTGCAGTGGCCTGGAACCCAGGAAGCCCAGGACCAACACTGCATGCTGCTCCGGTCATGCCTGCCCCTGCTTACAGCGGCTGGAAGCTCTACTACAGAACTGCCAGGCAGCTTGTGCCCTGCTCCAGGGGGCCATCGAAAGTGTGAAGGCTGTGCCCCAGCCCATGGAGCCTGGGGTGAGTGTCCCCTCCCAGTCCCTCCATGAATGCTCCCTGTCTCCCTCCTTCTCTCCCACGGCCACCTCCACAGCTTATTGCCCTCAATCACAGGAGGTCGATCAGCTGCTACAGCAGACAGAGGTCCTGATGCAGCAGGTGCTAGACTCGCCATGGCTGGCATGGCTACAATGCCAGGGGGGCCGGGAGCTGACATGGCTGAAGCAAGAGGTCCCAGAGGTGACCCTGAGCCCAGACTACAGGTGAGTGCAAGCCCGGCCCCCAGATCTTGCCCCAGCCCACCATATTCTATGCCAGGACTCATCTGGCTAGCTCAGAACCTGGCAGGACTGTGGTGCCAGGACAGGGTGGAGTGGTGCAAGGCAGGGGGTCTCAGATGGTGTACCCTACACCAGGACGGCAATGGACAAGGCTGACGAGCTATATGACCGGGTGGATGGATTGCTGCACCAACTGACCCTGCAGAGCAACCAGCGAATACAGGCCCTAGAGTTGGTCCAAACACTGGAGGCCCGAGAAAGCGGACTGCACCAGGTCGGAACTACTTGCCCAGAGTGGGCCCTGCCCCGATCTCAGACGTGAGCCCCCAATCCGTAGCAGCTCTCTTCACTTTTCCCTGCTTGTGCTCCTCCAGATTGAAGTGTGGCTGCAGCAGGTGGGCTGGCCAGCACTGGAGGAGGCTGGGGAGCCCTCGCTGGACATGCTGCTCCAGGCCCAAGGCTCTTTTCAGGAGCTGTACCAGGTTGCCCAGGTATATGTGGTCACTTGTTCATGCCACGGGTATTGGGATGCAATGCCAGGCACTAGGAATGCAGAACTGTGTGAAAGCAATTCAATCCTTTGCTTTCTTAGACCTTATAGTCCCATAGAAGATATCAGTTGTAATTAATCACAGTCATATATGTGCCTGTAAACCCAGGCAAGATCTCTGGAGAGAATCAGTGCAGGTGATTCTGCCTGAGGGTATAACCAAGACTTTACCCAGCAGGAGTGTCAGGCAAGCTTTTTTTGGGTGATTTTTGAGCTGAGAGTTGAAAGATAAGTTGAGGTCAACCAGGCAGAAGAGGGTTGAGGATGGGGGCACATTCCAGGCTTGGAAGATAGCATGTGCAAAGGTCCTGTGGCAGGATGGAGGACGGTGTGCCTGAGGAATCATAAGGCCAGTGAGGTTGAAATGCAGAGCAGAGAGGAAGAAAGAGTTGGGGGAGTTGCGGTGGGACAAGCCTGGTCAGTGGCCACATCACTGGGCCCTGTAGCAGTCAGTGTGGAGTTTAATCAGGAAGGCCACGTAATCAGATCCATATTCTAGGAAGATTGCCTTCGTTTCCAAGTAGACAGTGACTTGGAGGATGGGCATAGGGAGTGCAGTGAAGAGGCAATTGCAGTAGTCTAGGTGGGAAATAGTGCCTCCTCTGGCCAGGATAGTGGCAGGGGAGACGGGTTGGAGAAGTTGATGGGATTTGCTATGTACCCATGTGGGAGGGTAAGGGACAGGGATGTTGCAAGGATGAATGGGTGCTGTTCCCTGAGAGACTAGGAGATGAGGTCATCTTGGGGGAAGGGCATTCAAGAGTCCGGTCTTGGGCATGCTCGAGATGGCTGTGAGGGATGAGAGGAGGGCCCTTGGGTCTTGGGCCTGGAGCTCAGAGGAGAGGTCTAGCTGGAGAGGATCACTTGGTGGGCCAGGTGTTTGGATGACGTTTGAAGTTGGTCACACAAGAGTGCCTGGGAGAGCGAGTGCACTGTCCTCAGGATCCCCAGTGTTTAATGGCCTAGGTGAGGGAAGGGGAGCAGGACGAGCCACCAGAGAAGAGTGAGGAGAATCAGGAGCGTGGGCAGGAGCTGGGGGAGCCCAGTAGAGAGTGGGCTGAATGACGCTGAGAGTTGGAGTCAGTGAGGCCTGAGAAGCGCTGGGGACGGGGCAGAGTGGAGCTGGAGAGGGCTGGCGCGGAGGGCGAGACGGGACGGTGAGGACAGATGATTCCTCTAGGAACTTTGGCTGTGGAGAAGGGGAGTGGATGTGGGTGGGGAGTGGGAGATACGGGTAGATGTTCCACCACAGGACAGACTTGATGGGGACATGTCGATATGTCAGCAGGAAGTATCTGGGTCTGGGGGCTGGACCGCCAGGCCTGGGCTGGCTGAGCCTAGTCTCTGTCTCTGCAGGAGCAGGTCAGGCAAGGGGAGAAGTTTCTGCAGCCGCTGATTGGCTGGGAGGCGGCTGAACTGGGCCCCCCTGGGGCACGCTTTCTGGCCCTGCGAGCCCAGCTGACTGAATTCTCTAGGGCTTTGGCCCAGCGGTGCCAGCGGCTGGCGGATGCTGAGAGGCTGTTTCAGCTCTTCAGGGAGGTGGGTGAGAGTCTCCCCAGCTCCAAGTGATCCATGAGGCCGGAGGGATGGCAGCCCCAGCTTCAGCAGAGCCTGAGCTTTTCTTGGTCATGCTGCCTGTTCTCTTCCCTGGTCTTCAGTTTGACCCTAAAACCCAGTCACTGGGGCTGTGTCCTGGACAGCATCCTGTGGGGATGGGGAGTGGGTAGAGGAGCAGAGTGCCCAGCAGGCTTGGTAGGATCTTCCTCTAATGCTTGTCCGGCCCTGGTGTTGCAGGCCTTGACGTGGGCTGAGGAGGGGCAGCGAGTGTTGGCAGAGCTGGAGCAGGAACGCCCGGGGGTTGTGTTGCAGCAGCTGCAGCTGCACTGGACCAGGCACCCTGACTTGCCTCCTGCTCACTTCCGAAAGATGTGGGCTCTGGCCACGGGGCTGGGCTCAGAGGCCATCCGCCAGGAGTGCCGCTGGGCCTGGGCGCGGTGCCAGGACACCTGGCTGGCCCTGGACCAAAAGCTTGAGGCTTCACTGAAGCTACCACCGGTGGGCAGCACAGCTAGCCTGTGTGTCAGCCAGGTCCCCGCTGCACCTGCCCACCCTCCCCTGAGGAAGGCCTACAGCTTCGATCGGAATCTGGGGCAGAGTCTCAGTGAACCTGCCTGCCACTGCCACCATGCGGCCACTATTGCTGCCTGCCGCAGACCAGAGGCTGGAGGAGGTGCCCTGCCCCAGGCATCCCCTACTGTGCCTCCACCAGGCAGCTCTGACCCCAGGAGCCTCAACAGGTATGGGCAGTAGGCAGGGCGGGGAGGGCAGTAAAGGAGAGATGTCTTGGGTCCTGACTCCCCATACCTGGTAGGCTACAGCTGGTGCTGGCAGAGATGGTGGCCACGGAGCGGGAGTATGTCCGGGCTCTAGAGTACACTATGGAGAACTATTTCCCCGAGCTGGATCGCCCCGATGTGCCCCAGGGCCTCCGCGGCCAGCGTGCCCACCTCTTTGGCAACCTGGAGAAGCTGCGGGACTTCCACTGCCACTTCTTCCTGCGTGAGCTGGAGGCTTGCACCCGGCACCCACCACGAGTGGCCTATGCCTTCCTGCGCCATGTAAGCCCGACAGGCCATGTGGTATCAGCTCGTTCTGCCACACTCCCGAAGTTGCTGCTGGGCACATGCTTGGTGCCAGTCCCTGTGCTATGAGTATAGCTATGAGCAAGACTGGCAGGCTCCTGCACCTGAGGGTGCTCTTAGTCCAGTAGAGGAGACATAGAAGCAAGAACGATACTTGTAGATTATAGTTGGGGCTAGGAGGAAAATAAGCAGGATAGATGCTTGTGAATTACTGGCGGGGCAGGGGCTCCACTTTAGAGGGCCTGAGTGCGGTGCCAGGACACCTGGTACAAGAGAAAGTCTTTGAGAGGCTGATGTTTAAGCTGAGGAATAGGGGAGGGGCTGGAGTGAGTGTCCCACCCAGAGGAAAGAGCAAGTGCAAGGTCGTGTGGAGGAAAGGGGGCCTGCCAAGGAGGTGGCTGAGTGTAGTGAGCAGGACAGTCCCAGGTGAGGTGAGCTCTTAGAGCCGTGGGAGGAGCAGAGCTGAAGGCAGGAGCTCAGTCTGAGGGCAAGGGGCTTCTTCCTTGGGGGCCTGTGGGCACACTCCCTTTGCCCAGTACTGTTCTTGCCAAATCACCCCTTGTTCAAAGCAGGGAAGACTGGGTCTGTAGGGGAGGCCCCCCTAAGAGGCATCTACTGGCATTTTGGTCCTCTCAAGCTGAGGGTGGTCTAGCCTGTGCCAGCCTTAGGGAGCTGGCCCCTTTGCACTGGGGCTGAGCAACATGTCCTTGTAGAGGGTGCAGTTTGGGATGTACGCGCTCTACAGCAAGAATAAGCCTCGCTCCGATGCCCTGATGTCAAGCTATGGGCACACCTTCTTCAAGGTAAGTGAACCTGAGATTAGGAGGAGTAGGGGATGCGGGGAGTGCCCCCAAACCACTCAGTGGCCTCCCATCCGCCCACAGGACAAGCAGCAAGCACTGGGGGACCACCTGGACCTGGCCTCCTACCTGCTAAAGCCCATCCAGCGCATGGGCAAGTACGCACTGCTGCTGCAGGAGCTGGCACGGGCCTGCGGGGGCCCCACGCAGGAGCTCAGTGCGCTGCGGGAGGCCCAGAGCCTTGTGCACTTCCAGCTGCGGCACGGAAACGACCTGCTGGCCATGGACGCCATCCAGGGCTGTGATGTGAGTCATCCCAGGGCAAGGGCAGTGGGTGTGAAGAAGAAGGCAGAAGAGGCCGGCCACCCACTAGCCCCCAACTCTGCAGGTTAACCTCAAGGAACAGGGGCAGCTGGTGCGACAGGATGAGTTTGTGGTGCGCACTGGGCGCCACAAGTCCGTGCGCCGCATCTTCCTTTTTGAGGAGCTGCTGCTCTTCAGCAAGCCTCGCCATGGGCCCACAGGGGTTGACACATTTGCCTACAAGCGCTCCTTCAAGGTAGACCTGCCCACCCCAGGCCCCACCACTTGTTTTCCCGCCCCATGCCTTACCAAGCCCCTCTCTCCCCGCTGGCCACAGATGGCAGACCTTGGTCTCACTGAGTGCTGTGGGAACAGCAGCCTGCGCTTCGAGATCTGGTTCCGCCGCCGCAAGGCCAGGGACACCTTTGTGCTGCAGGCCTCCAGCCTGGCTATCAAGCAGGCCTGGACAGCTGACATCTCCCACCTGCTTTGGAGGCAGGCCGTCCACAACAAGGGTGGGTCCATGCCCCTCCTTCACGCCACACTCCCCTCACTGGAGAGCTTACATTGACCCACAGGAGCCCAGAGACCTGGGAAAAGCTCGGGAAGTGGGGAGAAGGCCCAGCGACAGCCACCAGTGCAGGAGAAAGGAATTCAAAGCCAGGCAGCCTTGCTGTCACTGCCTCTGACTTTGGACACAACGTGAACTTCTCTGAATATAAGGGGCATCATGGCGCTCTCTCTCTTTATTTTTGGAGACAGGGTCTCGCTCTGTCGCCCAGGATGGCGTGCAGTGGCATGATCTTTGCTCATTGTAGCCTCTGCCTCCTGAGCTCAAGCATTCTTCCCACCTAAGCCTCCCAAGTAGCTGAGACTACAGGCATGTGCCACCATGCCTAATTTGTAAAATTTTTTCATAGAGGTCTCATTATATTGCCCAGACTGGTCTTGAACTCCTGGGCTCAAAGAATCCTACCTCGGCCTCCCAAAGTGTTGGGAAGCCACTGCGCCCAGCCAGGGGCCTCATCTTTAAAAGGGGAATATGGCACCTGTCCCACAGGATTGTTTGGAGGAGAGCACCTGGCACTAGAAAGGCTCAGCTCACAGGATAGTTAATGTGCTGGATGGAGGTGTACAGGAAAGACTTATCTGGGGGGTGGTAGAGGCCCAAGGACAGGCTTATGTCCAGAAGCATCCCACTTATGTCCACTCTCCACCCAGAGGTGCGCATGGCTGAGATGGTGTCCATGGGTGTGGGGAACAAGGCCTTCCGAGACATTGCTTCCAGCGAGGAAGCCATCAACGACCGCACCGTCAACTATGTCCTGAAGTGCCGAGGTAGCAGGCAGGCTACAGGGTGTCGGGGTAGGAGTAGGAAAGCTGTGCGGGAAGCACTGTGACCCTCCATTAGTGCTGGCCCGCACTTTCCTTGGGATCTGGGGCCAGGCTAGGCTCTGGCCTGTCCCAACCTGACCCTCTCTCTTATGCAGAAGTTCGCTCTCGGGCGTCCATTGCCGTAGCCCCGTTTGACCATGACAGCCTCTACCTGGGGGCCTCGAACTCCCTTCCTGGAGACCCTGCCTCTTGCTCTGTTCTGGGGTCCCTCAACCTGCACCTGTACAGAGACCCAGCTCTTCTGGGTCTCCGCTGTCCCCTGTATCCCAACTTCCCAGAGGAAGCAGCACTGGAGGCTGAGGCAGAGCTGGGCGGCCAGCCCTCTTTGAGTATGTCTGGGCCTAGCCAGAGGCAGGAGGGCATGGCTTGGGGTCTGGGGCTTCCCGTGCTGACAGTTCACCCAGTCTCCCTCCCTAGCTGCTGAGGACTCAGAGGTCTCGTCCCAATGCCCATCAGCCAGTGGCTCCAGTGGCTCTGACAGCAGCTGTGTGTCAGGGCAGGCCCTGGGTAGGGGCCTCGAGGACTTACCCTGTGTGAGTGCCATTTGCCCTATACCCACCAGCCCTTCCCCAGCCCAAGCTGAGCCTGTGACTGTGACCAGCCCCTCCCCAGCCCAGGCTAGGCCTTTACTTTGGGTAGAGCTTGGGGTGGGTGGGCCAGAGCCATTCCCCAGACACCCCCTGGGTCCAGAGTCAGGGAAGCAGGCATTCATGCCTGGCCTGGCCCTGCAGGTCTGAGCCCGGGACTGGACGAGCAGTAGATCCAGCAGCCTGCAGCTCCAAGGAACATTGCCTCTCTGGATCTGCTGTGACCAGGGTGTGGCTGACACCTGGGCTACCTCCAACCTACGTGTGCAACGCTGTTGACTACCCTTTCTGATGTGTGTGGCCATTGGACTAACTGGCACGGGGCCTCTCTAGGGGAGTCTGGTTGTAGAGCCTGAATAGGCTCTTGGCCCCATGACCCCTTCTCCTGTCCCCAGCTCCCATCCCAGTTGTGGGTTAAGAATAGGCTAGAGCAGACATTGGGTGTTTCCATGCTGTAGGCTGGTGGGGGACCATGTGCCTCTGGGCAGTGACTAGGGTGCCCCCACCCCTCAGGAAGAACACAGGTGGGCTCCTAGCAGCTGATCCCCAATGCCTGGCCTTAAAGCCGAGCTCAGTTACCATAGGGACAGGTCCACCTCAACTGGGCCCTCATGCTTGCCTTTCCTGGCCCCCAGGCCCAGCCCCTTTTTACTGGGGCAGTTTCGTTATTTTGACTTGATGCCTTTTGAATAACTTTCAATAGAATTGTCTAAAATTATCTTACCGGTTGTTAGGCCTTTGGTGTCTCAGAGAAGGAGTCTAGGTCTTTGATGTGTGATTTAATCTTTTATTTGTTTATAATAAAAAATAGACTGATATGTACCCTCTGATGGGCACATGCATTCTGGGGCTATCTCCAATTAAAATGAGACTTGGCGGGTGGGGCATGAGGGGCTGCATCTCTGGGCACCCTAGTCCTCTTGTAGGTACTTTCCCAGGATGGAGTACGAGACAGACCTAGACAGGCCCCTCTGGATGAGCAGGTCCATGCAGCGGCCATATTTCCTGGCGAAGGGCAGTGTAAGCTGGAAGGAAAGGCCAGTCTTATCCCTGATTTCCTGGCCAGTTGTCTACTCTAGCTCCATGTGGGTGGGGTTCTCCCATTGGGGCAGGGACAGGGCAAGCCCGGCTATTGGGGACTTTTGATGCTCTAGGGCCCAGCTCTGCCCCAGGGCATCTCACAGGGTGGGGCTAGAAATGGCTATCAGGGAACAAAGCAGAAAGACTGGAGGTTCAAAAATATGTTTCCTGCTACTGGTTTTCTGCTTTTTAGCCATACATGCTGACTTCACCTTTACAAACCACATATGAGCCAGATGCCTAATGGTAACTGGGTACTAGAGGGCTTGTGGTGAAAGGTGTTATAATAAAGCTCTTGATTATAGAAGTGTCAGATCAATGAGAAACTGCCTAAATCGTTTCGGCCTCAATGTTAAAATTAGATTAAGGAATCAGAAAAGGAAAAAGAAAAAAACCCTTGATCATTCCTTTGCCCTTACTGAATATTTTCTTTTTCTTTTCTTTTTTTTTTTTTTTTTTGAGACGGAGTCTCGCTCTGTCACCCAGGCTGGAGTGCAGTGGCACGATCTCGGCTCACTACAAGCTCCGCCTCCCGGGTTCACGCCATTCTCCTGCCTCAGCCTCCTGAGTAGCTGGGACTACAGGCGCCCACCACCACGCCTGGCTAATTTTTTTGTGTTTTCAGTAGAGACGGGGTTTCACTGTGTTAGCCAGGATGGTCTCGATCTCCTGACCTCATGATCCACCCGCCTCGGCCTCCCAAAGTGCTGGGATTACAGGCGTGAGCCACCGCGCCCGGCCTAAGAATGCTTAAAAGTAGTTTAGAAATGAAAGGAATGTACACAATTGGTGACATCGTGGCCAGATAGGTGAAGCTGGTATCACTGGTTGAAAAGGCCTCACTCCCATATGAGTCAAAGCTTGGGCTCATATGATATGTGTCCCTAAGTGTGGCCAGGGTTGTTAGTGATGAAGGCACAGTTGGTATCATTGGAGGAAAACTATAAAAACCAGTGGCCTGAATACTGCTTTTGGACTACTCTGGATTGGTTAATTTCATGCAGTTTCTCCCTCCCTGGGAGCAGTGGCCTAAGCTGCCTGTCTAGCCTTCTGGGCAGTGCTGGCCCAGCCCTGGTGCAGCAAGACACACGTCCATCTGAGGCATCCACAGGGTCGGTGGATTCCCAGGGATTGCAAGTGGCCCTCACCTCCACCCAGCTGTACAGGCGCTCCTGGGTGTGCCGGTCGTCCTTGAAGCCGGTGATGGCCAGCAAATCTACCACAAACTGCTTGGGGCTGATGTGCAGGGTCTGCCAGGAGAGCCCACAGTCAGGCAGCGCTAGGGCAGCTCCTAGCCCCTCAGAGTGAGATGCAGAGCAGGGACTTCTCTGGGCCCACAGAGCCACAGGGGTAGGGGGCGGGCACTGTCACTGCAAATCTGCCTCTTGGCCGAGGCTCAGTCCAGGTGCAACTGCTCTGCTTACCTCCCTGTCCCACCACTCTTCTGGCCCTGGCCTTCTCCTCAACCCCATCTTGGCTTACTTCCTCTTGCCTTGCACCACTTATTGTGGGGCAGGGGAAGAGGTGGAGAAGGTACAGGGTGCCCCAGGGCCTGAGGCCTGTCACACATACCCACAGCCGATTGGCCAGGGAGACCACCTTGGCTGTGATGGCTTTGGGGTCCTTTTGCCTGATGGAATCCATGATGATGTCAGCCAGGAAGCAGTGACATTTCTGTGCATAAAACATCTCTTCCCAGGACAGAGAGAAACTCAGGAAAGTCACTTCTGTGGAGGAGGGAAAGTGGATGTGGCCACATCTGTCAATAGCTAGGGCCTTAGAGACAGTGTGAGGAGGGGGAGAGGGGTAGGGCCCCCAGGGGCCACTGTCTCTGCCTGAAGTACCCTGGGAGGGGGCTCAGGCATCCTCACGAGGAGGCGCAGGGCTCGGCCTGGCTCCAGAGCCTCACCTTGGGGCTGGGGACTGGCTGTGGGTGGTGTGTGCCTGAGGTTGTCCATCTCCGTGGTATAGATGATGCTGTCCTCAAAGAACGTGCAGAAGCCATCGCTGCCCACCACGGGGGGGTGAGTCACTTTGAGGATAACCCCTAGGCTGTCCACCTCACTGGCCTCGGGCAGAGGCTGCTCAGGGGCAGGGCTTTCTGTGAAAACAACATAGGGAGGGGGCTCTCCTTTAAAAAAAAATTTTTTTTTTTTTCAAGATAGAGTTTTGCTCTTGTTGCCCAGGCTGGAGTGCAATGGCACAATCTTGGCTCACTGCAACCTCTGCCTCCCAGGTTCCAGCGATTCTCCTGCCTCAGCCTCCTGAGTAGCTGGGATTACAGGCACCTGCCACCACGCCCGGCTAATTTTTGTATTTTTGGTAGAGATGGGGTTTCACCAGGCTGGTCTCGAACTCCTGACCTTAGGTGATCCACCCACCTCAGCCTCCCAAAGTGCTGGGATTACAGGCGTGAGCCACACGCACAGGCTTTTAAAATTCTTTTCTTCAATTGCCATCAAATCTACATAAGCAGGGGCTCTCCTTAAGCCACCTCAGAGCCCAAGCAGGAAGGGGACCTCTGGTGACAGGCCAGTACAATCAAGTCACCCCAGCCTTGCAACAGCTGCCACCTCTAGTTTCTCAGAAGTGACACCCTGGGCTGGCAGGGGCCTGTCCTGGCCACTCCTCTCTTCATTGCCCTGGCATCACTGCAAGCCAAATCCTGAACATTTTGGAACTCGAAGAAACTCCAGATTCCTCTGTTGAACTAAGACGTATCAAATGGGGCTGAGGGCTGGAAATCTTTATAAAATTTTAAGTTGAGAACTTTTGGGGCCAGCCTTTGATGCATGTCCAAAGAGTGGACATTTGTCATCCCAAGCTTGACAGACCAACTTAGGGCTCACAGGCAAGAGTCCAAGAAGGCCCCTCCAAGCAGGGCTGGAGCCACTAATAGGGAAGGTGACAATACTGCAGGCAGGGCTTTGAGGGAGCAGAGGCAGCAGCCTGGCACAGCGATTTTCAGCACAGTTCCCTGGCCACCTTCCCTTAGCTGGCTACACACGCTCTCTCTCCAGTTCAGTCCCTGTAGCCCCTGCTGTCTCCCGGGCTTCTCCACCTGGATGTCCCTCGGCATTTCACACTCAGTATGTGCCCTTCCCCAAGCTCTGCTCTTTCTCTTACCCACACCTCAGTAAGGGCCTATCCACCCCCTTGCAGTCCCACAGGCTAGAAACCTGGCTTCTCCTTGGCCCATCCCTCCTTCCCTCCACTACCTGCCTAGCCTGCTTCCCCTAGCCTAGAAAGAACTCCAAGTGGCTTCGAATACCTAGCTCCTGCTGCATTTCCTCTGCTCCTGGAGCAAACTTTCTGATGGGCACACCTGACCCCGTGCTCTTGTCTAAAATCCTTCAGACGCTGCTCACTCCCATCCTGGTCAGAATGGAGTACCACGTCCTGAAGCTGGCCCACAAGGCCTGTCCTTATGACTTCTGTCTTCAGCCTCATCTTTTATCACGTCTGCATGTGAAGCCTGGCCTCCAGCTAGACCCATGCCCTGCACTTCCAAACATCCTGGACTTCTCCTTCCTTCCCCTGCTGACTCCCCAGCCCTCAGCCTCTTTTGTGCTCCTGCTTCATAGGCACCTCCTTCCCACAGCACTCATCCCTTCGCCGTGTGTGTTCTCCTGGCCCCTCCAGCCATGCCAATGTGCCAGTCATTTCTGTGTCTGCTGCCTGGCACAGAGATGGCATTGGTGAGCGGGGGGTCTAGTCCTCCTTTTTCACTAACTTGCTCTGCCATCTTGGCCAAAGAGTTTGCCTTCTCTGTTGTGAATAAGACTTAGATCAAAGGGGGACAGGACTCACCTCTCTCCTTGGTCCTCTGCTTGCTCCAGTCCTTCAGGGTGCCGGCTCTTTTTGGGGGTAAGTATGGCTTGAAGGTTGGCTCTGGCCCCTTGTCTTTCGCTCCAGCTCCAGCCCCTGCCTGTGGTCCTGGATCCTTCTCTGAGGCTGTGGAATGGGCTTTCCAGGCAGCTGAGGTGCTGGGCTGGGAAGCAGCCTCGCTTCCCAAGGGGAGCTGCAGGGTGGCCTCCTCCAAGGGGCTGCTCCGTGTGGCTGTCAGTGGCTGGAATTCCCACTGTTTGCAATTGACCATGTCCCATTCTCTCACCAGGGAGATGAGTTTTTGCATGGGAGTGGCGGGAGGGTCTTTGGTTTCAGATTTCTGTGTGAGGTTGATTGTGGTGCATTTCTTCTTTGGGGGGCTCTCAGGGTGGCTCCCCCAGTGTCCAGGATTGGTACACAAGCCACGGCAGTGTGAGTATGTGCTAGGGTTGCCAGCCCTCTTGGCATTTCGGCATAGGGACACCTGGATGGGCCGAGTGTACTGCTCAGCCTCATCCATCTGGTTGGACCTGACCAGGTTTCCCTTAGCCTTGTTCCATGGAGTCCTGTCACTGCAGTCTTCGAAGTCCACAGGCATGTAGGCTGTGGTCTGGGGAGGGAAGGGCACAGTAACTCTGGATATGTTGGGCATGGACATCAACGCCTTGCCCAAGATCTAATAAGCTGGGCCTCCAAGACTTCACTTGCTCTCCCCGAACAATCCCATCCCTGACAGGGGTCACCCATTTGAGCTTTGCTCAGGCTGAGTGGGGATGGTGCCAGCCCAGTGGCCTGTCATTCCAACAGGAGATACAATCAGCATCGCAGGCCACAAGTGGCCAGTAAGTTCCTGTGCCTCCTTCACGGTTCAGAAGCCAGGTCCTGTCCTAGGAACCCATGTAGGCCCTGCTCTTTCATTTTGCTGCACCCACCAGTAGCTGAGCCTACCCCCATCCACCCTGAGCCTGGTGGTAGTGGTTTTTGAGGACAACACCAACCAGAGGAGGCTGGTGCTTACTTCTTTAGTGTCTCTACTGAACTCCACCAGTGACCCTGGCCCTTCTGTCACCACATGCAGCCTCCTGATGGAAAAAGCTTCTTCATTTTCAGATTCTTTCTCCTGAGTCCATGACCTGCAGAAACCAAGAGGGGTTGGTTAGTGAGTAGAGACTTCTATCAGGCCATTGGCCAGTTGGTCAGATCTGCTCTTTGGCTGGGAGTTAATGCTAGACAGCAGGGAAGAAGGGGCTCTTAAAGGGTTTTGCCTAGGTCACTGGCCAATCCTGGGCCTGCTTCACTCACTCAAACCCAAGGAGATCAGGATCCTCTAGGAATAGGACTTAGGACAGGATTTCGAGAGGAATTTAAAGGACCAAATTCTAAACATAGAGTCGTGATAAAGTTTCCTTACTTGTATGCTTCACATTGTGCAAGGGCTTCTGAGAGGGATGGAATGTGGTATTCCTCCACCTCCTGGCAGAAGAGGGGCCATTCCCTGCAAACAACAAGGAGATATCCAGCTGGGCAGCTAGGATGAGAGTGTGGGAGGGGGCATGAGCTCCTGGAACTGCCGCTGCCAACAGTTCCCACGATGGAAATAAAATAACCTCCTCCCTGAAGGCTGCAACTCAGGTCTCCTTTGTTGCTAAGGGAGGGGTCAGCCTTCGTGATTTCATCTTACTGCGTCCTTGCTTCACTTACTTAAATTCAGATGGTAAAAACAGTTTGCCAAGTCTCAGGAAGTTGAGAATGTGTCGGAACATCTGGCCATCCCCGTGGATGAGCAGGGTTTGTCCATATGTGATCCAGTACACTCTCTGAGGGTTGGACAGCAGTTCTGGATACTGGAGGGGGTTGGACACCGGACTCAGTCTCAGAGGCTAGGTCTTTGCGAAGGGGCAGGTCAATCTTCTCTCACCCCCCTTTTCCAACTACACTAGAGCAGAGGCTTTGAGATTCCATCTCCCTGTCTTGTCAGTCACAAGGAACCACGGTGGGGAGCAGAGCTTCCAGGGAGAAGCACATCATCCCTGCTTCAACTTTTGATGGCCCCTAGACCACCCTCTCAAGGCATTTGGAAGCCCACCGTACCTCCTTCTCAGTCCAGGTCCCTCAGAGCTGGCCCCCTCCCTATGCAAACTCTGGAGGGCCTTCCCAGCAGGCCACTCGGTCCACTTGCGCTCTGTTTTGTTTTGTTTTTTGAGGCAGAGTCACACTCCGTCACCCAGGTTGGAGTGCAGTGGCGCGATCTCAGGTCACTGCAACTTCTATCTCCTGGGTTCAAACAATTCTGGTGCCTCAGCCTCCCAAGTATCTGGGATTACAGGCACGTGCCATCACACCCGGCTAATTTTTGTATTTTTAGTACAGACGGGGTTTCACCATGTTGGTCAGGCTGGTCTTGAACTCCTGATCTCGTGATCTGCCCACCTCAGCCTCCCAAAGTGCTGGGATTACAGGCATGAGCCACCGCGCCTGGCGGGAAAGCCTTTGTTCTAAGCAAGTGCTGGAAGCTGTGTGAGGGCCAGGTGATGGCCCCCAGAGCAGTTCAGGTGGTGATGCCAGATGGGGAGCAGGGCGGCCAAGGCCGTCAGTACCTTCAGCAGTGTCTGCAGGGTGGTTGCGTACCAGTGGCTTCCAACATACACTTTGATGATCTGTTGTGGGGAATACACAGTGATCTCTGCCGTCCACTCATCTATGGGAATCCAGGAGATAGAACACATCATCATATGGCCAGAAGGGAAAGCAGGTAGGGCCCTTTGGTTAGTAGTGTATTTCACGTTAAGTCTTAATATCTTTCCTCAGTCATATTGTGTTGCCTAGTCTGAGAAGCAGCAGAAATCCCTGACATAAACCTTGCTTGCTGCAAGGTTTCCTGGGTGGTGAGGCGGGAAAGGGCACTGCCCCTCTTCACCTGACCCTCCTCCCTCAGGAAAGCTGGGTTGATGACCCTGTCCACCTACAATGCCAGCTGCCTCCGGTTTCTGGTTGGGTGTGTCCTGAGTGTGTAGCTTTTCATGTGGCCACTCAGACTGAAGCTAGGAATCTCTCTCTGTGTGTTTATGTTCGTGGTTTGGCAAATGTCATGGAGCCAACTCTCATCAAATCCCTGTCACTTTTATGAGACTAAGCCTCTAGGCATGTCTGGAGAATGGGGGCTGTATGCTGGAAAGATGAACCCATAACCCTTTTCCTGGAGATGACTATATGTAGGCCTTGTTCTGATGTTTGGGAAGCAGTTTCTAATGAGCTCTGTAATGAATGAAGGGTATATAACTAGATTATATAACCAAGAGATAAGATGTATAGAACTAGACCGTGAACTCCAGGAAGAAAGGGACTAAGTCTGTGTTGCTTACTTCTGTACCGCCAGTGTCTACTGCTGTCCTGGTATATGGCCGGTACTCAATAAATGTTGGATGCTGCTAAATGATAGTAATACAGCTTAAACTTTGTCCCCCAAATTTTTGGTAATAAGAAGTTATAGGCAGCTGGTGAAAACAACATTAGCTTTGGACTCAGTCAAACCCCAGCTTGACCACTGTGTAACTTGAGTGAGTTTTCTTCTCTGAACCTATTTTTTGGCTGTTAAATGGACCCAGGGACAGCTCTGTTTAACAGAGGAGGCTCCTCCCTGCATGGCTGTGAGAAGCACAGCAAGTCAGCTCCCAGGGTCAAGGCAGGCCTGCCCTGGGGGTCCTGCGTGGCCCCAGACTGGGTAACAGCCCTGTCTGCTGCTGGAGACGAATTGTGGGCTTGGAGGTGAGGAGGGAGCACTTAATATGAAAGTTTCCCTTTTGTAAAAATCAAAAATATTGGCCTGGCTTTCCCCTCCTCCTCCATCTACAGTTCCTCGTCCTGGCCACCTCATCTATTCCCTCCAATCTCCCAGATACTCCCCTGATGCTAAATTCAAACCTAGAAGCTTTCTCACTTACTGAGCACATCCATGGGTGCCAAAGTCCTTGGCTCCAGATGAGTCTTCAAAGCAACTTTGATTGGCTCATAGGTGATGTCCCTTTTGTCTAGGAAGGCACAGAGCTCATATACCTCGGAAATGGTCTCTGTCAGGGGCAGCCGGCAAGTCCCCAGCCAGTTCCTGCCCAGAGGAAAGGTCTGTTATGAAGAACATCAGCATTGCACCCCAAGAGAGTCGAGCCTGTAAACTTTCCATGCCTAGGATGCCTTGCCACAACACTGGCTTAAATCAGGCATCATTAACATCGTTTCCTTGTATTTTTTTTTTTAGACGGAGTCTCACTCTGTCGCCAGGGTGAAGTGCAGTGACGCGATCTTGGCTCACTGCAACCTTTGCCTCCCAGGTTCAAGCAATTCTCCTGCCTCAGCCTCCCAAGTAGCTGGAACTACAGGCACCCGCCACCACGCCCGGCTAATTTTTTGTATTTTTAGTAGAGACGGGGTTTCTTTTTTTTTTTTTTTTTTTTTTTGAGACGGAGTCTAACTCTGTCACCCAGGCTGGAGTGCAGTGGCGCGATCTCGGCTCACTGCAAGCTCCGCCTCCAGGGTTCATGCCATTCTCCTACCTCAGCCTCCTGAGTAGCTGGGACTACAGGCACCCGCCACCATGCCCGGCTAATTTTTTGTATTTTTAGTAGAGACGGGGTTTCACCATGTAGGCCAGGATGGTCTCAATCTCTTGACCTCATGATCTGCTTGCCTTGGCCTCCCAAAGTGCTGGGATTACAGGTGTGAGCCACTGCGCCCAGCCCGTTTCCTTGTTTTAACTGGAAATCTGTTTAACCTTGTAGGAGAGTAAGCCTGGACAACCGGTCACATTTTTGGAGCTGAGCTTGACTTATTTCAGCAAAGCCCTCTAAATGGACTAATTTCATGTCTCCAGGCCGTGTTTCCGGTTCCAGGGCCAGCCCAGGGCCCAGCCGCTCCCTTCTTGCCTCATACGCATCTGCCCAAGACATCTCAGTCACTGTGCTGCAGCCTGCCACGGTCTTGGAAAAAGGCTGGGGTCTAAACATCAACCCCCTTCTCCAAACCCTCCCTTCCAAGGCATTTGTCTTTGCCCTCTGTGACATCAGGGTGGACATCTCTGAAAGATATGGACTTTATGGGCTAAAAGAGCCCAAAACAACAATATTGGGAAAAGACAGCATTCAGGGTCAGCTGACCCTCTCCCAGGGGCTCCAGAAAACCCACTTCTACCTTCCATTTTGGTGCCAGTCTGTTTTGTGACCCTCAGAGAGTTGCTCTGCTGTTCTGCACCTCAGTTTGCCCATCTACAAAACAGGGTTGGATTCCTTGCCCCTGCACTAATGAGGACATCCTGAGCTCATCCCATAAGGCAAAGGCTGAGGATCAGCACCTCTGGGAAGCCTGGCCTGGCCTGGCCTGCCCTGCCCTGCTTCTAAGGGGGCTCACCCCTGGCTCTGGTCATTCTGTGTGTCCAGTGAGCCTCCCAAGAGTGGCGGAGGACCTTTGTAGAGGGGTCTGCACAGGGAGGTACCCAGCTCCCTGACTGTGGCCTGGTCACCTCAGACCTAGCACAGGGCTAGAACCAGGGAAATGGACTGCAGAGGACAGAAATAGGAAATGGTCTGAAGCCTTTGAACCTTAGCAACCCTTGTACCTTGGCACTAGCCCTCTCCTTTGAGGCCGTAACCTGGTGGTAGTGTGGCGGTGCTGGTGATGGTAATGGCTAAAATGATGGGCTGGCCCCAAGGACACACTTCACCTCTGGCTAGTGGGAAAGGCCCCAGGTTATTCCCAGAGGGAAGGGCACAGCCAAGGGTGATGGGACTCAGTGTGCCCTAAGGAGGGCCTCACTTGACGTGCTGAAAGAGGACGCCATTCCCTGTGATGTACAGTCGGCTTCCGTCTAGCGTGCTCTCGATGCGAAGCTGGCCCAGCGCAGAGTCCGGGTACTTGACCAGCAGACCCAGGGCCATTGTGTAGAGCGGTTTCACGGACTCCAGGCTGGCTGTGCGGGCCCCCTTCCCGGGGCTCAGGGGAGAACAGGTGGTCCGGGAACAGCCACCTGTGTCAGGGAGAAAGGGGTGACTCCTAGGCCCCCCATGGTCATAGCTGGATTGGAGGCTTTGGGGCTCGGTTCCTACTGCTGCCTCCATTGTACCGAGGAGGCTCAGAGGAAGGATATTTCTTTGCACAGTCCAAATCAAGATCTTCTCAAAATTAGTATAATTTTTTTGTATACTCAGGCTTAGAAGTCATAACTATTTGTTGGGAGGTGAGTTGGGAGTGGGGGGATTCATTTGCTGTATCACTAGCATCTGAATTTCCTAAGTTTCAGGAAAGCAGCCATCTGGCCCTAGCCTCTGCAGGAGTCTTCATTAGTTCCAAGCTCTTCTGTAACCATCCAAAGGTAAAGAACGGCAACCATGGCCTGGAAACTCAATGTGTGTTACAGGCTTCCTGGATTCACAGCCCCTGTTGCTGGCTCTCCTGGGCAGAATTTCCCCCAGAGACATACTGTGTGGCATTATTTTCAGGGTGGGTATTTGGGTTGCTGGTTTATGGATGGGACCTTTTTCTCCTATAGTGGGCCTAGGGTACAGTCTAGAGAATACAGTTATCACAGCCTTCAGGACCCTGCTCCCGTGGCAACAATGTGCCAGTGGGCACACTGCTGGGGGATGTTCGTGGATCATCTCCAATCCTCAGAGCAACCCTGCAAGAGGGGATAGTGCTATCATCATTTCACGTTGAAGAACCTGCCCTGAGAGGCTAATGAAGTATCTTGCCCTAAACTGCAAAGCTAGGCAGGGGCAGGGCTAGGATTTGAGGTCAGCTCTGTCCAGCTCCAAGGTTACCACAGCTGTTTCCCTTATTGTGATGCTTTGTAGAAAGCTAAAGCCACCCTTTGTGTTTGAGGAGTGCTGCCAGCTCCCAGAGCCTGGCTGTCAACACACTTCCTCCATCTTTGCATTGCTCTGTGGAGCAGGGACTATGCTACCATCTCACAATGATCTGTGTTCTCTGAGGAGTAGAAGGCTTTGAGGGAAGGGGCTGAACTCACACCATCTTAAGCGGATTATAAGGCCCTGGGACAGGGTCCTGAGACCTGCTGGAGCATGCCACTCCCCACAAAGAGGATGGGTTTCTTTTTTGAGAAGGAGTCTCACTCTGTTGCCCAGGCTTGAGTGCAGTGGCATGATCTCGGCTCACTGCAGCCTCCACCTCCTGGGTTCAAGTGATTCTCCTGCCTCAGCTTCCCAAGTAGCTGGGATTACAGGTGCGTGCCACCATGCCCGGCTAATTTTTGTATTTTAGTAGAGATGGGGTTTCACCATGTTGACCAGGCTGGTCTCGAACTCCTGACCTCAAGTGAGCCACTTGCGTTGGCCTCTCAAAATGCTGAGATTACAGGCATCAGCCACCAGCGCCTGGCCAAGAGGATGGGTTTCTATTTGTCTGGGAGAAGGCTGGGAAATCTATGCCTGAAGATAAGGAAAGGCCTGATTGCCATGGGATAAATGTCTGGTGATGTCCAGGCCAAACTTCCCATGTGCAATGCAGTTCTACACATTCTCGGGATGGCGGCTGAAGCCATGCTCAGGTAGCTTGCGCCCTATAACATGCACAGTAGCTTCCATGGAGGTGGAGTTGGGAAATGGAATGATGAACAGCCCTGAGGAAACCATGAGGGGAAGAACAAGCTGGAATGAGGTAGGGCTGGGAGCACGAAGGCCTAGGCTGGACAGGGGTCAGCAAGCGTCAGGAATAGGCAGAAACAGGCACAGCAGCCGGGGGTTTCCACGTGAGGTGACGAGGGAATTTGGGGGCGGATGAGATGCATGAAGCACTGAGCATTTCCCACACCTCCAACCGTGCCTGGAAGAGGAAGGATGGGAGTGGCTGGTGGGTGCTCTTAGTCCCCACCACTTTCACAAGCAGGGCAGACCTCCCCTGCCCCTGAGAAGCCTGCCTTCAGGCCCAGGACATTCCAGCCTGGCTCCCCACTCAGGCTGGGCTCCTCCTGATCCAGGCTGGGCTGGGCTTTCTACACCCCTGGCTGGTTGCCCACTCCCCACCCTCAGTGGGAAGGCTGAGCCGGCAGGGCAGCACACAGGGTTTCAGGCTGTGAATCCTCTTCTTGGATTCAGAGTCAGCCAGAAGACCCAATCCTCTCACTAACCCCCAAAGCCCGAAGTGATTGTGGGAGGGAAGATTGTTCTTGGCTTTTCCAGGTCAAGCCAAGATTGTCGAAGGGGGGCCAAGGTTTCCTGGCAACATACCCATGTTCATCCGGTACCACCTTACGGCTTCAGTGAGTGCAGGGATTTCCAGAATTTCCACTTCTGCTTCTAATACATCAATGTTGGAGAAATTATCCGGTAGTAAAATCTTCTGTGAGCGAAGAAAATTCACTTGAAAAACAAAGGGGAACACAGTGAGTTAATGAGGCTATTTCTGGTTTAGCTGTAGGTCCTGGTTTTGGCAGGTTTCTGGTGCTGTAACTTATCCTAGGTTCTCCTTGTTCTGAAACAACTTATCAACCTACCTTATTAGATTAGCTTTGAGTATGTGGTTTTCAAGGCGAAAGACCCCACATTACTTTGTTTTCCTGTGTCTGAGGCCGTGGGTGTGGCCTCCCGTGGCTTGGCCTGGGGCTCCCAAGCCAGGCCCTCCTGGTGGGCACACTGGCCCTGAGACTTACCCTGTGAGTCTTGACCCAAGAGCAGGTCATTCCAAAAGAGAGAGTTGTCTTGCTGCTTAGAGAGGAGGGGCCCGGCCGAGCCTGGGCTGGCGGGTGGCACTTGCAGTTTGTCCCTGCCTGGACTGCAGTATGGGAGGCAGAGATGGAGCCAACGCTAATGTCCTGTGTGAATCAACTTAGAGATACAGAAGCACATCACAGACAACTTTCTAGGTGACTATGAATATGAATGACTGGGGTTCCAGACATTTGGGCTCCTAGTGTAACTTGAGTGTTTACTGCCCTATCTATCTAGACAGCAGTAGCATCTTGGGGTCAAAGAGATCATTCAGTTCACATCCCAAACAGAGCTCATCCTGGGGCAGTAGGGGGAGAGAGGCTCTCTCTGTCAAAGGTGGAAAATCTCATCCTTCCTTAGGCCACTACCTCAAGTGGACAATTCTGCTATGACTCTGGGGGAACCTGTCACCATCTACCCTCCTTCCCTTTTATTCTGAGTTTGCTGACATTAAGAGCAGGTAGCACCATCCTTTGAAACAATCTGGATTCCTCATTTTATGGTGAGAGGAACTGAGGCCTGAAGACCAGCTGGATACATAAGGGCAGAGTAAGAAGAGAAGCCGACTGGCAACCAGCTGAGCTCCCTGCCCTTCACACCAACTCCTGTGGTCCCTGGCACTTTCCAGTGCCTGATACTTTTACAGCCAGGCCATCCCAAAACAAATAGGGAATAAAACAGCCCTGAGTCTAGTGAGATTCTAATGCTGGAATCTGCTTGCTTCCTGGAAAGCTCTGTCATGCTTCCGCTACCTCTGCCCAGGGAAGCTCCTGAGGCCCTGAGCACCAAGCTGGGCCTCTGTGGGACATGTGATGGGGAGGGGTGAATGGGCCCTATCCGCCCGCCCCCCACCCCACCCCGGACAGAGCAATCACCAATGAAGCGGAACTCGCTGCACTCGCACTCGATGAGGGCCACTGTCTCAGCCAGCCACAGCAGGTTGTCTTCAGTCACTAGGCTGGGATATTTGGCCACCAGGTCTAGGGGCAGGAAGCAGTAGTGCACCTCCTCTTCTGTGTCTAACAGGGGTGTGTCCATGAGCCCCAGAGGTGCCTTATCATGTAGGCCTGGAAGAGAACATGCAGGCAGTGTTGCCACCTCTCAGAAGCCAGGGATCTGATTCCAGCAGGGCTTTCACTGACCCAGGGGCCCCAGAGGATGCTAGAGAGACCCCCCAGGATATGGTCCTTGCCACTTGCCAGACACATCTTCCTTCTTTATCTTTTCAGTTGTAGCCCTAAGGAGTGTGGTAGGGAGTGGGGCATGGAAGTCTATTTTTTTTTCTTTTCTTTTTTGAGATGGAGTCTCACTCTGTTGCCCAGGCTGGAATTCAGTGGTGCCATCTCGGCTCACTGCAACCTCTGTCTCTCAGATTCAACTGGTTCTCCTGCCTCAGCCTCCCAAGTAGCTGGGACTACAGGCACGTGCCACCACACCCAGCTAATTTTTGTATTTTCAGTAGAGACGGGGTTTCACCATGTTGTCAGGCTGGTCTCGAACTCCTGACCTCACGTGATCCATCTGCCTCAGCCTCCCAAAATGCTGGGATTACAGGCATGAGCCACCGTGCCCAGCTGGAAATCTATATTTTTTCTATAAACAGTGAAGGGCAGTGGGACATGTGACATTTTGACTTATGTATCCAAAGTCATTAAATTCATTTACCCATTTGATTCTAATTGATCAAACCAAACACAGTGATCCACAGACAAAATAGATGCTTTTGACACTCCTGGAAGCTAAAATCCATCAATAATCATAAATGCTTTGTACTCATGTCTCAGATAGGCTGAACTATGCTGCCAGGCACCCATCAGACAGTGATTATTTAGGGACATTCTGTGTGTGGTGGTTGGAGGAAACTCAAAAGAATGGTGGCATTCCCTGATGAATAGGAGGGGAGTGGAATGAAACCTCGCCTTGCCCACATGAAGCCAGAATGCAGAGGAGTGAGTGTGGAGGAGAATGTTGGTTCCAGCAGGCAAGCAGCCATGGAGAGGGCCTGTGGCAGGGCAGAAGATCAAAGGAGATGACAGAGACTACCTCAGAAATCAGGCACTCTCTGCTCTCTGGATGGAAGCCACTTCTGTTAGGGTGAGGAGAGGGAAAGTTGGTGTGGGCTTTAGGGAGGGACAGCCTATCCCAATTTACCTGTGAAGGCTGGGCTTTTAATTGGAAATTCTGAGGGTTTGCTAATACACTTCCATGTACGCCAGTAGTTCAGAGATGCTCTCTCAGCAACAGGTAGGTCTGCAGGCCGCACGCGTAGATGGTGTTTCCCTTCCTTCAGGTTATCTAGAGTCTGTTAGATAATGAAGAGTACTATCTTGAGAATCTAAACCAAGTAACTATGTACCAATTCTAGTGTGAAGATCAGGAAAAACAGTATGTGACTTACTTTTTTTTTTTTTTGAGACAGAGTCTCGTTTTGTTGCCCAGGCTGGAGTGCAGTGGTGCGATCTCAGCTCACTGCAACCTCCACCTCCTGGGTTCAAGCGATTCTCCTGCCTCAGCCTCTCGAGTAGCTGGGATTACAGGCACCTGCCACCACGCCTGGCTAATTTTTTTTTGTATTTTTAGTAGAGACAGAGTTTCACCATGTTGGCCAGGCTGGTCTTGAACTCCTGACCTCAGGTGATCCATCTGTCTCGGCCTCCCAAAGTGTTGAGATTACGGGCATGAACCACCGCGCCCAGCGACTTACTTTAAGTGTTTTGAAATAAATTAGGCAGTCACACAAAAAATGTAAAAATGTAGGGCTATAGGGTGACATGCTGATATTCAAAGTCCCAATGATTATTTCTCTTCTGATTTTTGAAACAAGTTTTGTTATAATTTTATGTTGAGTAATAGTAATTTATCTTGCACAATCTAAAGAGTAATTTCTATTTAATCATTAAAAACTTGTTATTTTCTGCTATCATTTTCCTTCAAGTGCTCAAAATCACTTTCAACCTGTTATAATTGTGATTTGCTATTGTTTGTGTTCGTCCTAACCCTGGGTAGTGATCTAAGTGGTGAGATTGAGGTATAATAAACATGTCTTATATTGCCACAGGACTCCACATTTTTCAACACACTTTAACACACTTTTTCTCATTTACCATGACATGATTCTGTGAGACAGATGTGGTTGGTGAGTGTCTTACTGATGAGGCAGCTGAGGTCAAAGGCTTTGTGGCCCGCCCAAGCAGTCTTCCAAGTCCAGAGCTTGTCAGCTTGAAGGATCAAGCGACCAGAGGTGGGCTGAGGCTGGAGTGGAGCACCCCAACTAGGCAAGCCTGAAGCCCAGGGCGGTCTTTGTGCCGCCCTTACCCAGGGACCCATTCTCCCTCAAAAGTCCTGCAGGGGGCAGATTATCATAACATCAGCACCCCCTCCCTTTTTTTTTTTCTGTCTTTACGCTAGAAGAAGATACATAGTATTTTCCCAATAAATTTCCGGATATAGCAGGGCAAGTGGTACTTTAAAGGCACCAGATCCTCAAAATGGACAGGTGCCCCAGATTTAGTCTGAAACTAACAAATAATCTGCCTCTAAATGCTGCTATGTCAATGAAGCCCTTGTGACGTTGCTCTCAAAAATCCTGAGCATTGAGACTAGTCCTCTGGTGGCCAAGCTATAAACTGTGCCCGCATAATCACTTAAGGTCAATGCAAAAGAAGGCGGGCCAGAGTGGGAGAATCTTTCCCACTTTGGATGGCTGGAGGGTTTGCAAAAGCACTGGGCAATGGTGGGATCGTGGGGAGTGCTTTCCTGTGGCAGTGAACAATGGGGGAGACAATGTGTGCGTGGAACGCTGGAAGACAGTCTGTCATTCATTTGAGAAATACTCATTGTGCATCACCAGGGCCACAGTCAGATACTGTGCCTGCCCTCAAGAAGCTCTCAGCTTGGGAGAGAAGAAAGATATGAAAGACCACAATTTACGTATACTGAGATTAGAGCCAGTGTCAATTATGAAGTTTCTGGACCTCCAGGAACCCTGGGATTTCTTTCCACAGCATTAGAAGGGAACATTAGAGTCTTGCTCTGTCACCCAGGCTGGAGTGCAGTGGTGCAATCTCGGCTCACTGCAACCTCCGCCTCCTGGGTTCAAGTGATTCTCCTGCCTCAGCCTCCCGAGTACCTGGGATTACAGGTGCCCACCACCATGCCTGGCTAATTTTTGGATTTCTAGTAGAGACGGGGTTTCACCGTGTTGGCCAGGCTGGTCTCAAACTCCTGGCCTCAAATGATCCACCAGCCTCGGCTGGTGCTGGGATTATAGGCGTGAGCCACCATGCCCGTCCTGCCTCTCCATTTTCTCTCCTTTCCTTTCCCCTAGTCCTGGTCCCCTAGCCCCCAGGTCCTCTCCACACAGTGATCTTGCAAACATATGAGGTGAGTCCAAATCACTCCTCATCTTAAAAAACTTTAGTGCTCCCTGTTGCTATGGGATAAATCCAGACTCTCCTTTGCATTGCACATAAGGTCCTTCACAATCAATGGAGGGAGTAGGGTATACACGAAAAGAACAAGGGCTTTGAACTCAGCATATCTGGGGTAAATTCTGACTCTGTCACTTAAAAGCTAACATTTATTACCCATGGACTTTTAAACTGAATCCTTCCAATCTTCCCCTGACAACAAAGTAGGCTCTGGTATCATCACTCCCTTTGAGCACATGGGAAGCTAGGTCCAGGAAGAGGTAGGGGACTAAGTGCACCAAGTAAGTGGAGATACTAGGAATGAAACCCAGGACTCTGGAGCCCAAGCCCTTAGCAACTGTTTTCTTTTTATTGATATGTAATAGTTGTTCATATTTTTGGGGTACATGTGATATTTCAATACATGGATACAATGTATAATGATTAATTTAGGGTAATGAAGATATCCATCACGTCATTTTTTTTTTTTGAGACAGAGTCACACTCTATCACCTAGGCTGGAGTGCAGTGGCATGATCACAGCTCACTGCAGCCTCGACCTACTGGGCTCAAGTGATCCTCCCACCTCACCCTCCTGAGTAGCTGGGACCACAGGTGCACATCACAACACCCTGCTAATTTTTTTTTTTTTTTTTTTTTTGAGACAAGGTCTCACTCTGTTGCCCAGGCTGGAGGGCAGTGGCCCAATCTTGACTTACTGCAACCTCCGCCTCCCAGGCTCAGGTGATCCTCCCACCTCAGCCTCCCAAACAGCCGGGACCACAGGCGTGCACCACCACACCTGGCTATTTTTTTTTTGTATTTTTAGTAGAGGTGGGGTTTCGCCACATTGCCCTGGCTGGTCTCAAACTCCTGGACTCAAG
Organism: Pan troglodytes; assembly: GCF_028858775.2. Taxonomy (NCBI): domain Eukaryota; kingdom Metazoa; phylum Chordata; class Mammalia; order Primates; family Hominidae; genus Pan; species Pan troglodytes. The sequence goes on from NC_072416.2 coordinate 65,353,376, forward strand.
TAATCGGCCTGCTTCAGCCTCCCAAAGTACTGGGATTGCAGGCATGAGCCACCACGCCTGGCCGACAGCCAGCTAAGTTTTAAGTTTTTTGTAAAGACAGGGCTTTGCCATGTTGCCCAGGCTGGTCTTGAACTCCTGGGCTCAAGCGATCCTCCCATATTGGCCTCCTGGGATTATAGGCATGAACCACTGGGCCAGACCCATCACCTCAAACATTTATCTTTTCTTTGTGATGGAAACATTCCAATGATTTTCTTCTAGCTAGTTTGAAATACACAATATATTATTATTAACTATAGTATTCCTAGCGTACTACCAAATACAAGAACTTATTCCTTTTATCTGACTGTAATTTTGTACCCATTATCCAAATTCTCTTCATCTCCTTCCCTCCCCCTACTTTTCCCAGCCTCTGCTGCCTTCCACTTGTCATGTAACTTCTCCAAGCCTCAGGTTCCTCACTGGCAAAGTGGAGGCAGTAAAATCTGGAAGCTGTTATAAAGATTAAATGAAATAGTATGTTAATTTCCTTCCTTTTGGAGGTCATATCCTAAATTTCTTCCTTCCTTCCTTCCTTCCTTCCTCCCTCCCTCCCACCCTCCCTCCTTCCTTCCTTCTTTCTTTTCTTTTTTTTTTTTTTTTAGTGCCTTGCTGTGTCGCCCAGGCTGGAGTGCAGTCGTACAATCATCATGGCTCATTGCAGCCTTGACCTCTTGGGCTTAAACAATCCTCCTGCCTCAACCTCCCAAGTAGCTGGACCACAGCTGTGCGCCGCAACACCCCATTAACTTTTTGATTTTTTGTAGAGATGAGGTCTTGCTATGTGGCCCAGGCTGGTCTCAAACTCCTTAGCTTAAATGATCCTCCCACCTCGGCCTCCCAAAGTGTTGGGATTACAGGCATGAGCCACTGCACCCAGCCTAAATTACCTTTCCAGCCTCATCTCCCATCATTCTTTATGTTTACACCCCATCATCAGTGACACTAAACTCCACAAAACTCCAAAAACACATCACGTTCTTTGACACCTCCCCAGATTTGTGTATGCTGTTCCATCTGCCCAGAATACTCCTCCCCATTCTCTTCCTGAAGAGCCTGGAGCCTCTCTGAGCCAGAATGGGTCATCCCCCCACTTTGTTCCCACAGACACTCAACATTTTCACTTCTCTCTGCAGGCCTCTGGCTCAGTTTCAGGCCAGTTCTTCCCCCTATACCAAGCTTCCTGGGGAGAGGCTGGTTTGATGCATCCCCATTTTGTATTCTAGAACCTAGCATGCATATGAAAGAATGCATGAAAATGGAGGGCTAGCCAGGTGCGGTGGCTCACACCTGTAATCCCAGCACTTTGGGAGGCCGAGCTGGGCCGATCACTTGAGGTCAGGAGTTTGAGACGAGCCTGGCCAACATGGCAAAACCCCAACTCTACTAAATATACAAAAAATTAGCCGGGCTTGGTGGTGCATGCCTGTAGTCCCAGCTACTCTGGAGGCTGAGGCAATCATTTGAACCCAGGAGGCAGAGGTTTCAGTAAGCCGAGATCATGCCACTGCACTCAAGCCTAGGAGACAGAGCGAGACTTCAGCTCAAAAAAAAAAAAAAAAAAAAAAAAGAAAGAAAGAAAGAAAGAAAAGGAAGGGCTGGAGGGCTGATTCTCTGCAAAGAAAAGCAAAAAGAAACATGGGAGATCTCCAAAGAAGCGAACAGAGAAGTAGACTGCACTCATAAAACTGAGAAAGATGGAAAGACGTTGAGTATCCAAAACCACAGGAAAAACCAGCACAAGATTACAATGGGCAGAGCCTCTGGAGTTCAGAGGACAATGAAGACAGGGATTCCACATTGGGATCTGGAGGCCAGAGGGAAGACCTAAGGGGGAGAGGGGCAGGGATGAAGGAGAGGGAGAGAGGATGGCAAGAAGAAAGGGTTTAGCTTGGGTCTGATTTGTGATGGACAGAAAGACAGTAGGCAAAGTAGCAAGAAAAGAGTGAAACTAGGGAAAGTCAGCTAGGGCAGCGTAGCACTCCAAGCCCATGCTCAGTGGACTGCATCACAGGAGCTTGAATCTGCCACTTACTTCACCTACAGATTCAACCCCCAAGATTCTGTCTTAGTGGAGAAAAGAATAGTGCCTTTGAACAACTCTAAATTGGCCATGTGGGAGGAGGCCTGTGGTGGGGAGAAGGGGAGAGAAATCCCTGCCCAGGACAACACTCCTATTTGGAGGTGTTTGGTACTGGATGTGTCCTCTGGAATGGGTCAGTAGTGACAGTCTAGCTAGTTTGAGAGGAGATGTGCTAGTTGAGGAGAGAATGATCTATTTTGCAGAAATGAAATCTCCATTTCCTGCTATTTCCAAGCATGTAAAGTGTTAGCAGCACCATTTTCCCCAAGAAAGGTATGCCCAAGAAATCTTAAAAAACAGAAAAACTAAAGCAAGTCCACAAAGATTGCCATCCTTGCCAGTCAGGTCATGCTGCATGCCAGGCCCAGGCATCGGCCTTGACCTAGGCTCAGGAGCCTCAACAAGGCTGTTTCCCGAACTCTGTCAACCAATACTTGCTCTGACTTCTAGAAATACAAGTCCTCTACTCACGGAAAGCCATTCGGGTGCTATAAGAAATCACAGAAACCATTCCCCAGCCCCTCACTTACTTATTTTTGATCTGCCAGTTTCCCCTAATAGATATAACCTCCCCAAGACCTCAGGACCTTGGCTGTTTTGTCCTCTGCCGTATTTGCAGCACCTAAAACAAGGCCTGTGGGGTCTCAATACCTTTTGTTCAATGAATGGCTAAATGAATGAAGAACACTCCAGAGAGCCTGGGCTTCCAGCTGCCCTCTGGCTTTGCTGACTGAAATTGCTACAGAGTGTGTGGCTGGTCTTCTACAGGCTGACTTCAAGTCCGCTTTCATCTGCCTGAATACAACTTCCAGGAATTTTACTTTTCACATGTTATGACCTGGAAAAAGTTATTGGAGAGAGGATTTCTTAAGGGAAATACAGACCTTAAATGAATTCAGATGGCTAATTTCTAGCACAAGAATAAATGATGTTGCTTTTGGCCTAGATAGTGGTGAAAAAATATGTCAATCAGAAGCAACATAAAACTGATGGCACGGGGAAGTATGTGTATGTATGTGTGTGGTTGCCAAAGATGGCTGACAAATGCGCCCTGATGGCAGAACTTTGGGACTTAACGGAGGTTTTCCAAAGCAGCAGCAGTTCTCAGAGATGCCTTATGCTCTGATGTAGGCTGTTGGAAAGAATGTGATGGTAAAGGAGCTTGGGGGAACTTCCAAATCCTTGACTGCCTTGTAAAGACAAGGAGGGCCAGCCCTGCTTTAAGGCTCAAGGAAAGCAAGGCTGGTAGAACAAAAGGATGTGCAGAACAGCTGCTGTCAGCCCCCAAAGCCAAATAAGACGCAGCTTTCGGCATTTCAAACCTACCCCTTCACTGTGGGCTCCAGTCACCTCACTCTGCAGAAGTCATCTTGAGCATAACACTGAATGTTCTCTCAGCAGATATGTTGTTAAGCATGTGCAAATGCCAGGTACTGTGAGAGGTGCTAGGTGTTTGTTTCATGAAAACATGAAAAGAGTACAGCCCAGTGAGGGAGAAAGACATATGAATACATGAGAATACATGATCACAACAGAATTAGCACTGCTAGAATGGGGGAATTCAGTCTGTTATGAGAGCAGAGAGACAAAAACTCAGGAAATGTCAGGATAGTCTTCCAGTGGGCCACATTTAGGCCAAATCTTTTTTTTTTTTGAGATGGAGTCTCACTCTGTTGTTCAAGCTAGAGTGCAGTGGCACAATCTTGGCCTTGGCTCACTGCAACCTCCGCCTCCTAGGTTCAAGCGATTCTCCTGCCTCAGCCTCCTAAATAGCTGGGATTACAGTTGCCTGCCACCACGCCTGGCTAATTTTTGTAGTTTTAGTAGAGATGGGGTTTCACCATCTTGGCCAAGTTGGTCTCAATCTCCTGACCTCAAGTGATCCACCCGCCTCAGCCTCCCAGAGTTGGGATTACAGGCGCGAGCCACCGTCCCCAGCCAAGGCCAAATCTTAAAAGGGAGAAATGCAAGAAGAGGAAACGGCAAGTGAAAAAGTGTAGAGAGAAAGCATGTGGGGTGCTTGGGGCAAGGCTGAACTTCAAAGTGTGTGTGTGTGCCTGTGTGTGTGTGTGTGCATGTGTATGTGGCCTTGCCTGCATGTAGGTGTGTGTCTTTGTTGGGATATGAGCCAGCACAAGCAGATGAGCCAGCCTGTGAGGAGCCCTGATGCCACGTCAAGGGGTTTGCATTTGAGTCATCCACTTACCCACACCACAGACAAGCTACACAGTTGGGATGAATATCTGCTGTTTATGTCATCCTCTTCCTTTCCAAGATCACAGTCATAATCTCACATCATGAGTAATGGGAAATGTGAGACTGCCACTGGTCTATTTTCTTAAAAACGTCATTTGTGTGATCAACATAAAAACTCCCTGGCTCCCTTGAGCACAAGGAATGAAGGCGTGTTTGGGTTGCTTGCTGGTAGCAGAATGCTCACAAGTGGAACAATTTAAAGTTCCAAACTGAGAAGTCCCCAGAAGGTGTGAAAAAGGAAACATAAGTAGCATGTCCTGTCAACACATTGTCCTCAGTGGACTTCAGGGGGGAAGTAAAAAAGAATCGATAATTTGCCATGAAACTTAAACCCTGGTGAATGACCCTAAAGGGAAATTCCACACTCTGCAGCTGTGACTCCCACCCAGGCTGATGGATGTGAAGGGCTCAGATCAGTTTACATTTAGGTAAAGTGGCCTTCCCAAATTACACAGGAAGTTCTAGGAGGCCCTGTGATATTAATGTGTGGACCTGTAATGACTACTTTGTATTTCCCCTATAAACAATATACAGTATTCCAAAACATCCAGGTTCATGGATTTACATATCAGCTTTTATGACTCCCAAATTTTTATCTCTAGGCCTGTTTCCATGAATTCCAGACCTGTACATCCAGCGCCTCCTGTTTACCTTCACTTGGATGGTTTTATTGCCCTTTCATTGTCTCTCAAACTCAACATGTTCAGATCCTAACTCCTGATTTTCCTCCCTAAACCTGTGTACACATCCCTCAAAATCCACCATTCATCTGGTTGCTCAGGAGAGAAACAAAGGAGTTGTCCATTCTCTCTCACCCTACATTCAATTCATCAGCAAACCCTGTCAGTTCTACCAGCAAGACATATTCAGAGTTTGAACACCTCTAACACTACTATTACCACCATAGAACAAACCACCATTATCTTTCATCTGGATACTGCAGGAGCCTCTTAACTGGTCTGTCTACTTCCTCCCTTGCTCTGCTGCAGTCTAGGCCAGGGGTCAGCAAGTTTTTTTCTGTAAAAGGCCTGACAGTAAATATTTTAGGCTTTGCTTTGCTAGCCACATGGTCTCTGTCAACTCAACCACTCAGCTCTGTGTTACAGCTTGAGAGCAGCCGTAGACAACACATAAACAAATGAGCATAGCTGTGTTCCAGTAAAACTTTATCAATGGCACTGAAATTAGAATTTTTTTTTTTTTTTTGAGACAGAGTCTCCCTCAGTCGCCCAGGCTGGAGTGCAGTGGTGCGATCTCAGCTCACTGCAACCACCGTCTCCTAGGTTCAAGCAATTCTCTCATCTCAGCCTCCCCGAGTAGCTGGGATTACAGGCACTTGTCATCATGCCCGGCTAATTTTTGTATTTTAGTAGAGATGGGGTTTCACCATGTTGGCCAGGCTGGTCTTGAACTCCTGACCTCAGGTGATCTGCCCGCCTTGGCCTCCCAAAGTGTTAGGATTACAGGCGTGAGCCACCACGCCTGGCCTGAAATTTGTATTTCATATGATTTTTACATAGCACAAAATATTTTTGATTTTTTTTCAACCATCTAAAAATGTAAAACCCATTCTTAGCTCATGGGCTTTCCAAAAAAGGTAGTGGCTGAATTTCGTCCATGGGCTGTAGTTTGCAGATTCTTGATCTAAGGTTAAGCCAGCAGCCAATGATCTTTCTTTTTATTTGGGGATAGAGTCTTGCTCTGCTGCCCAGGCTGGAGTGCAGTGGCATGATCTTGACTCACTGCAACCTCCGCCTCCCGGGTTCAAGCAATTCTCCTGCCTTAGCCTCCTGAGTAGCTGGGATTACAGGCGCATGCCACCATGCTCAGCTAATTTTGTATTTTTAGTAGAGATGGGGTTTCACCATGTTGGTCAGGCTGGCCGCCTCAGCCTCCCAAAGTGCTGGGATTACAGGCATGAGCCACTGAACCCGGCCTTTTTTTTTTTTTTAAAGAGAAGATCTTGCTGTGTCACCCAGGCTGGGATGCAGTGGTGAAATCTAGGCTCACTACAGCCTTGAACTCCTGGGCTCATATGATCCTCTGGCTTCAGCCTTCTGAGTAGCTGAGACTACAGGCACATGCTACCATGCCTGGATAATTTTTAAATTTTTTGTAGAGATGATGTCTCATTATGTTGCCCAGGCTGGTATCCAACTCCTGGCCTCAGGTGATCTTCCCACCTCAGCATCCCAAAGTGTTGAGATTACAGGTGTGAGCCACCGTGCCCAGCCCCTCTCTCCCTCCCTCCCTCCTCCCCTTCTTTCTTCCTTCCTTCTTCCCTTCCTTCCTTTCTTCTCTCTCTCCCTCCCTCCCTCCTTCCCCCTCTCTTCCCTTCCCTTCCTTCCTTTCTTTCTTTCTTTTCCTGAGATATATTTCACATACTATAAAACTTACCCATTTAAAGCATGCAATTCAGTGGCTTTTAATCTATTAACAGAATCAAGCAACCATCACCACAATATACTTCAATACCCCTAAAAGAAACCCTGTACCCAATAACAGTCACTGCTCATTCTCCATTCTCACTCACCCATCCTTCCTACCCTGAGCCCCAGCCCTAGGAAGCCACTTATCTATCTTCTGTCTCTATAAATTTGCCTGTTCTGCACATTTTAGATAAATAGAATCATACAATATATGGTGCCATTTTATTTATTTGTTTGTTTGTTTGTTATAGAGATGGGGCTTTGTCATGTTGCCCAGGCTGGTCTTGAACTCCTAAGCTCAAGGGATCCACCCACCTCGGCCTCCCAAAGTGCTGGGATTATAGGCATGAGCCACCGCACCCAGCTGTGTCTATCTTCTATACATATAATCATACAATAAGACTGTTTCTTTCACTTAGCTGACATGATGGTTTTTTTCACTTAGCATTATATATATATAGAGAGAGAGAGAGAGAGAGAGAGAGAGAGAGAGAGAGAGAGAGGAAGGGTCTTGCTTTGTCACCCAGGCTGGAACACAGTGGTGCAAACACAGTTCATTGCAGCCTTGACCTCCCTGGCTCAGGCGATCCTCCTGCCTTAGCCTCCCAAGTAGTTGGGACTATAGGCATGAGCCATCATGCCTAGCTAAATTTCTTTTTTAATTTTTTGTAGAGTTGGAGTCTCACTTTGTTGCCTAGGCTGGTCTCGAACTTCTGGCTTCAAGCAATCCTCCTGCCTCAGCCTCCAAGAGCTACCTATAACATTTAGAATAAATCCTGTGTCTTCACCATGGCTTTCAAGGTTCTGCAAGATCTGGATTCCTCTGATCTCATTGTCAACCTTTGACATCTCCCTACCTCTCACTGTAATTTACAATGGCCTCCAAGTGGGCCAAGGAGCCACTATAACCTCAGGGTATTAGCGTTTAACTATTCCTTTTTTTTTTTTTTTTGAGATAGTCTCACTCTGTTGCCCAGGCTGGAGTGCCGTGGCTCAATCTCAGCTCCCTGAAACCTCCACATCCTGGATTCAAGCGACACTCCTGCCTCAGCCTCCAGAGCAGCTAGGATTACAGGCATGAGCCACCATGCCCAGCTAATTTTTGTGTTTTTTTGTTTGTTTGTTTTTTTGAGACAGAGTCTCACTCTGTTGCCCAGGCTGGAGCGCAGTGGCACAATCTCTGCTCACTGTAACCTCCGCCTCCCGGGTTCAAGCAATTCTTCTGCCTCAGCCTCCCAAGTAGCTGGGATTATAGGCGCACGACACCATGCCCGGCTAATTTTTATATTTTTAGTTGAGATGGGATTTCACCATGTTGTCCAGGCTGGTCTCAAACTCCTGACCTCGTGATCGCCTGCCTCGGCCTCCCAAAGTGCTGGGATTACAGGTGTGAGCCACCGTGCCTGGCTAAATTTTTTGTTTTTTAGCAGAGATGGGGTTTCTCTATGTTGGCCAGGCTGGTCTCCAACCCTGACCTCAAGTGATCCACCCACCTCGGACTCCCAAAGTGCTGGGATTATAGGTGTGAGCCACCGCGTCTGGCCTAACTATTACTAATGTCTGTAAGTTCTTTCCCCAGATACCTGCATGCCTTACCCCTTTGCCACTTTTTCATTCAGATTTCTGCTCAAATGTTGCCTTGTCAATTAGGCCTGTTTGATCACTGTTTTCTTATTTATTTAAGTATTTATTGACAAGGTCTAGCTCTGTCACCTGGCCGAAGTGCAGTGGTGCAAATATGGCTCACTGTGGCCTCAAACTCCTGGGCTCAAGCAATCCTCCCACCTCAGTCTCCTGAGTAGCTGGGACCACAGGCATGCACCATCATGTCTGGCTAATTAAAAAAATTTTTTTGTAGAGACAGCTTTTGCCATGTTGCCCAGGCTGGTCTTGTCCTGGGCTCAAGAATCCTCCTGCCTTGACCTCCCAAAGTGTTGTGATTGCAGGTGTGAGACACCATGCCCAGCCTCTGATCACTCAATACAGAAGTCACTTCCCTGGCTCCAGTCACTTGCTATCCCCCTTACCCTTCTTGCCACATACTATCCATCTGAATATTAAAAGACAAGCAGATTCGATGTAAATGTTTTATTCTTTCAACTAAATTCTAGTACTAGAAGGACAGTAAAACAATGATATACTGGGGAAAATGTAGCAATATACTTTTGTTTAAAAGACTGATTGAATAAACAAAAACTACAAAAAAAAAAGAAAATAATATAAACATAATCTGAAATTCCAAGAAGTCCTGGAATACAGAAATGCCCTCCTCCTTCATTATTACACAGGAAGCACTGTTTTAATTGTCTTCATAGCATTTATCTCTACCTGACATTGTATAGCTATAGGGTTCACTCCTGTATCTCCAGAACTTGGTGTAAGTTTGGTGCTTAATACACAATAAGACACTAATAAGCATCAAGTGTATCCTTTGGAGGCCACAACTACAGGCTAGAGGTGGGGGTTGGGTGGGCAGGTGGAGTTGGGGGATTTGGGGAATGGGGAGGGGTGGAGAGCAGAGCAGCAGCGTGAGCCTGGGTGCCTGTACTCCAGAAGCTTCCCATCTTGTGCTGCTTGTTGGTCATTCTACATGGCTTTCCATCAAAGCCTACTATGTCACAGATAATTCTGAGTAGAATATGCATTTGTTGAGTGCATGGGAACCTTAGTTAGCAGGAGGCAAAGTCACATTTTTATTGTTAGGGGCTGAATCTGAAGGACTCTATGGTGAGGAGTACTAACAGTTTAGAGCAGTTTAGATATATGCTGCCCAATATGGTAGCCACTAGCCACGTATGGTTATTGACTACTTGAAATGTGACAGTCTGAGACCCAGCACAGTGGCTCACATCTGTAATCCCAGCAATTTGGGAGGCTGAGGGGCAGATTGCTTGAGGCCAGGAGTTTGAGACAAGCCTGGCCAACATAACAAAACCCCATCTCCACTAAAAATATAAAAATTAGCTGGGCGTGGTGCTGCACACCTGTAATCCTAGCTACTTGGGAGGCTGAGGCATGAGAAGCTCTTGAACCAGAAAATGGAGGTTGCCATGAGCCGAGATAGCGCCACTGCACTCTCACCTGGGCGACAGAGTGAGACTCTGTCTCCAAAAGAAAAAAAAAAAAGAAAGAAATGTGACAGTCTGAATCTGAGATGTGCTGTAAGTATAAAACAACAGATTTTGAACACAGTACAAAGAATGTAAAATTTCTCAATTTCTAAATATTGATTACATGTTGAAATAACATTCTGAATATATTGAATAATACTTTGAATATATAGTTAATATTTTGAGTATAATAATATATTATTAAATTGATGTCATTTGTTTCTTTTTACTGTTTTAGATGTGGCTATAGAAAGTATAAAATTACATAAGTGGCTCACATACGTCGCTCACATTATATTTTTATTGGATCATCCTATGTTTTCCCCAAAGCCCACAGGAATAATGCCTGGAACCCAGAATGCTCTTCATAAATACTGGGTGAATGCATTAAGTTGGGCTGCCTGAGTAGAGTCTAAAGACTAAGAATTGGCAAACTCCAATTTCTCCAAGCAAAGTGTTTGCTCATTTAGTAAAAAAATCTGAGTATCTGATAGACCTTAGCAGTGGGAAAGTGGTGGAAATGTGTGAAGCTGTTGATTAGCTTAAGGTGACTGTTGGTTCCCAGCTGTATTTACACTCTGCTTCAAGAAATAAACACCATTTCACTTGGGCCAACTCAAATATTTATTTCTTTGACAACACCATTTTCAAAGTGTAAGCACTTGTTTTACAGTCTTTTTTTAGGGAGGCAGATCCACATGATTCTTCAAATACTTCTACTCCTCACACAACGTGGAACTTTGGAATTGGACCAACCCATTGGCTTCTGAGGAGCAGCCTCCCATTTAGAAGCTGCTTGTGGCTGGGCGCGGTGGCTCATGCCTGTAATCCCAGCACTTTGGGAGGCCAAGGCGGGAGGATCGCTTGAGCTCAGGAGTTCAAGACTAGCCTGGCCAACATGGTGAAACCCTGTCTCTACTAAAAACACAAAAATTAGCCAGGCATGGTGGCGCAAGCCTGTAATCCCACTACTTGGAGGCTGAGGAAGGAGAATTGCTTGAACTCAGGAGGTGGAGGTTGCAGTGAGCCGAGATAGCGCCACTGCACTCCAGCCTGGGACAGAGCAAGACTCTATCTCAAAAAAAAAAAAAAAAAAAAAAAGCTGCTTCCTTGATATATTTTGTTTCAATTTGGGAAGTGAGGACAGCAAAGGGTTTAAAGGGCTTAATACACTGTAGAATAGGCTTGTATTCTTTAACATGTTCTTTAAAAATTGCCTTGATCTCTGATTTTCTGCAACAAGCAAGTTACTCCCTCCCTTCTACCTCAAAATGATGCCTTGGTGTAGAGTCATCAGCAATCCTGTCATGACAGGCCATTTAAGTGGTTTTGAAACCACTTGTAAACAATTCTAGTACTCCATTCCTGGGGCAGTTGAAAAAAAAATTAAATTCAAGAAGGTAGCTTGAAAAAGAAAAAAAAATACAACAACTTGCCTGGTAGTATATTAAGAATTTTTAGGCCAGGTGCGGTGGCTCACGCCTATAATTCCAGCAGTTTGGGAGGCTGAGGCGGGTGGATCACCTGGGGTCAGGAGTTCGAGACCAGCCTGGCCAATATAGTGAAACCCCATCTCTACTAAAAATACAAAAATTAGCCAGGAGTGGTGGCGGGTGCTTGTAATCTCAGCTACTCAGGAGGCTGAGGCAGGAGAATCACTTGAACCTGGGAGGCAGAGGTTGCAGTGAGCCGAGATGGCGCCATTGCACTCCAGCCTGGGTAACAAGAGCGAAATCCCATCTCAAAGAAAAAAAAAAAAAAGAAAATTTCTGATTTCCAAATATAGAATGACTTTTAAGAGAAAACACTGAATTATTTAGTAAGCATCCATGAAAACATGCACTATGAAATGTTCTCATTCCTCTATGGCCCAGATACGCATGATCTATCTCAATTTTCTTCTAAAAAGTGTTGAGGCACAGTTGGTGGTACACTGAGCTACACTGCAGCTTGTTGGGTTAGTGCTGATAGAGACGGAATAAACACCTTGTACAGATGGTAGGATTAATACGGAGGATGTTCAATGGTCCTTCCCAGTTGTAATATTTAATTCTTCCAGGTTAAAAAGAATTGTTCAAAAACTACTGAATAAACTACTTAAGATCAGCCACAGAAATGATTTCTGTGGCTTGGAGAAAAATTAGGAAAGAAAGGTAATGTTTTTGGCAGTACTTTAATGGTTTATAAGTAAAGGTATTTAAAGCTCTTATAATAATAATAATAATAAAGTTTCTTGGAAGACAAAGAAGTGATGGTAAAGGAAAGATTCTGCAGAACTTGTTTTTTTTCTCTCTCTCTTGACATTTGGCCCAAGATTAGAACTTTTTGCTTTGGTGTAAATGCATGTTGTGTACCTAACAGAACAATGACAGGTGATATTCTTGATAAATCTTTTAGATTTTAAATCTCAGACATGATGTACATAGCAAATCCTAAAATATCTAAAGTGTTCTCCTTTTAAGATTCAAAAAACAAAAAACAAGAAGTAGCTTCATATAGGATTTTCAAGAGCCAGGGGCACCCTCTCAGTGGATAGTAAATCCCATTCTGGGTCCATGGTGGCTGCTAGTCTAACTAAAGCACAGTTGGGATGAAATCATTTATTAAGAACATATAGGCGGGGTGTGGTGGCTCATGCCGGTAATCCCAGCTCTTAGGGAGGCTGAGGGAGCACTTAGGGAGGCCAATTAGAGAGGACAACTTGAGCCCAGGAGTTCAAGTCCAATCTGGGCAACATGGAAAGGATTGGCCAGGCATGGTGGCATGCACCTGTGTTCCCAGCTACTCAGAGGTACTGAGGTGGGAGGTGGGAAGATCCTTTGGGCTTGGGAGGTGGAGGTTGCAGTGAGCTGTGATTGCAGCAGACACCCTGTCTCGAAAAAACAAAAGCAGGTAATTTCAGTGTATTGTTTATTACTTTTTTTTCCTTTTTACTCACCCCTATACTAATGAGGAAATTATTTATTACTTTAACACACTTATTACATTTGCCCATTAAGAGGGTCATCTCAGCAACCAATATATAACAGGAAACAATATTTAGTGATGTAAAGCCATGTTACTGATCCACCACTCCCAGAAAACAAGAGCATCTTACCTGCAGCAAAGGCATCAGCTGCAAACCCAATGCTTGCTCATACAGCAAGTTCAGTTCTGCACAACTGGAGAAGGAGAGTTTGGAGGTGTAGAGGTAATAGTGCACGTGCCTAAATGTGGAACCATCTCTGTCGATAAATAGCCTCTGGCTTTCTGAAGAGGTCAAGGCTGAAGCCTCTTTCCACAGCAGGGAGTCTGGAAACTGAGAGAGTTTGCTTCTGGGAACTGAGAAATGCCAGCCCCCTACGTTGAAATGAAACAAGTCCTCTGCTGATTCATGAGCCATGCCAGACTCCTCCTAAAGGGGGAATGAAAAAGAGATCTACGCAAGAAAAAGAAATAAAAAGGCATCCAGACTGAAAAGGTAGAAATAAACTATCTCTGTTTGCTGATGACATGATCTTGTATATAAAAAATCCTAAGGAATTCACCAGAAGACTATTAGAAATAAGTCCAGGCCAGGCATGGTGGTTCACACCTGTAATCCAAGCACTTTGGGAGCCTGAGGTGGGAAGGTGGCTTGAGACCAGGAGTTTGAGGTTGCAGTGAGCTATGATTTTAACACTGTACTCTGGCCTAACAGAGCAAGATCCTGTCTCAAAAAAGAAAAACAAACAAAAAAATGAGCCCAACAAGGTTGAAAGATGCAGAGCAATATTTAAAAATGTTGTATTTTTATACTTTAGCAATGAACAATCTGAAAGTGAAATTAAGAAAACAATTCAATTCCATTTACAATAGCATCAAAAATAACATACTTAGGAATAAATTTAACAAAAGAATGAAATACATGTGCACTGGAAACTTCAAAACATTGTTGAAAATTTAAAAGACCTAAATAAATGAAAAATATCTCATGCTCATGGATTGGAAGATTTAATATCGTTAAGATGGCAATAGTCTCCCAATTGATTTACAAATTCAACACAATCTCTGTGAAAATCCTGACTTTTTGCAAAAATTGAAAAACTGATGCTAAAATTCATATGAAAATACAAGGGATCCAGAATAGCTAAAACAGTCTTGAAAAAAGGAGAACGTTTAAGAAGTCACATTTCCCACTTTTTTTTTTTAAAGGCAGACTGCCACATGCAGCGCCTCATTAGGATGTGTCTGAAGTCTTGGAAGCTTGACTACCCTACGTTCTCCTACAACGGATCTTAAGAACTTGTTTGGAGGTTCTAGCTAGGAAGAGAAGATACTTGTATACCCTTGACTGAAGACTGGTCCTCCTTTATTGGGGATGGTCGTCCTCTTTGACTGAGCACGCAGCTTCAGGAGGGACGCACGTGGAGCGTTGAGGGAAGAAGGGGACACCCGCCTAGCCAGCCAGATCAGCCAAATCAACCCTGGCAATCAATGGAGTGACAGATGTCACAGCCAGATCACCCTCACATCCCACACTTTTAAAACTTATTTCAAAGCTAGATCAAGACAGTGTGCTACCGGCATAAGGATAAATATAAAGATAAGTGGAATAGAATTGAGAGTACAGAATAAAACCCCTACATTTATGATCAATTGAATTTTGATAAGCAATCCAAGATGATTCAATGGACAAAGAATAGTCCTTATTAAAAATGGTGCTGGGACAACTGTCCATCCATATGCATAAAAGATAATAATAACAATAATAATAAAGTTGGACCCCTACCTCAACCCATACACAAAAATTAGCTGCAAGTGAAACACAGACCTGGACCCCTACCTCAACCCATACACAAAAATTAGCTGCAAGTGAAACACAGACCTAAAACTATAAAATCTTTTTTTTTTTTTTTTTGAGACGGAGTCTCGCTGTATCACCCAGCCTGGAGTGTAGTGGTAACGATCTCGGCTCACTGCAAACTCCACCTCCCGGGTTCACTCCATTCTCCTGCCTCAGCCTCCTGAGTAGCTGGGACTACAGGCACCCGCCAACACGCCCGGCTAATTTTTTGTATTTTTAGTAGAGATGGGGTTTTACTGTGTTAGCCAGCATGGTCTCGATCTCCTGACCTCGTGATCCACCCACTTCGGCCTCCCAAAGTGCTGGGATTACAGGCGTGAGCCACTGCACCCAGCCTAAAACCATAAAATCTTTAGAAGAAAATAGAAAATCTTCATGACTTTGGAGTAGGCAAAACTTTCTTAGATGTGACACTAAAAGCAAAAGTGACCAAAAAAATAGATAAATGGAACTTAATCAAAATTTAAAAACCTTTGTGCTTTAGAGGGCACCATCAAGAAGGTGAAAAGATAACTCACAGAATGGAACAAAATATTTGCAAATCATTTGTCTGATAAAGAACTTGTTTTTAGAATATATAAAGAACTCTTAAACTCAATAACAAAAAGACAACCAAATTTAAAAATTGGCAAAGCATCTAAATAGACATCTCTCCAAAGAATATATACAAATGACCAATAGAACGAAAAAAGATGCTCAACATCCTTAGTCATCAGAGAAATGCAAATCAAAACCCACAACAGAATACTACTTCACACCCATTAGTATGGCTACAATGAAAACAATAGGTAATAACAAGTGTCGACAAAGAAACCAGAACCCCCATGGACTGCTGGTGGAGGTGTAAAATGGTGCAGGCACTTTGGAAAACAGTTTGGTGGGTCCTGAAAATGTAAAGCATGGAGTTATTCTACTATGAGCCAGCAATTCCACTCCTAGGTGTACACTTAAGACAAATAAAGACATATGTCCACACCAAAATTTCTAGACTAATGTTCATAGAACATAATAGCCAAAAGGTTGGAATAAACCTAATGTCCATCAACTGACAGATGAGTAAACAAAATGTAGTATATCCACACAATGGAATATTGTTTGTCAATACGAAGGAATGGGATGAACATGGTGGCTTGTGCTTGTAATCCCAGCACTTTGGTAGGCTGAGGCAGGAGATTCACTTGAGCCCAGGAGTTTGAGGCTGCAGTGAGCTGTGATCGTGCCATTGCACTCCAGCCTGGGCGTCAGAGTGAGGCACGTCTCTAAAAAAATAAAAAATAAAAAGGAATGAAGTACTGATACATGATAACAACATGGATGAAATTCAAAACATTATGCCAAGGGAAAGAAGCCAAACAAAAAATCACATATGATTCCATCCACATGCAATGTGTGGACAAGGCAAATTTCTAGAGATAGAAAATAGATTAGTGGTTGCCTAGGGCTGGAGAGGCTATGGGGAGATGGGGTGTGACTACTAATGAGTATGGGATTTCTTTTGGGGATGGTGAAAATGTTCTAAAATTGATTGTGATGATAGTTGCACAACTCTGAACATACTAAAACTCACTGAATTGTACACATTAAAATGTGTGAATTGTATGGTATGTGAATTATATCTCAACAGATCTATAAAAAAAAAAAAAGATGAGGTACTGTCCATTCCATGGAGCGCATGCAGAACTCTCTTGGGATCTTACCTGCAGAGACATTACATTACTGGAGGATGAATGCTATAGATACCTTTTCATATATACAAAGGCAGCAAAGATCACTAACCTTCCTCAGCTCATTGTTAAAAGTTTAAGGTCATCTGTATATCTGTTGGACAAGAGGTTGTTGAAAAAAAAAGTTTAAGGTCATCTGTACATCTGTTGGACAAGAGGTTGTTGAAAAAAAAGTTTAAGGTCATCTATTTATAAGTGAATTGTCTTCTTTGTTTCAAGATGACCTAGTTTATCAATACGATGGAAAAGTAGAGAGCCATCAAACATACAAACCATCCATATCAAATTTTAAAATAAAGGGCACTACCCTTGTAAAAACATTTTTAAAGGGTAGTAAATAGTATATAGAATTTTACCTAAAAAGAACCATAAAACAATATCAATTCTAATTAAAAATTATGCAGGCTGAAGTGATTGGACTGCAATGTACTGATATCTGCAATTTATTTTGAGATGAATTTAAAAAAGACAGATTGATGGACAGATAGGATTGCTAGATGGACATGTGATAAAACAAATACGAGCAAAATGTTGATTGTAGAATGCAGGTGGTGGATATATGGTGCTCACTGTACAATTCTTTCAATCTTTCTGAATGTTTATAAAATTGCATTAAGACGTTCGTGGGGGAAAAAGAGTGTTAAAGTAAGAGGTGATTACTTAAGAAAGGAAAAGCTCCCTGCTCCAGAAAGAACCTGCATTTCCCATTCTGACAGCTGAGGAAGGAAAATAAATGCATGCAAGAAAGAATGGGATGGGGTCCATCTCTCCCACAGCAATATTCAGACATAAAGAAGAGCAATTATATATGCCACATTTGAGACTAGAAGAGTTAAAGGGGGTAATAAGAGAAATATGACAAATTGTGAAATGATTGCATAACTGACAGAAGCAGAGCCAGAAAAGTCAATCTAATGAGCTAACCTAGGATTCTAAGTCCCAGCCCTTCTAAAAGCCTTTCTACAAGTTCATGTTCAGGCAAAGGCTGAATGTAACAAATGGAGTGACTAAGGGTCTCACATAGACCAGAAAGCATAAATATGCAAGGAAGGACCCTTGATTCTGCTTTCTGTTCTCCTTAAAGGTGGCTGAGAGCTCAATGGGGGTGCTCAGAGTGTGCAGATGTTGGATGCCAAAGAAAACCTACTTCTCGAAGGTGAGCCCCAGTTCTGGTCTCAGTTCCTCTTTTCTTTCTTTCTTTTTTTTTTTTTTTTTTTTTTTGAGACGGAGTCTCGCTCTCTAGCCCAGGCTGGAGTGCAGTGGCACGATTTTGGCTCACTGCAAGCTCCACCTCCCGGGTTTACGCCATTCTCCTGCCTCAGCCTCCAGCCTCCTCAAGTAGCTGGGACTACAGGCGCCCGCCACCACGCCCGGCTTTATTGTATTGTATTGTATTGTATTGTATTGTATTGTATTGTATTGTATTGTATTGTATTGTATTGTATTTTTGTATTTTTAGTAGAGATGGGGTTTCACTGTGTTAGCCAGGATGGTCTCGATCTCCTGACCTCGTGATCCACATGCCTCGGCCTCCCAAAGTGCTGGGATTACAGGCGTGAGCCACCACGCCCAGCCCATCCTCTTATCTTTTTAAGGATAGGGTGTGACAAGAGGGTCCTGGCTCCTTCTTACATACATGTTCCATCCACAGGTGGGCTCTTAAGTGCCTGCTGGAGTGAGGGTAGGGGTTAGGGATGCGGCTGTTCTTTCCCAAAGACTACTCAGGGGCTGGTTAGTGCAGAGCTATCGCAGCCTGGCGACAGCCCTCAGTCACAGGCAAGCTTAGGGGAACCTGTGGTGCTTGAAAGACAAAAGGCTTCTTGCCGGACTGACTTCAGGAAACGGGGTAGCCCTAAAGCAGTCATCCCCACCCCATTACAAAGAGCTTCTCTCTTTCCCACGCTGATCCTTCTCCCCCGAAGAAGCTCCGTCCAAGTAAATTTCTTACCTTTTTTTTTTTTTTTTTTTTTTTTTTGAGACAAGGTCTGGCTCTGTCACTCAGGTCGCCCAGGCTGGAGTGCAGTGGTGCAATCTCGGTTCACTGCAACCTCCACCTCCCGGGTTCAAGCGATTCTCCTGCCTCAGCCTCCCGAGTAGCTGGGACTACAGGCCGTGCCACCACACCCGGCTAATTTTTGTATTTTTAGTAGAGATGGGGTTTCACCATGTTGGCCAGTCTGGTCTTGAACTCTTGACTTCAGGTGATCCGCCCACCTCGGGCTCCCAAAGTGCTGGGATTACAGGCGTGAGACACCGCGCCCAGCCCGTCCAAGTCAATTTCTAGAGCTAGAACTTCCTCATGCTCTAAAGACAGGACCCCAACTCCTCAGAGCCAGGATTCCCAACCTTTCAGATCTGGAGCTCCCCATCATGCCTTAGAGTTCTGTCCCCACGCTCCAATCCTTCAGATTTGGATCTCCCCTTCACACACACCCTCGCCTTGCCCCAAAGTCAGCATCCCCCAGCGCTGAGATATGAAGACCACCCCGTCAAAGGGGCACACGCCCAGCCCTTAGAACCGGAGTCCCCCACATCCTCAGAGCCAGAACACTTCATCCCTCAAGACAGAGCGTTATTCTAACTCCTCAGAGCCAGCCCCCCAAATCCTTCCCGGCTGGGGGCCCCTCGCTCTCTCCCATGCCCCAGAGCCAGGTCTCGAACCACTTAGCCCCAATCCTTGGCCACAGCGGCCCCCATTCGCCGCTTTGGTGCTTTTGGCGCCCCCGCCAGAGCGGGCTCCGTACCATGGTCGCGGCTCCAGCAGCGGGCGGGCGGGCTTGTGACCCGGCCAATAACGGCTCCCGGGGTCGCGGCGGCGCGCGCGCGGGGGGCGGGGCAGTGGGCGGGGCCTGGCGTGCGCCGGGTGGTCTCGCGGGCGGCGGCAGGTGAGCGGCGGGCGGGGATGGCGGAGCAATGGGAGCTGGACGAGGAAGGCATCCGCCGCCTGGGGGCGCTGACGCTGGAGCAGCCGGGTAGGGTCTGGCCGGGAGGGTGTGGACCGGGAACGTAGGGTCAGAAGCTGTGGAAAGAAAACTGAAGTGGAAGGCGGGGAACCTGAGATAGAGGCGAGGGAACCACAGAGAAGCGGTACCTGAGGCTGGGGGGCGGGGGGATAACTTGAGGCAGAAGGTTAGAGGGAGGTGGAGGTGGAGGAACTGAAGTAACGGGAGGGTGTGGGGCAGAGCCCGAGGAATTGGGAGAGAAGAGGGGAGTGTGAAGTAGGGAAGGAGAAACAAGGTTAACAGGGGACCCTGCAGCAGGTGACAGAACTGCTGGGGGCGGTGGCTGACCGCTGTAATCCCAGCACTTTGGGAGGCGGAGGCGGGTGGATCACCTGAGCGTGGCCAACATGGTGAAACCCCGTCTCTACTAAAATACAAAAATTAGCCGGGCGTGGTGGTTCAAGTCTATAATCCCAGCTACTCGGGAGGCTGAGGCAGGAGAATCGCTTGAACCCGGGAGGCGGAGGTTGCAGTTAGCCGAGATCGCACCACTGCACTGCAGCCTGGGCGACAGAGCGAGACTCCATCTCAAAAAAAATAAATAAATAAAATAAATAAATAATAAAATGCCTATTAGACATCCAAGTGTAAGGTACCTAGTAGGCAGTTGGATATATGGGTCTGGACCTCAGAGGAGAGGTCAGGGTTAGAGATGAAAATTTTGGAGACATTAGCAATAGGTGGTATTTAAAGCTACGGGAGTGGATGAACTCAGCTAAGGAGAGAATGTCGATGGAGAAGTGAAAGAAAGCTTAAGACTCAACCTTGGAATATTTCAGTGTTTAGAGGTTGTATAGAGGAAGAATGTGGTATCTTGGAATTTGAGAAGGGGTAGTGTATCGAGCGAGCAATGGCCAACTGTGCCAAATGCTATTGACAGGCTGAGCAACTTAAATGCAGAGTGTCTGTTAGATTTAGCAACATGGAACTTACTGGTGACCTTGACAGAGGGAGTTTTGGGAGGGTGGGGAGGAGGGAAACCAGATTGGAGTGGGATGAAAAAGGGAAATGATATTTGAGGGGAAGAGACAGTGAAAGTAAGAACTTTTGCTGAAAATTTTAGCTGTAAAAGAGACTGCAGAAATAGATGGTAGCTGAAGCGTATGATGTGCAGTCAAGAACAGAACAGGAAGGATATATTAGAGCATGTTGGTAGTCTAATGATTAATTTGGTAGAGGGGGGAAATATGTAATATTTACTCATTTTGACTGTTAAAATAATTCAATTAATTTATTCTGTGGGTAATATAATAATTGTACAGTGAGGGCCGGGCGCGGTGGCTCACGCCTGTAATCCCAGCACTTTGGGAGGCCGAGGCGGGCGGATCACGAGGTCAGGAGATCGAGACCATCCTGGCTAACACAGTGAAACCCCGTCTCTACTAAAAATACAAAAAAATTTAGCGGAGCGTGGTGGCGGGCGCCTGTAGTCCCAGCTACTCGGGAGGCTGAGGCAGGAGAATGGCGTGAACCCAGGAGGCGGAGCTTGCAGTGAGCCGAGATCGCGCCACTGCACTCCAGCCTGGGTGACAGAGTGAGACTCCGTCTCGAAAAAATAAATAAATAAAATAAAATAAAAATTGTACAGTGAGAAGAAAGTCTTGACTCCCCCATCCCCGTCTCATAGGCCTAGTTCCCCTTCCTAAAGGCAATTACTGTTACCAGTATCTTGGATAGTTTTCCAGAAATATTCTCTACATATATAAGCATTTATCACTTATTTTATAATTTTATATTATGGCAATTTTCAAATATATACAAGAGTAGAGATAACAGAATAATGAATTCTATTAGCCTACCTCAACAGTTATCATCAATTCATGGCCAAGCTTCTTTCACGTATACCTCACCTATCCTCCACCCACCTCCAACCCCCTACACTGACTATTTTGAAGCAAATTACAAGTATATGATTTCCTCCATAAATATTTCAGTATGTATTTTATTTATTTATTGTTTTTATTATTTTTCAGATAGAGTTTTGCTCTGTCACCCAGGCTCTAGGGCAGTGGCGTGATCTCGGCTCACTGTAATCTCCACCTCCTCATTTCAAGCGATTCTTCTGCCTCAGCCTCCCAAGTAGCTGGGACTACAGGCACCCGCCACCACGCCCGGCTAGTTTTATATTTTCAGTAGTGACAGGGTTTTGCCATGTTGGCCAAGCTGGTCTTGAACTCCTGACCTCAAGTGATCCACCCACCTCAGCCTCCCTAAGAGCTGGGATTATAAGCGCAAGCCACAGCACCTGGCCAGTATGTATTTTTAAAAGCTAAGATTACTTTAAAAAAAAGTCACATATGCAACCTAAAAAATTTAACAGTAATTTCTTTTTTTGGTTTTGTTTTGTTTTTGAGATGGAGTCTGGCTCTGTTGCCCAGGCTGGAGTGCAGTGGCATGATCTCAGCTCACTGCAACCTCTGCCTCCGGGGTTCAAGCAATTCTCCTGCCTCAGCTTCCTGAGTAGCTGGGATTTCAGGCATGTGCCACCATGCCTGGCTAATTTTTTTGTATTTTTAGTAGAGACGGGGTTTCACCATGCTAGCCAGGCTAGTCTTGAACTCCTGACCTCAAGTGACTCAGCCTCCTAAAGTGAACAGTAATTTCTTGATATCATGAAATATCTAACTAGTGTTCTTATTTCCCCAGTTGTCCTATAATTTTTTAAAATTAGAATCCATGGCCAGGTGCGTTGGCTCATGCCTGTAATCCCAGCACTTTGGGAGGCCAAGGTGGGTGGATCACTTGAGGCCAGGAGTTCAAGACCAGCCAGGCCAACATGGTGAAACCCCATCTCTATTAAAAATACAAAAATTAGCTGGACATGGTGGCTCACACCTGTAATCCCAACTACTTGGGAGGCTGAGGCAGGAGAATCGCTTGAACCCGGGAGACGGAGGTTGTAGTGAGCTGAGATCGCGCCACTGCACTCCAGCATGGGTGGCAGAGCAAGTCTCCATCTAAAAAATAAAATAAAATGAGAATCCGTATATGGTCCATATATTGCAATTGGTTGATGTATGTCTTAAGTCTTATTTGATCTGTAGGCTCCCCATTTTTTTTCCCTCGCATTTTCAATTGTTTTTGAAGAAACTGGCTTTGAAAGAGTTTACTATAACCTGAACTTTGCTCATTGCATTCCTAAGATGTTAAACATTTTCCCGTGTTCCCTGTACTTCCTATGAATTGGTAGTTAGATGAGGCTTAATCAGATTCAGGTTGGATTTTTTTTTTTTTCACAAGACGATTTCATAGGTAATGGTGTATGTTTATGTTAGGAAGTATATGGTGCCTAGTGTTCTTTCTTTTCGTGATATCAGCCACTGAATATGATTACCTAAGTTAATTCATTAGGGATTGCAAAATGGTAATTGTCTATTTCTTTCATTTTTCTTCATTAACTGTAATACTTCTATAAAGAGAAATTTCCTCACATCAACTGTTTGCTTATCCTGAGGTACAGTTTGTATAGGAAAGGCAGCATAAAAGCTTGATTTTTTTTCACCTTATATGCCAGCTTTCAGAATGATGAGTTATTTTCTTAGCATTCTCCAAAGGTGACCAGTGAGGACTGTTTTGCTTTCTCAGTATCGTTATAAACTCATCGATTTAAATATATGTCTTAGGGCTGGGCATGGTCGTTCACGCCTGTAATCCCAGCATTTTGGGAGGCCAAGGAGGATGGATCACCTGAGGTCAGAAGTTCAAGACCAGTCTGTCCAACATGGTGAAACCTCATCTGTACTAAAAATACAAAAAAAATTAGCCCGGCATGGTGGCAGGTGCCTATAATCCCAGCTACTCAGGAGGCTGAGGCAGGAGAATCACTTGAGCCTGGGAAGCAGAGGTTGCAGTGAACTGAGATCGCACCACTGCACTTCAGCCTGGACGAAAGACTGAGACTCAGTCTAAATAAATAAATAAATAAATGTCTTAGTCCCTTTTCTCTTGTCATAACAGAATACCATAGACTAGGTAATTTATAAAGAACAGAAGTTGATTTGGCTCATGGTTCTGGAGGCTGAGAAGTCCAAGAGCATGGTGCCAGCATCTGGTGAGGGTCATTCCATGGTGGAAGGGCAGAAGGTGCATGTGTGAGATGTGAGAGAGAAAGAGAGAGAGAGAGAGAGAGAGAGAGAGAAGACTGAACTAATTCCTTTATTAGGATAGCTAACTCCCATGATAACTAACTCCATGATAACATCATGAAGCCACCGTTGACCTAATCACCTCTTAGAGGCCCCACCTCGCAGTGCTGTTACATTGGCAATTACGTTTCAACATGAAAGCTGGGCATGGCGGCTTACACACTTTGGAAGGCCAGGGAGGAGGATGAGGCCAGGTATTTGAGACCAGCCTGGGCAACACAGCAAGATCCTGTCTCTACAAAAAATTTAAAAATTAACTGGGTGTTGGTGGTGTGTACCTGTAGTCCCAGCTACTCAGGAGGCTGAAGTGGAAGGATCCTCTGATCCCAGGAGTTTTAGGCTGCAGTGCACTATGATAGTGCTACTGCCCTCCAGCCTGGTTGACAGAGCAAGGCCCTATCTCTGAATAAATTAATACATTTCATCATGAGTTTTGGAGGGGACATTCAAACCATAGCAATATATTTCAATGTATGTTTTAATCCATTATAGTTCTTATCATAATTGATGTTCAGTTTATCCTAACTTTAGTTAATAGGTGATCTTTCAAGTTGACTCCTGAGGTCTTTTTAAAAAAGTTTTATGGCCAGGTGTAGTGGCTCACGCCTGTAATCCCAGCACTTTGGGAAGCCGAGGGGGGTGGATCACCTGAGGTTGGGAGTTTGAGACCAGCCTGGCCAGCATGGTGAAACCCCATCTCTACTAAAAATATAAAAATTAGCTGGGCGGGGTGGCACATGCCTGTAATCCCAGCTACTTGGGAGGCTGAGGCAGGAGAATCGCTTGAACCCTGAAGGCGGAGGTTGCAGTGAGCCAAGATCACACCATTGCACTCCAGCCTGGGCAAAGAGAGCGAAACTCCATCTCAAAAAAAAAGAAAAAGAAAAAGTTTTATTTATTAGAAACATTCATTGTCATTATAAATAAGCTTTGTTAAAGGTTGTTAATTCAATTTCCAAATGAGCTGTAAATGGTTTTCATTAGAGAGACTACTTGATTTGTTATTTTCAAATAGCAAATTTTTGCCCACTGGGGTTATGTAACCCATATATTAAAATTGGAAGATCATTCTTTTATTCTTGGCATCTATGCTGTGCAGTGTTTGATTTGTTCTCTGATTTGTCTTCACTCTTTATAAACACTGAAACGGCCAGGCGCAGTGGCTTACGCCTGTAATCCCAGCACTTTGGGAGGCTGAGGAGGGTGAATCACGAGGTCAGGAGATCGAGACCACCCTGGCTAACATGATGAAACCCTGTCTCTACTAAAAATACAAAAAAATTAGCTGGGCACGGTGGTGGGCGCCTGTAGTCCTAGCTACTCGGGAGGCTGAGACAGGAGAATGGCGTGAACCTGGGAGGCAGAGCTTGCAGTGTGCCAAGATGGTGCCATTGCACTCCAGCCTGGGTGACAGAACGAGACTCCGTCTCAAAAAAAAAATAATAAATAAATAAATAAACACTGAAACGAAATGCATAACCTCTTAAGACATGCATTCATGTGAATCATTAAAGAATGTTTGTCTTTGTGGCAGTTTATCATTTTAATAATTCACATTCCTTCTTAAAATGTTAAAATGTCTGCTCTTCAAAATAGACTGCAGTGAAAGGCATGAGAAATGCTGTGGGTCATTGATGGAAACCATAATTGTCCTTAGCTTTTGTCCCATGTTAACAGACTCTCAGGGTGTTAGATCATAACATACCACTGAATTACCAATACACTGCCCTCAAAGTCAGGAACATTTTATTTATTTATTTATTTTCTTTCCTTTTTTTTTTTTTTAAAAAAAACATGGCCTTATTCTGTTGCCCAAGCTGGAGTGCAGTGGCATGATCATGGCTCACTGCAGTCCCGACCTCCTGGGCTCAAGCAATCCTCCTGACTCTGCCTACTGAGTAGCTGGGACTACAGGTGTGCACCACCATGCCCAGCTAATTTTTTCTTTTTTTGTAGAGATGGGTGCATTTTAAAAAGATATAATTCACATACTATAAAGTTCACCGTTTTAGTATTTATTTATTTATTTTGAGATAAGAATCTTGCCCTATTGCCCAGGCTGCAGAGAAAGTGGCCCGACCTCAGCTCACTGCAACCTCTATCCCAGGTTCAAGTGATTCTCCTGCCTCAGCATCCCGAGTAGGTGGGACTGCAGGCACGTCCCACCATACCCTGCTAATTTTTGTGTTTTTAGTAGAGACAGGGTTTCACCATGTTGGCCAGGCTGGTCTTGAACTCCTGACTTCAAGTGATCCACCTGCCTCCGCCTCCCAAAGTGCTGAAATTACAGGCATGAGCCACCACGCGTAGCCCCATTTAAAAAATATACAATTCAGGGTCATTTTGTACATTTACAATGTTGTGCAAGCATCATTGCTATCTATATATAGTTCCAGAACATTTTCATCAACCCATTAGGCAGTCACACCTCATTTCCCACTACCCCTGGCTCCTGGCAACCAGTAAACTGCTTTCTGTCTCTGTGGATTTGCCTCTTCTGGGTATTTCATATCATTGGAATCATATAATATGTAGCCTTTTCTGTCTGGCTTCTTTGACTTAGCATAGTATTTTCATTATTCATTCATGTTTTAGCATGTATTAATACTTCATTCCTTTTTTAAAAAAATTAATAGACTTTATTTTTTAGAGCAGTTTTAGGTTTACAGAGAAATTGGGCATAAAGTACAGAGAGTTCTCATATACGCTTACCTCCTTGCACCTCTCCCCACCCACCCCGTTTCCCTTAATTTTAATATCTTGCATTATTGTGATATATTACAATTTATGAACCAATATTGATGCGATTATTAACTAAAGTCCATAGTTTACATTAGAGCTCACTTTTTGTGTTGTACAGTTCTATGGTTTTTGACAATTATGTCGTGTCCACCATTATTATTATTTTATTTATTTATTTATTTATTTGAGATGGAGTCTCACTCTGTTGCCCAGGCTGGAGTGCAGTGGCATGGATCTCGGCTCACTGCAAGCTCTGTCTCCCAGATTCACACCATTCTCCTGCCTCAGCCTCCCAAGTACCTGGGACTACAGGTGCCTGCCACTGTGCCCGGCTAATTTTTCGTATTTTTAGTAGAGACCAGGTTTCACCATGGTCTCGATCTCCTGACCTCGTGATCCGCCCGCCTCGGCTTCCCAAAGTGCTGGGATTACAGGCGTGAGCCACCGCGCCTGGCCGTCCACCATTATTTTTTATTTTTTGAGGCAGAGTCTTGTTCTGTTGCCCAGGCTAGAATGCAGTGGCACGATCTCGGCTCACAGCAACCTCCGCCTCCTGGGTTCAAGTGATTCTCATGCCTCAGCCTCCCAAGTAGCTGGGACTGCAGGCGTGTGCCACCATGCCTGGCTGATTTTTGTATTTTTAGTAGAGACGGGGTTTCACCATGTTGGCCAGGCTGGTCTCGAACTCCCAACCTCAGGTGATCTGCCTGCCCCAACCTCCCAAAGTGCTGGGATTACAGGCATGAGCCAGCGTGCCCGGCCAGTCGTGTCCACCATTATAATAACAGTTTTACTAACCTAAAAATCCCCTGTGCCCCACCATCTGTTTATCCCTCCCTCACCCCAAACCCCTGACAACTATCAGGTGAAATTCACCCCCGATATTTCACGTAGGCTCTTTTCTATTTTCCCTAAGTGTCGGCCGGCCTGAGAAATAAAGGGACAGAGTACAAAAGAGAGAAATTTTAAAGCTGGGTGTCCGGGGGAGACATCACATGTCAGCAGGTTCCGTGATGCCCCCTGAGCCATAAAACCAGCAAGTTTTTATTAGTGATTTTCAAAAGGGGAGGGAGTGTACGAATAGGGGGTGGGTCACATAGATCACATGCTTCACAAGGTAATAAGATATCACAAGGTAAATGGAGGCAGGGCGAGATCACAGGACCACAGGACCGGGGTGAAATTAAAATTGCTAATGAAGTTTCAGGCACGCATTGTCATTGATAACATCTTATCAGGAAACAGGATTTGAGAGCAGACAACTGGTCTGACCAAAATTTATTAGGTGGGAATTTCCTCGTCCTAATAAGCCTGGGAGCACTACGGGAGACCGGGGCTTATTTCATCCCACAGCTGTGACCATAAAAGACATCTGCCCCCAAAGCGGCCATTTTAGAGGCCTCCCTTCAGGGATGCATTCTCTTTCTCAGGGATGTTCCTTGCTGAGAAAAAGAATTCAGCAATATTTCTCCTGTTTGCTTTTGAAAGAAGAGAAATATGGCTCTGTTCCACCTGGCTCACCGGCAATCAGAGTTTAAGGTTATCTCTCTTGTTCCCTGAACATTGCTGTTATCCTGTTCTTTTTTCAAGGTGCCCAGATTTCATATTGTTCAAACACACATGCTCTACAAACAATTTGTGCAGTTAATGCAATCATCACAGGGTCCTGAGGCAACATACATCCTCCTCAGCTTACGAAGATGACGGAATTAAGAGATTAAAGTAAAGACAGGCATAGGAAATCACAAGAGTATTGATTGGGGAAGTGATAAGTGTCCATGAAACCTTGACAATTTATGTTCTTCTGCCATGGCTTCAGCTGGTCCCTCTGTTTGGGGTCCCTGACTTCCCGCAACAGACAACCACTGATCTTTTTTTTTTTTTTGAGACAGACTTTTGCTGTTGTTGCCCAGGCTGGAATGCAGTGGCACGATCTTGGCTCACGGCAGCCTCCGCCTCCCGGGTTCAAGCGATTCTCCTGCCTCAGCCTCCCGAGTAGCTGGGATTACGGGCATGTGCCACTACGCCCAGCTAATTTTGTATTTTTAGTAGAGACAGGGTTTCTCCAGGTTGGTCAGGCTGGTCTCAAACCCCCGGCCTCAGGTGATCCGCCCATCTCGGTCTCCCAAAGTGTTGGGATTACAGGCGTGAGCCACCGCACCCGGCCCAACCACTGGTCTTTTTATTGTTGCCTTTTTCAGAATGTCATATAGTTGGAATCATATAGTATGTAACCTTTCAAACTGATTTCTCTCACTTAGCAATATGTATTTAAGGCTCCTCCATGTCTTTCCGTGGTTAATAGCCCATTTCTTTTTATTGCTGAATAATATTACACTCTGTGGATGTACCATTGTTTGCTTATCCATTTACCTATTGAAGGACATCTTGGTTGCTCCCAAGTTTTGGTAATTATGAAGAAAGCTGCTGTAAACATTCATGTGCAGGTTTGGGTGTGGACATAAAGTTTCAACTCACTTGAGTAAATACCAAGGGATTTACTTGTGTTTAGCTTTGCAAGAAACTGCCAAGTTGTCTTCTCAGGTGGCTTCACCATTTTGTATTCCCACCCCCAATGAATGAGAGTTCCTTTTGCCCCACATCCTCACCAACATTTAGCATTGTGAAAGTTTTAAGATTTGGGCCATTCTAACAAATTTATAGTGGTATCTCATTTTAATTTGTAATTTCCTAACGATTTATGATGTTGACCATTTTTTTCATATGTTTGTTTAGTGGAGTGTCTGGTTTGGGGTTTATTTTTATTGCTTTTTAGAGACAGGTTCTTGCTATGTTGCCCAGGCTGGACTTGAACTTCTGGGCTCAAGCAATCCTGTTTCAGCCTCCCCAGTAACTGAGACTACAGGTATGTGCCACTGCATCCAGTTTTTCTTTTGCCTACTTTTTTTTTTTTATGGAAATAGGGTAATCTTACTTTGTTGCCTAGGTTGGAGTGCAGTGGTGCCATCATGACTCACTGTAGCCGGGAATTCTTGGTTTCAAGTGATCCTCCCACTTCAGCCTACCAAGTAGCTAGGACTACTGGGCTGTGCCACCACACCCGGCTAATTTTTTTAATTTTTTGTAGAGACAGGGTCCTACTATGTTGCCCAGGCTTGTCTCAAACTCCTGGCCTCAAATGATCTGCCTGCCTTGGCCTCCCAAAGTGTTGGGATTACAGACTTGAGCCACCATGCCAGGCCCATCATTCTTTTTTATGGCTGAGTGATAGTCCCTCTTGTGGATATACCACATTTTTGTTTATTCATTCATCTGTTGATGGGCATTTGGGTTGTTTCCATCTTTTGGATATTTTGAATAATGCTGCTATGGATGTTGGTGTACAAATACTGTTCAGGTCCTTGCTTTCAATTCTTTTGGATATATACCCAGAAGTGGAGTTATTCTATTGTTCTTTTGTGCTCTTATTTTCATTATTTGGTCTTCATTTCAAAAATGACGTTTTAATTTTTATTATTTCTTTCTTTTATTTTTCTTTTCTTTTTTTTTTTTTTTTTTTTGAGAAGGAGTTTCACTCTTGTTGCCCAGGCTGGAGTGCAATGGTGCAACTGCAGCCCCCACCTCCTGGATTCAAGTGATTCTCTTGCCTCAGCCTTCTGAGTAGCTGGGATTACAGGCGTGTGCCACTAGGCCCAGCTAATTTTTTTGTATTTTTAGTAGAGACAGGGTTTTGCCATGTTGGTCAGTCTGGTCTCAAACTCCTGGCCTCAGGTGATCTGCCCACCTCGGCCTTCCAAAGTGCTGGGATTACAGGCGTGAGCCACCACACTCGGCCTAATTTTTATTATTTCTTGAATTCTGTCTTCTCTATATTCAATTTTTTTTCTTTTCTAATCATCTTTCTGAATTTGTCTATTCTAATTTACATTTTTCAGTTAATTTCCACATTTTTGGGTCTCAAGATCCCTTTACACCTTAAAAAATTATTGAGGGCTGGGCATGGTGGTTCCCAGCACTTTGGAAGGCCGAGGTAGGCGGGTCACCTGAGGTTGGGAGTTTGAGACCAGCCTGCCCAACATGGAGAAACTCCATCTCTACTAAAAATACAAATTAGCTGGGTGTGGTGGCGTATGCCTGTAATCCCAGCTACTCGGGAGGCTGAGGCAGGAGAATCGCCTGAACCCAGGAGGCAGAGGTTGTGATGAGCTGAGATGGCACCATTGCAGTCCAGCCTGGGAAACAAGAATGAAACTCCGTCTCAAAAAAAAAAAAATTATTGAGGACCTCAAAGAGCTTTTGTTAATGTGGACTATATCTACTAATATCTACCATACAGAAATTAAAACTGAGAAAAATTTAAAATATTTATTAATTTATTAATAGGTAACCATAACATAGACATGTTAATATAAATATTTCTATGAAAAATAACTATTTCCTAAAATAAAAAAATAGTGAGGAAAGTATCACTGATTTATATTCTTGTAAACCTCCTTAATGTTTTGTTTAAAAGAAGACAGCTAGATTCTCATACCTGCTTCTGTATTTAATTTGTTATGATATATTGTTTTGCTTGAAATATGTGAAAAAGTCTGGCCTCATACAGAAATGTAATGGGAAAAGGAAGGAATATTTTAATAGTCTTTCATCAAATTTTTTATATTCTTCTTTGATACAATATGAAAACAGGACAAGTGGTAGTTTCTTAAAGTTTAGTTGAATGTGGAATCTGAAACAACATCAATGAAATTTTTGTACTGTTACTTCAGAATCTATTGGTATATCTTACATATGGATGAATCTTTTACCCATGCGTGATTTTGTAACGTTACACATTGGTCATTTGAAAAATATTGACTCACTAAGTTATGTAGATCTTCCAAATATTGACAAATTTCATTATATAATGTTTAAAAATCATGTTTGTTAATATCATCATCAATGTCATTTAAAAAACCTTTTAAGTGTTGAGAAGCCATCAAGTTCATGGTGGCAGATACAAGCTTTTCAAATTTCTAATTTCTGCTTGGAAGCTGAATTTTTTTTTTTTTTTTTTTTTTTTTTTTTAGGGACAGAGTCTCGCTCTGTTGCCCAGGCTGGAGTGCAGTGATGCGATCTTGGCTCACTGCAACCCCTGTCTCCTGGGCTGAAGCAATTCTTCTGCCTCAGCCTCCTGAGTAGCTGGGATCACAGGCATGTGCCACCATGCCTCGCTAATTTTTGTATTTTTGGTAGAGACGTGGTTTCACCATGTTGGCCAGGCTGGTCTCGAACTCCTGACCTCAAGTGATCCGCCCACCTCAGCCTCCCAAAGTGTTGGGATTACAGACATGAGCCACTGCACCCAGCCATGATTCATTCTCAAGGTGCCAGTAGCTTTTGCTCTTGCACCATAAGTGTAAATGTTAATACTGTAAAAAAAAAAAAAAAAGGCAATTAGTGTCTTCATATTATTATGAAAATAATTCTTTAAAAGTAGTTTTAACTTTGTGGACCCCTGTACATGTCTCAGGGACCTCCAGGGGTTTAGGGACCATACTTTGAGAGCTGCTACATTGCTATGATGTTTTTAAACTTGTTTTGAAATATTAAGTTACAGTTTTCATTTGTGGATGTATCTTTCTGGAGTGCTTTTAATTTTAGGGGTATTATTCTGCTCCTTTAAAAAAAATAATAACCTCATATAAGATTTGTCTATAATCCTTTTCTGTGGCTCTTTAAGTGCAGTTAAGTTTTCGTACACTTTTAGGTGGGAAAGGTGGGCGAGAATAGCTTTTTTAGTTTCAAGATTTTGGAGCTCCCTCTTCTGTTGTGTTCACAGAATAGTGTAAAACATGACATGCTTCCTGAGATCCATCCATTCTGCTTCCCTCCCCTATTCATATCTGGACCTTTTATTTCCTTTGCATCTATGTCCCTGTTCCATTCAATGTAGATTCTACTCCCACTAATTTATCCGTGGTATGGGTCTTGTCCTGAAAGGGATCTTTGGTTTATGACTATTTAAAGCTTATGGGGGCCAGGCACGGTGGCTGACGCCTGTAATCCCACCACTTTGGGAGGCCAAGTCAGGTGGATCACCTGAGGTCAGGAGTTTGAGACCAGCCTGGGTAACATGGTGAAACCCTGTCTCTACTAAAAGTACAAAAATTAGCCAGGCATAGTGGCACACACCTTAATCCCACCTACTTGGGAGGCTGAGGCAGGAGAATCACTTGAACCCAGGAGATGGAGGTTGCAGTGAGCCAAGATCGCACCATTGCACTCCAGCCTGGGTGACAAGAGTGAGATTCCATCTCAGTAAATAAATAAATAATAAAATAAAATAAAGTTTATGGGACCCAGACTGCTCTAGCACCTTAAGATCTTATTTCAATGCAGTCTCCTGGCACTTATCTGCAAACTGGATTCTGTAGAACTCTCTTCCAGTTTTGGTTGCTATTCGCAGTTTGGCCTACCACCCTTGCCAGTGAGTTCTTACTGACAATTTTGAGATCCTCCCCTTTTCAGGACTGTTAATAGTCTAGTTGACGCCCAGGCTCAGTGGCTTATGCCTGTAATCCCAGCACTTTGGGAGGCTGAGGCTGAGACTGGTGGATCACCTGAGGTCAGGAGTTCAAGAGCAGCTTGGCGAAACCCCGTTTCTACCTAAAATACAAAAAATTAGCCGGGTGTGGTGGTGCACACCTGTGTTCCCAGCTACTTGGGAGGCTGAGGCAGGAGAATCTCTTGAACTTGGGAGGTGGAGGTTGCAGTGAGCTGAGATCGCACCACTGCACTCCAGCTTGGGCGAAAGAGCAAGACTCCATCTCAAAAAAAATAGAAAAAAATGTCTAGTTGATTTTTATCTACTTCTTCTCATATATATATATTCTATATATATACTCTATAGAATATATACCACATATACTCTATAGAATATATACCACATATACTCTATAGAATATATACCACATATACTCTATAGACTATATACTACATATACTCTATAGACTATATACTACATATACTCTATAGAATATATACTACATATACTCTATAGAATATATACTACATATATTCTATAGAATATAGAATATGTACTATATTCTATAGAATATAGAATATGTACTATATTCTATAGAATATAGAATATGTACTATATTCTATAGAATATGTATATTATATATAGAATATACTATAGAATATAGAATATGTATATTATATATAGAATATATATTCTATAGAATATAGAATATATATTCTATAGAATATAGAATATGTATATTATATATAGAATATATATTCTATAGAATATATACTCTACATATTCTATAGAATATATACTCTACATATTCTATAGAATATATACTCTACATATTCTATATATAGATTTAATATATATAATTTAATATATATAATTATATATAATTATATATATTCTATATTCTATATATACTATAGCCTATCTATAGTCTATAGACAGTCTATAGACTATAGACTATATATAGTCTATATATATGTTTTGTACATATGCATTAATTTAATTCTTGTAACACCTTATGAATTGAGTACCATTGTTACCCCCATTTTACAGATGAGGAAACTGATGCACAAAGAGGTTAAGTGACTTGAACAAGGTCGCAGATGTAGTATATTGTCTTTCGTATCAATGTACTATTACTTAGGCTGTCTAGCTCTATTTTTCTGCTGATGGACCTTTGACAGTTTTCTATTTCTTTCTTTTTAATTTTTTTTACTATCTTAAAACCGCTCTGAAATTGACATCCTTGTGCTATATTTTATGTAACCTGCCAAAATTTTGTGGTTATTATCCATAGGGCTAAATCCTAGCAGTGGGGTTGCTGAATATCTTTTGAAATTTTGTTTTGAGAACTTTTGGAGACTTTTAGTACATCCTTCAGGGAAATTAGAAAAACTCAAGGGCTCTGTAAAACTAAGGTTCAATGTCACTATATTAGACCATACTGCTGCTTTTAAAAAGAAGATCTGATCTTATGAGGCTTGGATGTAGGGCCTTGCACAGTTGAGATATGGGAGGAAGAAAGGCCTACTTTCACTGACTCTGCTGTTGATCCGAGCAGGGATCATAATATATCTACTGATGATCTCTTTTCAGAACTGGTGGAGTCTCTTTCATTGCAGGGATCTTATGCTGGCAAAATCCATTCCATTGGTGATGCCTTCAGAAATTTTAAAAATCTCCGATCCTTAGATTTATCAAGGAATTTGATCACTAGCCTTAAGGTAAGTTATATATTCTATGACCAGCCAGGTCTGCCCAATTTATTTTTTTGATGGGAAGAAATAAGAGATAGATCATGTCATCCTGGGGAATATAAGACCTTCCCTTTAAATCATTCCCAACTAAATTTAATTATTTCTTATAAAATTCTTTCAACTTTGCAGTATATTTTAAATTGTTATAAAATATTGGGAGGGCAATTTATTTTATACTCTCGGAAAACTATATTAAGATATCACTGTCTAGGGCAAATGCATAAATTTTAGTGTGTATAAAAAATTATGAAGAACACTTGTAAAAGTACAGATTCTCAGTCCCTACTGTGAGAGTTGGTCTGATTTAGTAGGTCTAGGGTAGGCTCAGGACATACTCAGGGGATTCTGATGATGGTGGTACATGGAGCATACATGGAGAAACACTGGCCTGTGTTGTTATTGTGGGTTTTTTCTATGAGGAGAAGGAAGGTGTGGTCTTGGGAAAATTTAAGTCAGGGGATGGTGGAGCAGAGGGCAGTATAGGAAGGCAGGAGGGACCAAGCATGAACAGTGTGCGTGTGGATTAGCAAACACGCACAAAGAACTCTACAAACGTGAGTGTGCACACACAGAGATGGAGTTTTGTTTTCTTTGTGGTAGACCCCCAAATACTGCTTCTTCCTCATGTTCCCATTTTGCCCAAGCTCTGCACCTGTCTTGGCAAAGCCCTTCTATGCAAGATCGAGTGTGACAAAGACTCACAGATGCTATCCAGGATTAGTTACTGATCTTCTGGGTCATCTACCAGTTTTGCACTTCCTAGGGGATATTTGTTCAACAACACATCCAGACCCAATCCCAAGGTTTAGCTAAGGGCCTAAAAGATCAAAAGCCCTAAGATCAAATTTCCATCTAGGACTCTAAAATCAGCAACTCCAAGTTCAACTAGGTCTTTAGACTATTTTTTAGCAGCCATTTATATTTGGCCTATCAGTTTCAGAAAGGATTAGTTCTTTCACAGGTGATAGGATCCAATTTAAAAAATGAAAAGATAAAATATAAAAAGAAAGTATTAGTTCAGAGTTGCTTAGGTCTCCTCTTTTGTTTGTTTATTCTTTTTCTGGCTAAAAAATTAAGTGAACATTGCTGTAATTTGTTTTTATACTTCCTTTCTTTCACTTTGGTAAACTGGGTGAAAAACTTAGGAAAATAATCAAATTAGGGCTGGGCACGGTGACTCACACCTATAATGCAGCGCTTCGGAAGGCTGAGGCAGGCAGATTGCTTGAGCCCAGGAGTTCAAGACCAGCCTGAGCAACATAGTGAGACCCCTATCTCTATTTTAAAAAATCAAGTTGTCTGGTCACGGTGGCTCATGCCTGTAATCTCAGCACTTTGGGAGGCCAAGGTGGGTGGATCCCGAAGTCAGGAGTTCGAGACCAGCTTGGCCAACATGGTGAAACCCCGTCTCTACTAAAAATACAAAAATTAGCCAGGCGTGGTGGCAGGCGCCTGTAGTCCCAGCTACTTGGGAGGCTGAAGGAGGAGAATTGCTTGAACCTGGGAGGCAGAGGTTGCAGTGAGCCTAGATCGCACCACTACACTCCAGCCTGGGCAAAAGAGTGAGACCATCTCAAAAAAAAAAAAAAAAAAATCAAGTTAACACGTGTAATCAAATAGAACATATATAAGACTCCTGGTACAGTGCTTGGCATATAGGAAGCACTCAGTAATGTTAGTTTTCTATGTTTTTTGCATCTATGATTTTTATTTTTATTTTTTTGAGACAGAGTCTCACTCTGTCATCCAGGTTGGAATGCAGTGGTGTGATCTTGGCTCACTGCAACCTCCACCTCCCACGTTCAGGAGATTCTCCTGACTCAGCCTCCTGAGTAGCTGAGATTACAGGCACCCACCACCACACCCAGCTAATTTTTGTATTTTTAGTAAAGACAGGGTTTCACCATGTTAGCCAGGTTGGTCTCAAACTCCTGACCTCAGGTGATCTGCCCACCTCAGCCTCCCAAAGTGCTGGGATTAGAGGCATGAGCCACCATGCCCAGCCACATCTGTGATTTTATGTTAATCTTTAACAGTTCTGAATCCCTTTGTTTAATTTTCCTGGGAGAAAATGTTTTGTGATTATTTGTAGCGTAACTTTGGGGAATACATAAATTCATGACAACTGGTAAAAGTGAGAGGATAAGAAAGAGTTTCCTTAATTTTTACACTGAGAGACATTAAAAGATTACTTAAGCCAGGTGTGGTGGTTTATGTCTGTAATCCCAGCACTTTGGGAGGCTGAGGCAGGAGGATCACTTGAGGCAAGGAGTTTGAGACTAGCTTGAGCAATAAAGCAAGACCCTGTCTCTACAAAACAGAAACAAACAAACAAACAAAAACCATAGTTGGTGGTGCGTGCCTATAATCCCAGCTATTTGGGAGGCTGAAGCAGGAGGATCCCTTGCCCTAGGAGTTCAAGGCTGCAGTGAGCCTTGTTCATGCCACTACACTCCAGCCTGGGTGACAGAGCAAGATCCTCTCTCAGAAAAAACCAAAAAACAAAAAAACTTGAGCTGGGCCATTAGACCATGAAAGACAGTCCTAATGGTGCACTGCCCTGAGAGTGAGGCCAAGGGCACTGATAGCTATTCCTCACCACTGACCCATTAACAATATGGAAGTTAATGGAATTGGAGAAAACAACAACAAAAAAAAAACAAATACAAAACAGAAAGAAATGCATCAAAGTATAAACAGGGTTGTGTTGGGAATGTTTTGTATCTATCTTTGGGTTTTCTAAATTTCTTGCAATGAGAAAATGATAATTTTAAATGGGAGGAGAATAAAAACATTATTTTATAAATACATGATGGAAAATAATTTCACCTTTCCAAAATAATTCTCAATGACAGAATTCCTTTTATGGAAAGCATTTTTACTATTTTTTTTTTTGCATTTGTACTATTAAAAGTATATGATTAACCAGGCACAGTGGCTCATGCCTGTAATCCCAACACTTTGGGAGGCCAAGGCAGGATAATTGCTTGAGCTCAGGAGTTCAAGACCAGCCTGGGCAACATAGTGAGACATTGTCTCTACTAAAAATCAAAAATAGTTAGTCAGGTGTGGTGCCACATGCCTGTATTCCCAGCTACTCAGGGGCTGAGGCGAGAGCATCACTTGAGCCCAGGAAGTCAGGGCTGCAATGAGCTCTGATCGTGCCACTGCACTCCAGCCTGGGTGATAGAGTGATACCCTGTCTCAAAAAAAAAAAAAAAAAAAAAAAAGTATGCGATTATACATATATGTACATGTTTTGAAATTGTCCTGAAATTTAGTATTGGGCAAAAGCAGCTAACTAGCTAAATACATAAAGATGAAATCTTTTCAATAGCAGGTTTCAGCAGAGGAAGAAAACTGTGGCTTTTGCTCTTGAGTTTGCCAGGCCTGATTGTACTGTTGCCAGTTAGGTAGAGGGTGGGGTTGCTAAATCCACAAGAAAGAGAACTGAACAAGGAAGAACATTTCTGCAAAGGAGAACTGACTGATTGATTAAATGGGAAGCTTGCGTGGTAGCAGGAACTCTGAAGAGGAAAACAGTCTAGGAGGCCTAGACTGGTCCAGGAGTGAGGACTTGGAGATAGCATTGTTTTGTTTCCCTAAATAGTCCTTTGACCGTATAAGTGAGGCACTGAGATATGAGAACACAACACAACACACACACACATACACACACACACTTTTTTTTTTTTAACCATGCCCCTTTCCCCCAGAACCAGCTTTTTTGCTTACCTCCCTTCTTCTTGTAAATTAAGGTGCTTTTGGGATCAGGAGAGGGGTTGGGACAAAAGTGAGAGAATTCTAATGTGGCTTGGCCACTGGGAAACCACTGTGAAGGATTGGATTGCATTGGGAGAATAATTGGAGAGCCAACAGAAGTGGAGAATTGACTGCAGATATTTGAGTGTCAGATTTTGTAAAGAAGGAAATGTATTATATATGTGAATTATTTAACGTGTGGAACACCCAGTGCTCATGGACTGCAGTGGTCTTATTTTCGGACAAGTTAAGTGGGAGTTCCAGCCCTGCCTTTCTCACGGGGACTTGGATAACATGTTTAAGGACGGAAAGTAACATATATTTCCATCTTTATCTATGAGGTTCCTAGTCTTTACCAATATGCCATTTCATAATGTGGTGTTTTCCTTGTAGGGAATCCAGTATTTATGTTCACTCCAAGACCTGAATTTATATTATAACAACATTCCTTCATTAGTGGAAGTGTCCCGTCTACAACCGTTACCCTTCCTCAAAGAACTGGATTTGAGACTTAATCCTGTTGTAAGGAAGGATACAGATTATAGGCTCTTTGCTGTATATACACTACAAACTCTGGAGAAATTAGGTAAGACCTTCCTTCTCTGTTCCTGTCCACAGAATCTTACTTTAAATCAGCTGCCCCTTAACCTTTTGGATGTTGGCCCACAGTGTGCACTGGCAGGATATATTTGTTTATTAGTCAATATTTATGTAACTCTTTTGTGTTGGCAGGATGTATGACGAGTTCTTTTATTGTTTATTGAATGACAGTCTATGATTTTATCAGTTACTTCCAGCTTTAGTTTTCTTCAGTTGATGGTTTCACCGCCCCTTCCTCCTCAACACAAAATTTCCAGGTTGAGAATTATTTTTCCAGGTGCCCCAACTTTGCAACTGTATTAGCAATAGAAAGCTAATACAATTTATTTGGGGGCTTAGTTGGGGGCTTAGTTGAAGAAATATTCCTTCAAATGAGCTGGCCTATATTTTCTTATTATTTTACTTTATTTTTTATTTATTTATTTATTTTGAGACAGGGTCTCACTCTGTTGCCCAGGCTGGAGTGCAGTGGCACGATCTTGGCTCACTGCCGCCTGGACCTCCCAGGCTCAAGCAATTCTCACATCTCAGTCTCCCAAGTAGCTGGGACTACAGGCACGCACCACCACACCCAGCTAATTTTTGTGTTTTTTGTAGAGATGGGGTTTCATCATGTTGCCCAGGCTGGACTTCCTTATAATTTTATTGTTGAGTATACATTTCTTATTGATACAAAATTGGATTTCACATGGCCCTGGGAAAGTAATTGTAGGGAAACTAAGTAAACTCTTTCAGACAATGGTATGACTTTCAGCCCTAACATTAGGCCTTTGAATTGTTTACTGTCCAAGCTCTGCTTTCCTGAAGGGTAGTTACAACTGTGAGGCAGTGGTCGCTATGGCTTCCTGCAGTCTCCCTGAGTTACTGCCTGCTCCAGTGACAACATAATAGCATTATTTTGTGACCTGTCTCTAACACACCAAGATGAGACTGGTCTTAATTTTTCCTCTGCGAATATGGTTTTCTGATTAACTACTAGTTATGTTTATGCCAAAAAAAGAAACATGCTCAGACCACGGTTTTTGCCTCCAGATGACCGAACTGTACGTGAAGGTGAGAGAAAAGCTGCCAAGCTGCATTTTAGTCAGTTGGGCAACAGTGAAAATTTTCTTTTAGAGGTGGAAAAAAGGTAAGAAGATTCTTTACAAAATTTTTAAAGTTTGGTTCTGGACATAGGA
Organism: Pan troglodytes; assembly: GCF_028858775.2. NCBI lineage: Eukaryota > Metazoa > Chordata > Mammalia > Primates > Hominidae > Pan > Pan troglodytes. The sequence continues at coordinate 65,393,512 of NC_072416.2, forward strand.
AATAGTGAATTCCTGCTTAGCTTTCTTCATTTTCCAGCAGAAATTTCCCACAAATTCTAAGAATCCTCAGATCAGGAATAAAAGTATTTATTCTGCAAACTGAGATTTATCTGGGATGATAATCTGGCCCTCAGTGGGTACATTCCTGTTTTCTTGAACTTTGGGTATAATTGTTAGAAATTCTCTAAAGTTATTGTTCACAGGTTATAGATAGGGATACTATGATATTACTTATTCCTATAAATGCTTACCAACTCTTTCTCAGTAGAGTTATCAATCAGTTCCTGATCTTGTCCTATTGAATTAGGATTACATTACCATGGGCAAGATTGTTAGAGATAAATTTGTTAAAGGAAGGGAAGAGAAGCATTTCTCTTCGAAACAAAAAGTGAACAAACATTGAGGCTCTAAAATTTCTGAATGGTAGCTTTGTCCGTTACTAAAATCCTATCAAAAGAAGTTACCATTATCTTCTACCCCCAAACCTATGCTTTTTAAAAAGTAGTTTTATTATTTTTTAAAAATAGATAGCAGTCCATTACAATTTTAATAATACAGAAAAGTACACTGAAAAAAGTCAAAATCACTTCATATCCTACAATTGAGAGTTAACTATTAGTAATGTTTGGTATATATCCTTCCAGATATCCTTGTACTATAGACACATATAGATAATATCAGCATTTTTTCTGATGACAAAGGTAATACATGCTTATTGTTGAGAATTTGGAAAGTACAGAAAAAAACACAAGGGATAAAATAAGTAATTCATAATCCTACCATTCAGAAAGAAACATTCATTATATTCTGGTAAATATCCTTTTTTTTTTTCTTTTTGAGACGGAGTCTTGCTCTGTCACCCAGGCTGGAGTGCAGTGGTGCGATCTTGGCTCACTACAACCTCCACCTCCCGGGTTCAAGTGATTCTGCTGCCTCAGCCTCCTGTGTAGCTGGGATTACAGGTGCACACCACTGCCTAGCTCACCATTTTTAATTTAACAAGCTATCATGAACATATCCCCACAACATTATTCTTATATTATTCTCCAGAATAAGTCTTTTGTTTGTTTATTGCTTTTACCTTTACTACTAGAACATAAACTCCATGACAGCAAGGATCTTGTTGGTCTTGCTTATTACAGTATCCCTAGTTGCTAGAACCGTGTCTGGAATACAGACGATGCTAAGAAATAATGTATTGAATGATGAATGAATGAGGTCAGTGCCTATTGGCCTGAGATCCTTCCCTTTCCCAGTGACTTTGCCTGTCTCTGCTCTGATCCATTATATGTTTTTTAGTGCAGCCTTCAGTGAACATTCTTAGTTTCCTATTTTTTTGTTAGTTTCCTATTTTTTAAAATCAGATTTATTGAGGTTACTTTGCATGGAATAATCACTCTTCTTTAGATAGAAATTGAATGCTTCTAAAACATTGTTTATATGTTTTGTGGATTAATTTCTATTTTAAATGCAATGGGTAACATTCACTACAAAAATACAGAGATTAATTAATGTGTAACTGAATAAACTTTCTAATAAACAGATAAATTAATTCCATCATTTATCTGTTTATTTACCATATAATGATTGCAAAACTGGAGGCAAAATGTTACTCAAGTACCCTGTATTAACATTAATATCTTATAAGCTCTCTAACCTTGGGTGAAGTTGTTTTTTTTTTAAGCCTTTCTGAGTCCCAGTTCCCCCACCTATAAAATGGAGATAATGACCAGTAGGGGGCCTTTTATGATTACATGAAATGGTGATTATAAAGCATCTGATACATACAGCCTAGGCTTTGTGTACTTACTGTACTACCCAAGGTATCTACCTGCCTTTCTTGTCTGCTTTTCTAAATAATGGCTATAGTTGTCTCCTCTATAATTCTTGGCAGCAGAACCTTCCTTTCTGCGTCCTATGAGTGTTTTAATTCAAAAGAAACTGTCCTACCCCCTCAATCATTCTGATCTAAGTATGTGTCAAGAAAACAGAGTATCTAAGTTCTAAATCTTCTGGCTTTCACATTTTACAGGCTGAACTATAGTGTCCTTCTCTCATATTTCCCAGTATAAATATTACTTTTTCTTATAAAGTATGGCTTTAACTGAAATATTTGTGCAACTTTTTTTTTTTTGGAGACAGAGTCTTGCTCTGTCACCCAAACTGGAGTACAGTGGCGTGATCTCAGCTCACTGCAACCTCTGCCTCCTGGGTTCAAGTGATTCTCCTGCCTCAGCCTTCTGAGTAGCTGGGACTACAGGCACCCGCCACCATACGTGGCTGATTTTTGTATTTTTAGTAGAGACAGGGTTTCGCCATGTTGGCCAGGCTGGTCTTGAACTCCTGACCTCAGGTGATACACCCGCCTCGGCCTCCCAAAGTGCTGGGATTACAGGGGTGAGCCACTGTGCCCGGCTGAAACATAATTAAATTAATATGTTCTAGAGCATTTGAGAAAAATCTGATCACCATAGACTGCTTTCTAAATAGCATTTACTGGTGATCTCAGAAGCCTTTTTTTTTTTTTTTGAGTTGTAAATAAATTATTCTATGTGGCAGCTCTAGGGAGAAGACAATGAAAAACTGTGTAACAGGTGAGAGCTCTGCATCAAAAGTCAGTGCTAATGTTGACAGCAGGATTGAAATGGGTAAGTTTTCTCCCTGTGATTATAAAATGATTAAAACATCAGTTATCTCAGCTGCCATAGCCAATATTGGGTAAGATGAAGACACATAGTTGAGAAAGAACCAATTTGAAGCAAGCACAGGTTTACTGGCTGTGTTTTTCTTCCATCCTCTCACTGCCAGAAGGACCTTACAGAGCAGGCCTAACCCAGAGCCCATGAAAGCACAAGCTGTACTTGGAGAGTTCAATTTCATTTACATCACTTTACATCATTAGTATACCCAGAAAATTACATCAGTGATTGATTTAATTAGAGACTGGTGACTCATCTGCATACATCCAGCTCACACCCTGGGCTTCCTGGGCTGCCCAACCAAGAACCTTTGCAGCTGTAGAATCTCTTGTGTTTGGGATATATTACTGGGGAATGTTTACTATATTCCTGTAAATACAGTTGATAAGCCAATATAGCTGAAGTGGTTATGCCAGGCTGGGCACGGTGGCTCACGCCTGTAATCCCAGCACTTTGGGAGGCCGAGGCAGACAGATCACCTGAGGTTGCGAGTTTAAGACCAGCCTGACCGACATGGAGAAACCCTGTCTCTACTAAAAATACAAAATTAGCCAGGCTTGGTGGCGCATGCCTGTAATCCCATCTACTCGGGAGGCTGAGGCAGGAGAATCACTTGAACCTGGGAGGCAGAGGTTGTGGTGAGCCGAGATCACGCCATTGCACTCCAGCCTAGGCAACAAAAGTGAAACTCCATCTTAAAAAAATAAATAAATAAAAAATAAATAAAGTGGTTATGCCACATTAATGGTCATGTCACAGGCCGGGAGAAAGCTTTCCACCAGAGAAGTTGCATCCAGTGAATCCTTGTGGATTAGCTTGGCACTGTCAGATAAATCAAGTGACCTTTTACTTGAGAAAATATTCTTCGGTCTCAGTGCCTCTTCCCTTGGAAGAATCTAGTGAATTATACACAAACTCTAAACATCAATTCCTAAAAGCCAAGCAATAACTTTAGTAGATTGACTCTACACTGTAGTTCAGACATTAAGCATTTTCGGTTTATAACATGTATTTTATTTTCTTGATTTCTTATCATTTATTGACAAATGGTTTTTAGAGTATTTTGTGATAAAATGAGACACGGGCCGGGCATCGTGGCTCACACCTGTAATCCCAGCACTTTGAGAGGCTGAGATGGGCAGATCACCTAAGGCCAGGAATTCAACACCTGCCTGGCCAACATGGCAAAACCCCATCTCTACTAAAAATACAAAAATTAGCCATGCGTGGTGGCACATGCTTGCAATCCCAGCTACTTGAGTGGCTGAGGCATGAGAATTGCTTGAACCCGGGAAGCGGAGGTTGCAGTGAGCCCAGATTGCGCCACTGCACTCTAGCCTGAGCGACAGAGTGAGACTCTGTCTCAAAAAACAAACAAACAAAAAGACATAATGAGGTGTGACTTTAATGTTCATTTCTTGGATGTCCCAGTACATATAAATATTGGGAGTATGGATTACTTTATTTCGTTTTAAATAGCATTTTTAATATTTTTAAATTGATACAATTTTATTGTAATAATTTTGGAAAAGACTGAAAAGCATGAAAAACAACAGTTTGGTCCTAGTTAATGCTTTGGTATACAGCCTCCCTTGGTATACCACCTTTGGTATACAGCCTAGTCTTTTTTCTAGGTACAGGCATTTAAGTATCCATTTCCAGACAGAGAAAAATACACTGAAGCCTAATTTGACAACCTGTTTTTGTATAAGCTGAATTAGACTTCATTTGTGCCATATTACTTCATTAACACAATTAAAAAGTCTGAAAGTGTACTTTCTCTTCTAAGAACAAACTGCTTTGCTAGAGGGCCCATTTCTAAAGGTTCTTAGAAGCCCCAGCTGTTGCCTGGATTTTTTTTAATATAAAATTTATTTTGCTACTTCGAAACGTTAAGGAGCTTTGTTTTCCACCGAAAATTGTGTTTGTGCTGGATTCCCTGGGGAGTGTTGCCAGTAAGCACTGTTGGTAATCCAATATGATCAAAGTGGTTATGCCATGTTAATGGCCATGCCACAGGCTAGGAGAAAACTTTCTGGAGAACATCTCTCACTAGCTCAGTTGTTCCCAATGGTGTTTTCCCACCAATCATTGCGAATGGGCAGTGAACCTCCACTGTCTTGGATCCTCCTCTTATTCTCCTAACCACATAATCATTGACTCTTTGAAAGGTTCCTCTCTCTCTTCCCATATCCCCGAAATAGGCGTACCTAGGCTATATCTTTGGGCTCTCCTGTTTTTTCTCTTTGCCCCTATTGATCTCATCTATTTTATGGCCTTATTTATAAATAAATAAATGTCTTATTTATTTATTTATTTATTTATTTATTTATTTATTTATTTATTTATTGAGGCAGGGTCTCATTCTGTTGCCCAGGCTGGAGTGCAGTGGTGCAAACTCAGCTCACTGCAACCTCTGCCTCCTAGGCTCAAGCCATCCTCCCAGTTCATCCTCCTGAGTAGCTGGGACTACAGGTGTGTGCTACCATGCACAGCTAAGTTTTGTATTTTTTTGTAGAGAGGGGGTTTTGCCATTTTTCCATGTTGCCCAGGCTGGTCTTGAACTCCTGAGCTCAAGCAATTTTCCCCGCTCAGCCTCCCAAAGTGCTAGGATTATAGGCGTGAGCCACTGTGCCCAGCCTGTTTTATTTATTTATATTTATTTTATAGTCTTTCCTCATATCTTAAATATATTGGTCTAGCTTTGACAACCTGCACTGGTCTCTCTCTGCACCAGGCCCATATTTCTGTTGACCAACTTGTAATATACACTTGGAATCACCACTGTTTAACAGCCTCTCAAGCTAAACATGTCCAAAATAACCCCCAAAACAAACAAACAAATAAGCCCCTCTCCCTCAACACTAAACAGCTCCTAGGGTTTCATCAGTATTACCACAGCTTTCCCATTACCCTGGCCCAGAATCATGTTGGGGTTTGATGCTGCTGCTACTCTGAGCTGAATGTTCATGCCCTGTAGTATGATCCACAATTGACGAGCCTTCCTTTCCATTTCTTTTTTTGTTTTTTGTTTTTGTTTTTGTTTTGTTTTGTTTTTTTGAGACAGAGTCTCACTGTGTCATCCAGGCTGGAGTACAGTGGCGAGATCTCGGCTCACTGCAACCTTTGCCTCCCAAGTTCAAGCAATTCTCGTGCCTCAGCCTTTGGAATAGCTGGGATTACAGGTGCGCACCAACATGCCAAGCTAATTTTTGTATTTTTAGTGGAGACGGGGTTTCACCATGTTGATCAGGCTGGTCTCGAACTCCTGGCCTCAAGTGACCCACGTTCCTCGGCCTCCCAAGGTGCTGGGATTATAGCACGTCCAGCCCCTTTCCATTTCTTGATAGTCTCTTACCAGGCATGGTTAATTATCTCAGTTAATCCTCACAACAACCTTGAAGGTGGTTCTACAGGTGAGGAAACTGATACCCAAAGAGGGGAAATAACTTGCCCTAGTTATACAGTAAGTGGCAGAGCTAGGAGGCAAACTCTGGTCCATCTGTCATCAAAGTCCTCTTAACCATTACATGATACTGCTTCACAGTCTCTTACTCCTTCAATTCATTTTGTACTTTGCTGCCAGATTAATTCTCTTAAAACACAGCTGTGATGATTTATTATGCTTGCCTGCTCAAAAACTTCTCTGGCTCCCACTCCCCTACTAAATTAAGTCTAAACTCCTTTACTTGGCGTATAAGACTCCCCTAAGCTCTATCTGTAATTTGTCTCTTCAGCCTAAGCTGAAAGCTTATCTCCTGTTTGTCAACTACAATGTCCAATACTCAATCAAACCACTCCTTCCTCCCCCAAATAGTCCTTCCTTTCTCTCTCCTCTGTCCCTAAACTAATGCTGTCCCCCTGCTTGTAATGCTTTACTCAAATCCTACCCTTCTTTATGACCCAGACCAAAGCCCATCCATTTTAATGAAACTTTTTTTGTTTGTTTTTGAGACAGAGTCTCACTCAGTTGCTCAGGCTGGAGTGCAGTGGCGCCATCTCGGCTTATTGCAACTTCCACCTCCTGGGTTCAAGTGATTCTCATGTCTCACCTGCCCGAGTACCTGGGATTACAGGCGTGTACCACCACGCCTGGTTAATATTTGTGTTTTTAGTAGAGATAGGGTTTTACCATGTTGGCCAGGCTGGTCTGAAACCCCTAACCTCAAGTGATCCACCCACCTGGGCCTCCCAAAGTGCTAGGATTACAGATGTGAAACACTGCACCTGGCCAATAATCTGATTTTTAAAACGTATTTTATTTTTTAGAACAGTTTTAGATTCACAGCAAAATTTATCAGGCAGTAGAGTTCCCATATACCCTACCTGCACACATGCACAGCCTCCCTGACTATGGACATCCTGCCCCAGAGTGGTACATTTGTTACAATTGGATAAACCTGCACTGACACATCATTATAACCCAAAGTTCACAGTTTACATTAGGTTTCGTTCTTGGTGTTGTACATTCTATGGGCTTGATGAATGTATAAACGACATGTATCTACCATTGTAGTATCATACAAAAATAGCTTCACTGCCCTACGAATTCTCTGTGCTTACCTATTTATTCCTTCATCCTCTCTAATCCCTGGCAACCGCTGATCTTTATACTGTCTCCATAGTATTGCCTTTTCCAGAATATCATATAGTTGGAATCATTCAGTATGTAGCCTTTCAGATTGGCTTCTTTCACTTAGCAATATACACTTAAATTTCCTCCATGCCTTTTCATGGCTTGACAGCTCATTTCTTCTTAGTGCTGAATAATATTTTATTGTCTGGATGTACCACAGTTTATTTATCCACTCACCCACTGAAAGACATCTTGGTTGCTTCCAAGTTTTGGCAATTATGACTAGAACTGTTATAAACAACCTTGTGCAGGTTTTTGTGTGGGCATAAGTTTTCAACTCATTTGAGTACTTACCAAAGAACATGATTGCTGGATCATATAACAGTATGTTGAGCTTTGTAAGAAACTGCCAAATTGTTCCAATATAATCTTTTTAAGATGTCTTTTTATATACTGAGTTTAGTTTCTTATAGTTTCTCAAACTGGACTCCTGTTCTCAGAGTTGATTAGAACATTGAGCTTGAGAAACACTGATGTGGCTGGTGACATGCTACAGAAGCCCACTGTGTGCTGGGGATGGTGGAGAAAGGTTTTATGGCAGATATGGAAACAAAGCCATCAGACCTTACAGGCTGGAGAGCAATGGGATGGCCTGAAAAGAGGAGCAGCACATTTTGATTGGTGGGGTTGGTGTGAATTACTGTCTGGAAGTGGTAAGGAGGATGGTAGGTCATGAAGAAAGCCATGTGTCGGTGTGGTTTGGGTGGAAGGTTTATGTTAGGTAGAAGGTCAGGTTCTGGAGAACAGTGAATGTCTTACTAAGAACAATTTACGTTTATCCTGTAGGTACTAGTTGAAACAACCTAACTCACTCTTTTTGCCAGTTCTATTTGCCTTTAAATAGAGTCTTGCTGAAAATATACTGATCTAATATCTTATTCTAAAATAACAAGGAAAAATCCACCACAGCCACCCTCAGTGGCTCATTCCTGTGTCTAGCAGATGTGTCAGGGTCTTCTTTATAACTCATTGAAATCCATCCCACTTCAACATGTTGATCCATGTCATCTCTTGGTTTAGCCATGATGGAGTTTTGGCTGAATAAAAATCAGCTTGGAATAGCAGAGACTTCTCAAAATAGTCACTTAAACTAGAAGTTCATTTATCTCTCTTATAGAAATCCAGATGTTGACAGTCTACGGCTGTCATGGGGAGAGTTCTAAGGGAGGAATAATGAATATGGGGGAGAGGCAGTTAGCAATCTCAGTCAGTGGAAATGAGAGCAATTCAGCAAAGAAGTGCGTATCTACTGGGCAAATCCTGTGTTGGGGGTAGGCAGACAAGGACATGATTAAAATAGTGTCACGTCTTCACATACTCCCATTTTGGAGAGATTTATTACAGCTAATTAGGTCACAAGTCAGGCTTCACTGTGAGACAAGAGCTCTACTATGGCAGAGATATAGAGGGATGGAGGAGAGGCGGTTGCAGTTAGTACTCATTGCAGGCCTGGGAAAAGGCTGCACAAAACAACACTTTAGTTGGGCATTAAAATAGAATTCAGTGGGCATAGTTGAGGGGAAAAGGTATTCAATGTAGAGGGAAAAGCAGCAGCAGAGACAGGTGAAACAGATCAGGAAATTGACTCAGCTTGTGGCTGGAGATAAGGCCAAGTTGCAAAGGCCCTCTTTACTAATTATGTTCATTTTCTTCTCTTGAAAATAGGTAATAATAAGGATCTCTTAGAGGTGAGGCATGCTTAAACGTGTGATTTTGAGAGATAACTCAAGCTAGATTTAGTTAGTGGGCGATAATGAGGACCTGTCCTCGGAGGCCTATGGTAAAATGCAGATGAGGAAGCACAGATTGATTAAGTCCTGGAGGATACGAAAATAAAGCCTGGATACAAAACATGAAGTATTTTTACCTGCAGTGTTTTGCTATATAGTTCAAACTTCAGAAGAATGGAATTTCTGAATAAAAGACACAACTATTATTTAAAGGGGGAAAAATACAAGGTTACTAAGATTACATGGAGTCTGTTCATGATGGGAAAAAAACCACCTCACCAATTTCCTTTAATAATTATCATATCTGCAATAGTTATTACATATTAATATTTTAAATGTCAGGGATTGTGTTGTTTTTATTGGTAATTAGCAATGGAAAAGAAATGGTTTTGGAGACTAGTGAAAGACAAGTTATTTCTGCTCTTATATTTTTATCTCAGTGGAATCTGGGGTACAATATGTTTATTTGAGATTAACACTGAGAGGAAGGGGAGGAAAGAGGGTTAAGCAGAGAGAGAGCTCTAGAGTAAGAACTTTCCTTCAGAATGTCCCTTACTAGGCTGAAATGCCTGGGTCTTTGTACCCCTGCCTAGCTCTGTCACGGGGAGTGAACTGTCCTTGGAAGAGAATGGCATCAGGAGATGGTTCTTGATAGCTAAGACAGATTCCGAATGAAGAGCAAACGGCTGAAGTGCCCTCCAGCAGCTAGGCAGCAAGTCCTTCCTTGAAGGCGATCTGGCCAGATCTCAGCCTCCCATTGATTGCAGGGTGTTTGTACAAACATGTGAAGTGGAGCCTCATCCAGCTGGGATTACTGGTAGTAGAAGTAGCTATTAGTTACTTGCCCCTGTATCTGTATGATAAAGCCTTTTCTCTGTTATTACAAATAGAAAACAATTTTCAAACAAATTGTCCTGTCGCATTGATTATATGGATGTTCAAACCTGGGCTGGACAACAGGTCATAATTACATTTGCTTTTGGAATTAAGGGCTGGATATATTTTGTATCTGAAGAAAAAGAATAAACTGAAGTATAAGACAAGAAAAAAATAATCTCAGAATACAAATTGCTTCATTTTCTTGATTGTTGTATATGACGTACTTAGTCATAATAGTGGCAGAGCAAGGCATCAGTTTTTTTTTTTTTCAAGAGTGATCCTGTATCTTGGATATGACACAAAAAAAACAACCAAAGGACTTCATAAAAATTAAAATTTTTGTGTTTTAAAGGACACTATCAAAGTGGAAAGACAACCCACAGAATAGGAGAAAATGTTTGCAGACTGTATATCTGACAAGGATCTAATTAATATTCATTCTATATTTTTAAAAACCGGAATGTAGTGGCATTCCTGGGCTGCAGTACAGTGGCACAGTCACAGCTCACTGCAACCTCAAACTCCTGGGCTTAAGTGATATTCCTGCCTCCTGAGTAGCAGGGACAGGCATGTCGCCACTAATTTTTTTTTTTTTTTTTCACCCAGCTATTTTATTTTTTGTGGAGATAAGGTCTTGCTATGTTGCCCAGGCTGGTCTTGAACTCTTGGCCTGAAGTGACCCTCACACCTTGGCCTCTTAAAGTGCTGGGATTACAGGCATGAGCTAACGTATTCAACCCATTCTACATAAAGAACTCTTACAACTCAATAACAAAAAGACAAAAACAACCCAATTAAAAAAAATGTGGGCAGAGAATTTGAATAGACATTTCTCCAAAGAAGATATGCAGCTGGCCAAAAGCACATGAAAGATGCTCAACATCACTATTCATCTGGGAAATGCAAAGCAAAACTACAAGGAGATACCGCTTCACATCCACTAGGCCAAATAGAATCAAAAGGACAGATAATAAGCAATGGCTGGGAGGGTGGGAGGAAGGGGAGGAGCAGAAAAGATAACTGTTGAATACTGGGCTTAATATCCAGTGATGAAGTAACATGTATAAAAATAAAATATGTTTTGCAATTTAAAAAGTTGCTATAAAAAAAGCAATGTCAAGGATGTGCAGAAATTGGAGTCCTTATGCATCGCTGGTAGGAAAGTAAAATTGTGCAACTGTTTTGGAAAACAGTCTGGCAGTTCCTCAAAAAGTTAAACATAGAGTTAAATTTGATCCAGCAATTCCACTCCTAGGTATATATACCTAAGAGAAATGGAAACCTATGTTCATACAAAAACTTGTCCAGGAATGAAAGCAGCATTATTCATAATAGCCATTGACTGAAGAATGAATAAACAAAATATGATATATCCATATTCAGGCATTAAAAAGGAATGAAGTACTAACACATGCTATAACATGTATTTTGAAAACATCAGGCTAAGTGAAAGAAACCAGACAAAAAGGTCATATATTGTATGATTCCATTTATATAAAATTTGCAGAATAGGCCATTGCATAGAGACAGAAAGTATATTGTTGGTTGCCAGAGGATGGAAGGGAGGGAAAAATTGGGAATGACAGCTATGGGGTTTCTTTTGGGGGTGATGAAATATTCTAGAATTAGATAGTGGTAATAGTTGTATAACTTTGTGAATATACTAAAAAACACTGAATTGTACACTATAAAAGGATGAATTGTATGATACATGAATTATATCTCAATTAAAATAAAGCTTCTCCCACAGTCATAGAGTGATTCTGTACAACTTGGTAATTGAGATTTCAGATGAGTCAAATAACAAGTTTGTATCTTAAGTGATTGGGTGATAGTAATGCCAATAACAAGATTGGGGGAGGCACCAGCAGCAGAAGTAGGCCTGGAAGTGAAGATAATGAGTTTGGTTAGAAAATACTGATTTTTGGCTGGGCGTGGTGGCTCACTCCTGTAATCCCAACAATTTGGGAGGCCAAGGTGGGTGGATCATTTGAGGTCAGGAGTTCGAGACCAGCCTGACCAACACAGTGAAACCCCATCTTCACTAAAAATACAAAAAAATTAGCTGGGCGTGGTGGTGCATGCCTGTAGTCCCAGCTACTCAGGAGGCTGAGGCGGGAGAATTGCTTGAAGCCGGGAGGCGGAGGTTGCAGTGAGCCGAGATTGCGCCATTGCACTCCAGAGCCTGAGCAACAGAGCAAGACTCTGTCTCAAAAAAAAAAAAAAGAAAAGAAAATATTGACTTTTTAGTTGTGTGCAGGTACTCATTGGGGGCTGTTCAGGAAATTTAGGTCTGGACATCAGAAGAGAGACCAGACTTAAGAGATTTAGATTTAGAGTCACTCAGATGTAAGTGATAGCTAAAACCCAGGAGAACTATGAGAGCACTCAGCAAGAAGTTCAGGCGGTAGGGGATTTGAACCAAGACATAGGTTGAAAGAAAAGGAACCTGTGAATCTGGAAAAGAGCATATGTGCTGTGGGAGGAAAAACAGGATGGAGCAGGGTCTTGAACACCTGCGAAGTCTTGTTCCACAGGATAAGAGTAAGAGGAGGCCTGAACCCAAAGTCAAAGCCTACTAACCATTCTCATTCGCACAAAAACTGTGTTACAACTAGCAGTTTCTGCTTCACCTTGTTTCTTCTGTAGTACTACTGCAGTGAGAACAGGACAAAAAGGTTGATAGCTCATGTCACTTGCAGAAAAGTAGTCCTGTCGAGTCCAGTGGTTGGAAGAGCATCTTGTGTTTAAGTAGGACGTTTCAGTCCCAGAAGGCAATTCAGAAATAGAAGGCATCTTAGAGCCTCAGATGGATGGAGGGGCTGGTTCTCAAGAGGCTGGCTTTATTCACTGTCTACTCTCAGTTGCACTGGCTTGTAGTGACTTTCTGTTGCCAGAACCAGTAGATGAAAGTGAGCATAAGAGCACATTGTTTGACAAAGGCCCAAGTTCTTGTTACTATCTTCTTACATAATCCTGCTGGAAAAAAATTCCTTAAACAAAAGCAAAACTCTTGTTTTCATTCAAGTCCCCCCAGAAGACCTCAAATCCCAGAATTATACGTTAATAAATATATTGATCAAGAGTGGAAAAACGTTTGTACAAATATGACAACCTAATAGAATCATTCTCTCTTTCTTGTCATTCTTGTCTCACTCCTGTCACTCAGGCTGGAGTGCAGTGGCACAATCTTGGTTCATTGCAGTCTCGACTTCCCAAGTTAAGGGTTCCTCCCACCTCAGCCTCCCAAATAGCTGGGACTCATGCCACTAAGCCTGGCTCATTTTTGTATTTTCAATAGAGATGGGGGTCTCACTATGTTGCCCAGGCTGGTGTTGAACTCCTGGGCTCAAGTGATCCACCCACCTGGGCCTCCCAAAGTGTTGGGATTACAGACACGAGCCACTGTGCCTGGCCTGTGATAGAATTGCTGACAGGCTCTTCTTGATAACAGTTTCCAAAGTGGCCAGAACTGGGCTACAGTTTTTGTTATTTTTACTTTTTATTTTTAAAATAATTTTTCTAATCACAGTAAAAATATTGGTAAAAAAATAAAATTATAAAACAGGAAAAAAAGTTAAAATTTATCACTTTTTTGTGAATATATGTATTAAACTAACATCAGAATTTGAAAGGTGAACTGCAAAATACTAATGAGATTTTCTCTTTTCTTTTGGAAATGGAGTCTCACTCTGTCACCCAGGCTGGAGTGCAATGGCGCGATCTCAGCTCACAGCAACCTCTGCCTCCCGGGTTCAAGCGATTCTCCTGCCTCAGCCTCTTGAGTAGCTGGGATTACAGGCGCCCACGCCTGGCTGATTTTTTTATTTTTAGTAGAGACGGAGTTTCACCATGTTGGCCACGCTGGTCTCGAACTCCTGACCTCAGGTGATCCACCCACCTCGGCCTCCCAAAGTGCTGAAATTATAGGTATGAGCCACCATGCCTGGCCCTAACAGTATTTTTTAATGAAAATGGAACACTATTTCCTTTACTTTTAAAAAATTATTTTTCTTTAACTATAAAACAAATCTTACCAGGCCTGGTGGCTCACGCATGTAATCCCAACACTTTAGGAAGCCAAGGCTGGCAGATTGCTTGAGCCCAGGAGTTCTAAACCAGCCTGGGCAACATACGGATACCCTATTTCTAGTAAAACTTTTTTTTAATGTAAAAATTAAAAAAAACAAAAACAAAAACAAATCTCACCCAAAATAACATACAGAGTGTTCTAATAGGTTTTGTTTTGTTTTGTTTTTTCTTCCCGAGAAAGAGTCTTGCTCTGTCGCCCAGACTGGAGTGCTGTGGCGCGATCTCGGCTCACTGCAACCTCTACCTCCTGGGTTCAAGCAGTTCTCCTGCCTCAGCCTAGCGAGCAGCTGGGATTACAGGTGTGCACCATCACGCCCAGCTAATTTTTGTATTTTTAGTAGAGACGGGATTTCACCAGGCTGGCCAGGCTGGTCTCAAACTCCTGACCTCATGATCCGCCCGCCTCAGCCTCCCAAAGTGCTGGGACTACAAATGTGAGTCACCGTGCCTGGCCAGAAGTTTGAATATATATACAGAGCCTAAAGTACTACTAATAAATATATTTAAGCTCATGGTGAATATTTCCAGCCCCATCACTAATTTAATCAATTTACAAGGATTTTATAAATAGCAGGGGATGATACTTCCACATTCTCTGTGTGGTAACCAAAAAACAAGATAAAACAAGAATCTCTCTAATAGCATTAGTTACAATTGAATAAAACAAAATAAACTGTAAAAAATACATTGGGAGACCTAAGGATTTAGCATTCTTCTCCATGAAATAGGTCCTGACTGGTTTCTCTCTCTTCTTTTGTTTTTTTTTTTGTTGTCGTTGTTGTTTTATTGAGATAGAGTCTCACTGTGTCGCCCAGGCTGGAGTGCAGTGGCACAGTCGTGGCTCACTGCAACCTCCACCTCCCTGGTTCAAGCAATTCTCCTGCCTTAGCCTCCTGAGTAGCTGGGATTATAGGCGCGCGCCACCATGCCCGGCCCGGCTAATTTTTGTATTTTTAGTAGAGACGGAGTTTCACCATGATGGTCAGGCTGGTCCCGAACTCCTAACCTCAAGTGATCTGCCCACCTCAGCCTCCCAAAGTGCTGGGATTACAGGCGTGAGCCACCACGCCCAGCTTAGTTTTCTCTTTTTACAAAAGAGAGAAAGCAAGGCAGAAAAAGGCTAGTTTGAAATGGTCAATCAGTGCTGACTGCTGATTAGTACCCTGGAGATGTATAATGCCAGGAGTCTATTCCCAGCATCTCCCCCTGTAGTTGGAGATTATGGAATTGGTATCACAGTTAATTATTTATTCGCTTAGGAAATGTGCAAAATATTTGCCTTCCACTCAGTTTCTGTTGAGCACTTCATAAATTATGAAGCCATTTCATATCCATTATCCTGTTTTAACCTGGCTCAACCCTAACAGATAGGCAGTTTAGATTTTATCATCTCTGTTTTCCAAACGAAGTGAGAGAAGTAGAGAGGTTAAGTGATTTGCTCAAATTCATGTGGTCTCCAAGTGGTGGCACCAGAACTAGCACTCAATCTTGTGACTTTCATTTTAGTATCTATCCATTAGACATGCTGCCTTTGAAGTCTGGTCAGTGAGTGCTTTATTGTTTGCTTTTTCTTTTAACACAGACTCAAACAAAGGACTTTTTATTCCCTTCCCCAACCGGGAAATAAAGGATTCCCTAAGTACTTCTGCAACTCAGGGCAATGGTACACCTGATCAGAAATTAGACACCTTCCCACTGGGGACACAGGTAATGTATTCACTCTCCTGCTGATCTGTTGACTAGTCAATGATTAATACTGATAATTCAGTGGGCTCTCAATTATTTATGAAGGTCTCAGAGGACTTGTTTGATGAAGGCATTTTAGACCCTTTTAAAGGAAAGGGCAGGACAGAATGCAGAGTACCTTCTCCATTAATTTCAATCTCCCATTTCCCTCTCTCTCACACTAACCTGTTATCTAATGTCATATATTTATACATATAACTTTAGCATATCTATGAAAGGCATTTTGGTCCTCAAACAAGAATGCAACTGTTACAGTTTTTGGCTGGTTTTAAATTTTCTCCCCTCTATCCAATATCTCCATCTCCTGTTGCCTTGCTTCTTACATTTTCTACCTACACCCTTTAATACTGAGTCTTACATTTTAGGTATGACTTTCCCAAAGCTGCCTCTGCAGTATAACAGAAAAAGTAAAGTTTAAGGGGTAAAGATGGCATGGAAGTTGTGGGCAATGGGAAGATAGCGATCATGCAAGATGGGGGAGGAGTGAAAAATAAGGTTTTAGTGAAAAAATTGGTGACAGAAGGGATGCAACCATTATGTAAGACTTGTTTGTGTGAGTGAATATGATACAAGGAGCAGAACTGACTACTTTATATTCACCTTCTCCCTTTCTGTGCCTTTTCTTTGATACATTTATGAGCAATAAAATTGTAGAAAATAGCCAGGAGGAGAAAGAAAAGCAGCAAAGGCTCTGATTAATCCATAATTTGGATAATCAAGACTGAATTAGTAAAAAGTTAGTACTATTCTTTTCAGTTTGGGTATAGACTACCTTCATCTTTTAAAAAGATAAGCATTTAATCAGTTTCTTTGTTTTTGGAGATTCTACTTGGGTGACTTAGAAACGATCTCAGTTACCATTTTTTAAAACCATATTGACTTAAGGAAATGGAGACAAAGAGTATTGCAATCTCCAGTTAAATAGCACTTCTTAGATAAAAAAGCAAACAAAAAAACTTCTCTGAAATTACTTCTTGAAGTGAGAAAAAAGGAAATTGAATAGTTTGCTGTATCTTTTTAGTTTAAGAAATAAGGAAGTGGGATTTCTTTCTCTCCATGACTACCAAAAAGACACTGAATACTTTAAGATAATTTTTTTAAAAGCAAACCCTAGATGGCTTTCTGTTTTGCTTCAGTCCTTGCCTAGTTATGCCTCAGATTAATTTTCAGCCTATTAAAACCCCCTTAGCTATGGTGGTTGATAGCTTTATCAGCTGGTAAAATAAGCATGAGAGTCCTTTAAACAGAAAAAGCAAAGCTGGAAAGTGGCCCTCATCTACCTTCTATGAGCTATCTAAGGCAGAGAAAGTACAGTCATTGTTTGCTATGTCCTTTACTTCCTAAGGATATTCAAGCAACTCTGGAATCTCCTTGTATTGTGACTGTTTTAAAATAGACTTAAACTGGACCTTTGCTTAAAGGTCTGTTTCCCTAGCTTGCAAGGATAGTCTTTCCCATTAATAGGAAGGTATTCTGAACCCCTAGTCTAATAAGCTCACATTTGAACGCACATGGACTTCCTTCTACCTAAACTTTCGAACTTTTTTTAGACACAGGAAGTAGCAAGAAGGGAAATGCCAAGTGACAATCACCAGGAAGATGGTAAATATTTTGCTCACTGAGTATTTTTCCCCCACACTAATCAGAGAAGTCTGGATGTGATTGGATTTGGGAGATGAAGATGTCTCAATATGGGGGCCCTATTTAGTCAACTAATTTCTGCTTTTGTGAGGGACTGTCCTGGATGATTAGTAACCTGTGAGACTTTTCTGCTTAAAGAGTGCATATTCTGACCTCCTTTGTTCTTGATTTTTTTTGCGTTGGATGACTATTCTTTTTGTTACCTTTCTTGCCTTCTTTTGTATTTATTATTTTTTATTCATCCATTTGTTTCTCTCTACTGGTTTATAAGTTATATACATTTTCTATACTTTTAGTATTATTCCCCAAACGATAATTATGTAAGTTAAGTATCCTTAACTTACATAATTTTTAAATTGTTAATACCTTGTCTTCTTTTGGATAATTCAAAAACCGTACAGTACTTTATTTCATTTACTCTTTCCTGACTTATATGTTGTTATTATGAATTTTAATTCTCTATATTTTTAAAGACTTCACAAGATATTATTTTTATATAGTCAGTGTAGATTTAAATCTATCCATTTATTTACTACTGTTTGTTCACTTCCTTTTTCTTCCCAGGCTTCCCTTCTGATATCATTTTCCTTTGCCTTACAGTGGCACATACTTTAATGTAGGTCTATTAGTGATGAGCTCTTTCAGCTTTTCTTTGTGTGATAATGCCTCTATTTCACTATCATTCTTGAAGGGTATTTTAGATGGGTATAGATTTCTAGGCAGTTCGTTCTCTCTCTCTCTTCCCACTTCCTTCTCTCTTTTTTTTTTATTTTTTTTATTTTTGAGACAAGGTCTCAATCTGTTGCCCAGGCTGGAGTACAGTACAGTGGCACAATCAGAGCTCATAATAACCTCAAACTTCTGGGCTCAAGCAATCCTCCCACCTCAGCCTCCCAAGTAGTTAGGACTACCACCACACCTGGCTAATTAAAAAAAATTTTTTCGGACCAGGCACAGTGGCTCATGCCTGTAATCCCAGCATTTTGGGAGTCCGAGGCAGGTGGATCACCTGAAGTCAGGAGTTTGAGACCAGCATGGCCAACATGGTGAAACTCCATCTCTACCAAAAATACAAAAATTAGCCGGGCATGGTGGTGCTTGCCTATAATCTCAGCACTTTGGGAGGCCGAGGCGGGTGGATCACTTGAGATCAGGAGTTGGAGACCAGCCTGGCCAACACGGTGAAACCCCATCTCTACTAAAAATACAAAAGCTAGCTGGGCATGGTGGCATGTGCCTGTAATCCCAGTTACTCGGGAGGCTGAGGTACGAGAATCGCTTCCCTCTGGGAAGCGAAGGTTGCAGTGAGCTGAGATTGCGCCACTGCACTCCAGCCTGGGCGACAGAGTGAGACACTGTCTCAAAAAAAAAAAAGAAACAGAATTTGTCTCCAGAATGTTATAGATTCTTTACTGTTTACACAAAAGTCCCACACTTTATTGGTGGTGGTGGTGTTCCATGTGGAAGTCCTTTCATCACTTTATGCTACCATTGATCAGAATTATAAACCACCTCTTCCTGAGAGGTGTTTCTGGCAGACAGAGAGTATGTTCAGTGAACAGAGGTACTCCCAGCTAGGCCACAAAGAATTCTTATCATGTTTTGTTTTTTTGCCTTGGTGGTGTTTAGAGTTCAGACACTACTCGCCTCGTCAGTCCACAGTCCGATCCCCAGAGAAGATGACTAGAGAAGGGTACCAAGTATCTTTTTTGGACAATAAGTCTTCAGGTTCTTCTCCAGAAAAGGAATTGATACCAAAACCTGATACTTTTCATCTTACCCATGATGCCTCATTGAGTAAATGCCTGGATGTGGGTGATTCTAGCCAGATCCATCCCTATCAGTTACCTTCAGATGTTGGTCTGGAAAATTATGACAGTTGTTATTCTCAAACTCTATCCCTGCATGGAAGTCTTGGTAAAAGGCCTCAGAGAAGCAAGAACTATCAAGAGTATAGCATAAAGCCTTCAAATGACATAAAGACCACCGCTTCACATTCCTGTGGAGACCTATTAACTTCTCTGTCAAACCCTGACTCCAGCACTGGAAGGCTTTTGAAGCTTAGTTCAGGTAACAGCTTCCTGTCAGTTTACAGGTCTTCTTCATAGGCATGAAGATAGAAGATATAAGTGAAAATTTTGGAATTAACCCTTCTGAAATTGTATTAGCATTTCTTAAGTTGTATTTTAGGGTCACCAGTGGTTCTTGGAACCTCCAGAAATCTGTAGGGTATGAGTTTAACATGATATATATATTAGGGAAAATTTGTAGGAAAGTGAGCATCGCAGCTACTTGATATTTTAGTTAAGCAGCATCCCAGGACATCTAGTCTTTACTCACAGTCACTTCTATTCTGACTTACTTTGAGAAGAAGTTAGTTTCAGGCTGGGCACGGTGGCTCATGCCTGTAATCCCAGCACTTTGGGAGGCTGAGCCGGGTGGATCACGAGGTCAGGAGGTCGACACCAGCCTGGCCAACATGGTGAAACCCCGTCTCTACCAAAAATACACACACACACACACACACACACAAAATAGCTGAGCATGGTGGCATGCGCCTGTAATCCCAGCTACTCAGGAGGCTGAGAGGCAGGAGAATTGCTTGAACCTGGGAGGCAGAGGTTGCAGTAAGCCAAGATCGGGCCACTGCACTCCATGGGCAACAGAGCAAGACTCCATCTTGAAAACAAAAACAGAAGTTAGTTTCAGAGTTAGTGACAGAGATCACTCTTCTGTTACTTATTTATTCAACCAAACTCATTGAACACCTACAGTGTCCCAGACACTGTTCTAGCTCTGGAGATAAAGTAGCAAACAAAATAAAGTTTCATGTATATTTTACCATAATAAGAAGACAGTCCCTACTTTCATAGAGCTTACATTCTCATGGGGTAAGACACATGATAAACATTTTAGCATGCAAATATATGTCAGGTTATGGTAAATGCTGTGAAAAAATTATATAAGGGCATAGAGCGTGATAAGGAGGAGGCGATGCTTTAGATAGAATTGTCCAGAAAGCTTCTCTGATGAGGCACCATAAAAGTAGAGACTTGAATGAAGTGGGAGTATAAGCCATGTGGGTCTGGGAGGAGAATTTTCTAGACAGTGGGAATAAATGCAAAAGTCCTGAGGCTGGAACATACTTTTCATATACAAGGAACCTCAGGGAGGCCAGTGCGGCCTCAGCAAAGAAAGTAGAGTGTATAGATGAAGTAAGAAAGATGCCAGACTTTTTTCTGGGTGAGATCAGAAGGAGTTGGAGAGTTTGTAGCAAGGGAGTGATGTGATCTCACTTAAGAATTACTGTGGATGTTGGGCTGAGAATAGACTATGGGGAGCAGGGTAGAAATTTTTTTAAAATGCTTTGGAGAGATTGGAATCAGCGTAACAGATGATGATGGCTTGGGCTAGACAGATAGCGGTGGAGGTGGTGAGAAGTAGTCAGATTCTGAATATGTTCTGAAGATGACACTCCATGGTTTGCTGATGGATCCAGGATAAAGTGTGGGAGAAAGAGGGTCAATGGTGATTCTGTGGTTTTGAGTCTGAATAACTAGAAGAACAGAGCTTTCATTTACTAAGATGGAAAAGAATGGGAGGTAGAGATTTTAAGATAAATATCAAGAGTTGGGTTTTGGACATCTTAAGTTTCAGGTGCCTTATTAAAACTTTCCAGAGATGCCAATTTGGTAATTGGACATACTAGTCCAGAGTTTAGAGAAGAAGGTATGGCTGGAAATATAAATTTGGAGATTATAAGTGTATGGGTGACAGTAAAACTCTGAGACTGGATGAAATCTCACCGAAAGAGTGAATATAGATAGAAAAGAGATCTGAGGACTGGTCCTGAGCCCTCCAACAATTAGAAGTAGATAAAGAGAAACCATCATGGAGAGTGAGAAAGCAGCAGCCAGTAAGATAGAGGGGAAAAAGCCAAGAGGAAGTAATATCCTGGAAGCCAAGTGAAGAATGTGTTTCAAGAAGGAGGGAGTGATCAATGCTAGGTCAAATGCTTCTTCTGATAGGGAGGGAGGGAGCCTGGGACTGAGAAGTGATTATGGTATTTGGCAATGAAGAAGACATTAATGAACAGCTTCAGGGGATGCATGAGGATGAAAGCCTCACTGAGGTGAATTCAAGAAAAAAATTGGAAGCAAGGCAGTAAAGTTACTGAATATAGACAACCCTTGTATTAGTCTGTTCTCACACTGCTAATAAAGACATAGCCAAGACAGGGTAATTTATAAAGGAAAGAGGTTTAATTGACTCACAGTTCCACATGGCTGGGGAGGCCTCACAATCATGGTGGAAGGTGAATGAGGATCAAAGTCACGTCTTACATGGTGGCAGGCAAGAGAGCTTGTGTAGGGGAACTCCCCTTTATAAAACCATCAGATCTCGTGAGACTTACTATCACCAAGAACAGCATGGGAAAGACCCACCCCCATAATTCAGTTACTTCCCACCAGGTCCCTCCCATGTCATG
Source organism: Pan troglodytes (assembly GCF_028858775.2). Taxonomy (NCBI): domain Eukaryota; kingdom Metazoa; phylum Chordata; class Mammalia; order Primates; family Hominidae; genus Pan; species Pan troglodytes. Next base: position 65,415,424 of record NC_072416.2, read on the forward strand.
TGGGAATTATGGGAGCTACAATTCAAGATGAGATTTGGGTGGGGACACAGCCAACCCATATCAACCCCTTCAAGGAGTTTTGCAGTAAAGGGAAGCAGAGAAATGGAACTAGCTGGAGAAGGGATGGGGTCAAGGAGATCCTGGTAGAAGTGATCTAGTAGAGGGAAAACTGATGATGCCAGGGAGAAAAGGGACCGTTACAAGAAAATGGAATCCAGTCCACCAGCGGAGAGGCTGGTTTTAAATAAAAGCACAGATAGTTCATCTATTGTAATAAGAAGGAAGGCAGAGAATTTATTAATACAGATACAGGAGAGTTGGTAGATTTGATGGTGTGATCATGTAGATGTTTTCTTTGATTGCCTCTCAGGGAAATAAAGGAGGTTGGCACCTGGGTGTAAGGAGGGAAGAGAAGGTGTTGGAAGTTTGAAGAGAGATGTGAAATATTTGTCTCAGAGAATAGAAGAGTAAATTGGCCAGAGTATTATATTAGGAGATGCCGGGCACAGTGGCTCACGCCTGTAATCCCAGCACTTTGGGAGGCCAAGGCCAGCGGATCACTTGTGGCCAGGAGTTCAAGACCAGCATGGCCAATATGGTGAAACCCCGTCTCTACTAAAAATACAAAAATTAGCTGGGCATGGTGGGTAGACCCAGCTACTCGGGAGGCTGGGGCAGGAGAATATCTTGAACTCAGGAGGCAGAGGTTGCAGTGAGCCGAGATTGTGCCACTGCACTCCACCCTGGGCAACCGAGCGAGACTCTCTCAAAAAAAAAAAAAATCAGAAGAACTGGGCACCACTAAGGGCGCAGTTACAATAGTGGTCATGAGTTTAAAGTGAGAAAGGTCAGAACAGATGCGTTTTTTTCTCCAGCTATGTTCCCCTGCTCTGGTGTAGGCTTGGAACATGTGGACGGTTAGATTTAACCAGAGTTGGAGTTTTGTCAGAGAGTTGAGGATGTATGCTAGGGAGTGGTTATTATGACCCTTGGACTACAGGCAAGGTATGGATAGAAGTGAGACATGAGGCAGTCAGAGGGCAGGTTCATCTGTTAGCCTGTTTCCTCCACAGATCTGTATGCCACAACCCATTTCAACAGTGACCCTGCTGTACTTGTCAATGTAGAGCAACAATTATCTACCAGCCTGGGTGATTTGACACCAGCACATGGTTCTGTCCCAAACAACGCTGTCCTGGGAAACAGGACAACTCCTCTGCGGACACTGCTGTTGTCTCCTGGGACTTCAGAACACAGAAAGATTTTTACCAAGAGGTCACTAAGCCCATCGAAGAGAGGATTCAAATGGAAGGACAATATCCTTGCCAACCTGAATCTAAAGCATGGTTTCCGAGATGCTACAGGCAGCGAGGCAAGTGTTGGCTTGTTTGTGTTTGTGCAAGAAACATGTCAGGTTCGAGACCAGAATGAGGGTTCTGTTGGGAATGGAGGTGGTTCTGACCAACAGGGCTAGAAATTCAAAGAGATTTTCAGAGGCTGGTGGCTAATACTGCCAAGCTAACGCCTGTTGAGCCTTCTGCCCTTGGGAAAGTCATTCCCCCACTGCTGCCATTTTCTCACCTATATCACAGGGAGAACTGTCCCTGATCTACTTCCGGCTGAAGATTGAACTCTGTAGCATCTGTGTTTACAGTCTCATCATATTTACACATTTGCTTCGGCCACACATGAAATAGTTCTTATAAAAGCATTGCTTCAGGCTGGGCACAGTGGCGCATGCCTGTAATCCCAGCACTTTGGGAGGCTGAGTGGGTGGATCACCTCAGGTCAGGACTTCAAGACCAGCCAGGCCAACATGGTGAAACCCCATCTCTACTGAAAATACAAAAATTAGCTGGGTGTGGTGGCGCACGTCTGTAGTGCCAGCTACTCTACTCGGGAGGCTGAGGCAGGAGACTCACTTGAACCCAGGAGGTGGAGGTTGCAGTGAGCCGAGATCACGCCACTGCACTCCAGCCTGGGTGACAGAGTGACTCAGTTTCATAAAAAATAATAGTAATAAAAGCATTGCTTTGCTTTTCTGTCTAGAAGTTAAAAGGATTTAAAATTTTTTTCCAGTGTAGAAGCAAACAGAAGATGAATTAGATTATCCAAGGGATTTTTAGTTCAGAGAATGATTTAAAAATCAAGAACCATTCCCACATAAACAATATACATGTAATTCATTTTATAAAATATCCTAGTGGCCAGGCACGGTGGCTTACATCTGTAATTCCACCACTTTGGGAGGCCGAGGTGGGTGGATCACCTGAGGTCGGGAGTTGGAGACCAGCCTGACCAACGTGGAGAAATCCCATCTCTACTAAAAATAGAAAATTAGCCGGGCTTGGTGGTACATGCCTGTAATCCCAGCTACTTGGGAGGCTGAGGCAGGAGAATCGCTTGAACCTGGGAGGCGGAGGTTGTGGTGAGCCGAGATTGCGCCATTGCACTCCAGCCTAGGCAACAGAGTGAGACTCTGTCTCCAAAAAAATAAAATAAAATAAAATAAAATATCCTAGTATGATAGTGTCATACAATAAAACTTTTATCATTATCACTTCTTAACAAGTTTTGCTCTGCCTTTGCATACATCCCTTGTGGAGAATGCCTTCTACTCTCCTCTCTTGTCTTTTTGAATGTTCATTTTTCTCCAGGTTCTACTTCCATCATGAGGAAGATCCATCCATGTGGTTAGAGGAACCCCAGCTCTTAGAGTCTTCTCTTCCCTTGTACCCAAGAACCTTTGCCATAGGAACCATTTGTCAATTAATAATTTACTGCCCTGTAAGGAAGCAGGAGATTTGGTCAAAAACAGCCATTTCTAGTTACTTATTTTTCAGTTGTTGGAAATCTTACACATTGGGGTGGGTTTACAGGGTTTTTGTTTGTTTGTTTGGAGTGTTTTTTTGTTTTTGTTTTCTACTCTTAAAGACTTCCTATTCAGTTTTCAGAACTTTGGAAGTGGCTGTAATTTTTGTGCACCAAAGGGGGCAGTCTTGTAATGTTTTATTTAGTTTTTTGGCCTCTTTTCATTCTCAGTCCCCTATGCCTATTTTACCAGACAAGAACACTAACTGTGTGTTACTGTATTCAGAGTGAAGATCCAGCAACATTTAGCATATTTGGGATGTTATATTAATCAGACATGCTCTAGGAAATTTTTTAACCTCTATTTCATGTTATATTGTTAAAATCTGGCTAGATGCTGTGGCTCACACCTGTAATCCCAACACTCTGGGAGGCCAAGGTGGAGGATTACTTGAAGCCAGGAGTTTAAGATCATCCTGGGCAACATAGGAGACCCTCTCTCTACAAAAAAATAAATAAATAAACAAACAAATAAATAAATGTTAAAATTTCAATATGCTTTTCTAGACGATCTTAAAAGCTCCTTTTTTTCTGTTAGACATTATTTTTCTCTTTATGGAAAGCTTTAAAAGAGCTGCTTGAATATAAATAAAAAAGAAATATACTGTTTAATTTCTGAAAGGTGTAAGTCAGAAAATTTCCAAGAAGAGCATTTTTTACATTTTTTTTTTAAAGCCAGGCATGGACTGGGCACAGTGGCTCACACCTGTAATCCCAGCACTTTGGGAGGCGAGGCAGGCAGATCACCTGAAGTCAGGAGTTTGAGCCCATCCTGGCCAACACGGTGAAACCCCATCTCTACTAAAAATACAAAAAATTAGCTGGGTGTGGTGATGCACGCCTGTAGTCCCAGCTACTCAGGAAGCTGAGGTAGGAGAATCACTTGAACCTGGGAGGCAGAGGTTGCAACAAGCCAAGATTGGGCCACTGCACTCCAGCCTGGGTGACAGAGCAAGACTCTGTCTCAAAAAAAAAAAAAAAAAAAAAAAGCCAGGCACGGTGGCTCATGCCTGTAATCCCAGCACTTTGCGAGGCCGAGGCAGGCAGATCACTTAGGCCAGGGGTTTTTGACCAGCCTGGCCAACTTGGCAAAACGCTGTCTCCACTAAAAATACAAAAATTAGCTGGGCATGGTGGTGCACACCTATTATCCCAGCTACTTGGGTTGACTGAGTCATGAGAATTGCTTGAACCTGGGAGGCAGAGGTTGCAGTGAACTGAGATCATGCGACTACAGTCCAGCCTGGGCAATAGAGCAAGACTCTATCTCAAAAAATAAATAAATAAACACATAAATAAAATATAGAATTAGCCAGGCACGGTGGTGCACACCTGTAGTTCCAGCTATTCGAGAAGCTGGGATAGGAGGATTGCTTGAACCCAGGAGTTCAAGACTATAGTGTGCCAAGATCACACCATTGCACTCCAGCCTGGGTACAAAGCTAGACCCTGTCTTACATAAAATATGATAGAATATTTATGTTTATTATATATTAATATATTAAATATAAGCTTAGAGTTATAATTTTTTATATTACTCCCATTTATTTTATAAAATATAATACTATTTTTAAAATGTTCTGCAATTTAATATTTCTATTATATAACATATTGAACCATAGATGTAGGTGTCAAACAACAAATTTTTAATTTTCTTCTGAAAATTTCTATTATTATTTTGTGACATAGTCTTGCCCTGTTGCCCAGGCTTGACAGCAGTGGCATGATCTCGGCTCACTGCAACCTCTGCCTCCCGAGTTTAAGCAATTCTCCTGCCTCATCCTCCTGAGTAGCTGGGATTACAGGCTGCCCACCACCACGCCTGGCTAATTTCTGTGTTTTTAGTACAGGTAGGATTTCACCATATTGGCCAGGCTGGTCTCGAGCTCCTGAGATCAAATGATCTGCCTGCCTCGGCCTCCCAAAGTGCTGGGATTACAGGCATGAGCCACCGGGCCTGGCCTGAAAATTTCTATTAAAAATTATGATACAAGATACTGTTACCTTTGATATTATCCTGGAATATCTTATGTTTTTGTCTTAGACATAAATAATATTATGCTACTCAAATCCAAACTGAAAGATGAAATCATCTTTTTCACTTTTTAAAAAGTCTAGGCCAGGCACAGTGGCTCACACCTGTAATCCCAACACTTTGGGAAGCTGAGGCGGGACGATCACAAGGTCAGGAGTTGGAGACCAGCCTGGCCAATATGGTGAAACCCCATCTCTACTAAAAATACAAAACTTAGCCGGGTGTGGTGGCACACGCCTATCCCAGCTACTTGGGAGGCTGAGGCAGAAGAATCGCTTGAACCTGGGAGGCAGAGATTGCAGTGAGCCCAGATCGCACCACTGCACTCCAGCCTGGGTGACAGAGCGAGACTCCGTCTCCAAAAAAAAATTAAAAAAAAAAAAAAGTCTAAATGTCTAAATTCTTACTTCCCTTATTGTGTAAGAATGACAAATGGTTGGGTTTTTTGTTTGTTTTTGCTTTTTTTTTCTCTTGAGCCTCTCTCTAGTGACCTGGGTAGTTTGCACGGTTTGCCTGGAAACCACAGTCCCCCCATCTCTGCCAGAACCCCCCATGTGGCCACTGTCCTCAGACAGCTCCTGGAGCTTGTGGATAAGCACTGGAATGGCTCCGGCTCCCTCCTCCTCAACAAGAAGTTTCTCGGTGAGTGAATGCATTCTCTGTCCTTGGACAGGAGTTGGACTTTTCCTCTGCTCTGTGTTCTGCTAAAAGCCACTTAGCCCTCTTCACTTGCAAGGAAAGTTGTTCTCATGATCACATCCTGAAACATCTCAGAAACATCATAGTTAACAAATCTACATTTTTTTCATATTCTACATTATTTTTTAAAAGCAGCACCTCTTCTAATTATTTTATAATGATTGTTTTGTTCCTCCTGTAAATATTTGCTAGTCTTTGGTAATATATAGAGTAACCAGATACGTAAATTAGTGACTATATTAATTTTTTAAAAGATTTTGTGATCCTTGGGAAAGTGCCAATAATGAATACAACAGAAATTGGGTTTGATCATCAGAGTTTTGAGATGACTGTTAGAATGTTATGATTTGAAAAACTCGAATGAGTAAATGACCTGGACTCCCTTTAGGGGTTCGTTTTTTAGAAACATGGGAGAAAACAGTTTTGCAAATGTTGGCTTCATGCATTTATTTGTTGTTATTTTCTTTTTGATCCTTAACATGTTTGTTGGCTATTTAATAGAAGAATAATTAAGGAAATTTCGTTGGTGGTAAAAGTTTAAATATAAACTAGAAACTTGGCTGGATGCGGTGACTAACGCCTGTAATCCCAGCACTTTGGGAGGCCGAGGTGGGTGGATCATGAGGTCAGGAGTTCGACACCAGCCTGGCCAACATGGTGAAACCCCGTCCCTACTAAAAATACACAAATTAGCCAGGCGTAGTGGTGTGCGCCTGTAATCCCAGCTACTGGGGAGGCTGAGGCGGGAGAGCTGCTTGAACCCAGGAGGTGGAGTTTGCAGTGAGCCGAGATCACACCATGGCACTCCAGCCTGGGCAACAGAGCAAGACTCCGTCTCGGAAAACAAACAAACAAATGAAAAAAACAAAAAAACTAGAAACTTAAACGTTGTTTGGGGTTAAAAAAACTTTTTAAAAAATATCTAAAGGGACATACAGAAGAAGAAATCCTAACACAGTTATTTTCCTTCTCATGTTGACCTATTGCTCCCATTTTGTAGGAAATTATCCCCAGGGCCACTAATCAATGACTAAGGAATTATGCACTCACAAGGGGCTGCTGTTGTTTCTCCATAGAGGATGTAGGATATAATTTCTTGTCCTCTTAAAAACACCTCTTTCTGCCACTTACTAAGTTCTGGTAAAAAGGAGATAATACATTAGCCTATTTGATCCAGAGAGCTGGTAGTTACTGACTAGGAATGCTGTGCTTTAGCTTTTAAGATTGGCCTGTGTGCCCATCCTGAATTTTTGGCAGGTCCTGCCCGAGATTTGCTTCTGTCTTTGGTAGTCCCGGCTCCTTCTCAGCCGAGGTGTTGCTCACATCCTGAAGACACGATGAAAGCGTTCTGCAGGAGGGAGCTTGAACTGAAGGAGGCTGCGCAGCTGGTCCCTAATGACATGGTATGCCCCTCTCATCTCCCTTTAGAAAAGGACAGAGCAGCAGAACTACAACATCTCTGCCTTAATGATCAGCATCACCGTGAACACCTAACCAAAATATGGCAAAAGTCTGGGCACAGCAGGAATACAAAACTTGCTAGGACAGGGACAACTTGGAAGTTCTGCAGGGATGACTCCCTCATCCTAACCCTAATCCAAAAATTCTAAAGAAAGACTTGAAATAAGAAGAAACAAACAAAAATTCCAAAAAACTCTAGAGTGGAAATGTTTAGGATAATGTTCTTGAAGGTTGTGGTTCCACCCCAGCAAATGTATCTGGGATTGTCTTTCCTCCCTTCTAAGCGAGCTGAGAGCCCTGAACCAGGGGCTAAGGGCCATTCTAGAGCATCAGCCTGCTGGCTCTAGGAAAGGAAGAAGCAACTCATATCCCCATGCTTTGTTCCCTTTTCTCTTTTCTCTTCTTTTCTTTTCTCTTCTTTTCATGAGGCAGAGTCTTGCTCTGTTACCCAGCCTCGAGCGCAGTGGCACGATCTCGGCTCACTGCAACCTCTGCCCCCCGGGTTCAAGCAATTCTCCGTGCCTCAGCCTCCCAAGTAGCTGGGATTATAGGTGCCCACCACCATGCCCGGCTAATTTTTGTATTTCTAGTAGAGACAGGGTTTCACCATGTTGGCAGAGGTGGTCTCAAACTCCTGACCTTAGGTGATCCACCCACCTTAGCCTCCCAAAGTGCTGGGATTACAGGCATGAGCCACTGCGCCCGGCTGCCTTTTTTCTTCTTTTTTTTGAGATGGGGTCTTGTTCTGTCACTCAGGCTGAAGTGCAATGGTGCGATCTCGGCTCACTGCAAGCTCCGCCTCCCGGGTTCAAGCGATTCTCCTGCCTCAGCTTCCCAAGTTGCTAGGACTACAGGCACATGCCACCATGCCCAGCTAATTTTTGTATTTTTAGTAGAGACAGGGTTTCACCATGTTGGCCAGGATGGTCTCAATCTCTTGACTTCATGATCCGCCTGCCTCAGCCTCCCAAAGTGCTGCAATAACAGGCCTGAGCCACTGCACCCGGCCTCAGCCGCCTTTTCTTAACATTAGAGGATTTTCAGACACCAAGTTCAGTTCTAGAAACTTTAGATAGATCACTAAGAATGCTGGCCATTTGTCAAAATGACAAATGTTTGTTCTGCAAGAGTAGTAGATAACTCATAAGAAAGATTGCTAGTCCATGTAATAAATTTGTTTACTGCATTTGAGCTGTATTTACCAATGAATTAAAATTCTAGTGAGAAAGAGATGCTGACTTCCAATCAGTTTATCACTAAATAGAGGAAAAGATCTTTCAGTTCTCTAAACACACCTTAGCATGTCAGATTCTTTTTTTTTTTTTTTTTTTTTTTTTTTGAGACGGATTCTCGCTCTCTTGCCCAGGCTGGAGTGCAATGGCGCTTTCTCAGCTCACTGCAACCTCCGCCTCCCAGGTTCAAGCAATTCTCCTGTCTCAGCCTCCCGAGTAGCTGGGGTTACGGGTGCACACCACCATGCCTGGCTAATTTTTTGTATTTTAGTAGAGACGGGGTTTCACCGTGTTGCCCAGGCTGGTCTCGAACTCCTGAGCTCAGGCAAACCACCCGCCTCAGCCTCCCAAAGTGCTAGGATTACAGGCGTGAGCCACGGCACCCAGCCTAGAATGTCAGATTCTTAATGTATTTGTATTTTGTTTTCTAATCTAAAGGAAAGTTTGAAGCAAAAACTGGTCAGAGTGCTGGAGGAAAACCTCATTTTGTCAGAAAAAATTCAACAGTTGGAGGAAGGTGCTGCCATCTCAATTGTGAGTGGGCAACAGTCACATATTTATGGTAAGTTGAGGAAAGCCATGATATATGAGGCCTCTCAAGACAACTGTTTGTTTATAGATGACCCATTTAGTAACCTTCATCATGCTAGCTCACGTGGCTGCCTTTGGCCTACTTGGTCATCAGTTTTCCTGGCAGTTAACAGAAACAATCATCTTGCCTCAGAGAATTGTAATGCAGGTGGCTTGAGTTACCAGATGAAGCTCTTGTCAGTGGAAAGCATGTACAAATGTTGTTACTATTGCCATTAATTTTGAGAATGACACATGCTTTTGTGATTATAACACCAAGAACATGTTCTTTATACAAAGTTTGGAAAATACAAGGAAAATATAACCCCATGATCTAGCAATAACTTCCATTAGTGTTTTTGGTATATTTTCTTCTACCTTACCTCTCTATATTTTTAACTCCAAATTTACAATTGTGGCTGGGCAGGTGCAGTGGCTCACACCTGCAATCCCAGCACTTTGGGAGGACAAAGCAGGAGGATTGACTGAGTCCAGGAGTTTGAGACCAGTCTGGGAAACATAGTGAGAATCCGTCTTTACAAAAAATAAGAAATTAGCCAGGCATAGTGGTATGCACCTATAGAGCCAAAGAGGCGGAGGCAGAAGGATCACTTGAGCCCAGCAGTTCAAGGTTAGAGTAAGCCTTGATCATGCCACTGCAATCCAGCCTGGGTGAAAGAGAGACCCTGTCTCAAGAAAAATAATAATAAAAATAGGCCGGGTGCAGTGGCTCATTCCTGTAATCCCAGCACTTTGGGAGGCCAACGTGGGCGGATCACTTGAGCTCAGGAGTTCAAGACCAGCCTGGCCAACATGGTGAAACCCTGTCTCTACTAAAAATACAAAAATTAGCTGCGCGTGGTGGCAAGTCCCTGTAATCCCAGCTACTCGGGAGACTGAGGTAGCAGAATTGCTTGAACCCAGGAGGCAGAGGTTGCAGTGAGCTGAGCACTCCAGCCTAGGCAACAGAGCAAGACTCCCTCTCAAAAAATAATAATAATAAAACTGTGTCCTGGTTTTAAAAAATAATTTACATATAATTAGATGCACACATTTTAAGTTTGATCTCAATCAAAATACAGAACATTTCTAGAAAGTTTCTTCATACCTTCGTGTAGTCAGTTTCCCCTACTCTTGACCTCAAGTAATCACAGACCTGATTTCTACATCCTAATGTTATTAATTTCATAGTGTAGGCATTTCTACAGTATCACAAGAATATACCATATTTATCTATTTTGTCCTCTATATAGTTGTTTTTATAATGGTTATATAATATTTAGAATAAAATGATTTTAAATTATTTCTAAACATTCAAAAGAAAGACCTGAAGTGAAGGAAAAGACCCTAGAATCAAATGCTTTTCTGAGATTAACCTTATTCCCTTTTGATGGAGCTGAGAGTCCTAATATTTAATATTTATACTATTATAAATAATGCTGCTATTAATGTCTATGTACAGAAATCTTTGTGTACATTTCAGACTATTTTCCTAGGAGACAGTCCTAGAAGTAGAATTAGTGAGTCAAAGGATGGGATATTTTTGAGGCTTTTGTTACATAAATCACTCCCAAGAAAATTGTTTCAGTTTACTCCCACCTCAGCAGTGTACTTGAATGCCCCTTTCACTCCCCTCTGCCAACACTGGGCATTTTTTCAAAATTTGCCATTGTGATAAGTGAAAAATAATATCCTTTTTAAATCTTGATTGTACTACTTTATTATCAGCATAGTTTAGGCCAGTATGTTAGATAAAGTTTGCCCTTGACAGACTAGCTTAGCACCCCTAAGCAAATTATGGGTACATGGATTTATACAAGGAACTTGATTTCAAAGTTCTGATGTGGAAGCACTGAATTTCCATTGTTAAATCTCAGCACTAAATAAATAAATAATTCTCAGTACTATCTGATACTCACAGGCCCGAATAATCAAGATATCAGTCTCCACTTACCTACTTTGAAATTAAAAGTAGGTATTTGTCCACTAGATACTTACTTTCATTCAGCCAGGAGGCCCAGTATAGTATTTTGGCTTACTGGTGATAAATAAGCTTTTGCAGCCTTGTTTTCCACCTTCTAGAACTCTCCTACTCAAGATGTGATCCACATTAGTATCACCTGGGAGCTTGCTAAACAAGTGGGGCCTCACCTCAGACCTACTGCATTAAAATCTATTTTTAGCAAGATCCCCAGGTGATTTGTAAGCATATTACAGTTTAAGGCTGGGCACAGTGGCTCACGCCTGTAATCCCAACACTTTGGGAGGCTGGGGTGGGTGGATCACCTGAGATCAGGAGTTTGAGACCAGCCTGGCAAACATGGTGAAACCCCATCTCTACTAAAAATACAAAAATTAGCAGGGTGTGGTGGCATGTGCCTTATAATCCCAGCTACTCAGGAGGCTGAAGCAGGAGAATTGCTTGAACCCAGGAGGTGGAGGTTGCAGTGAGCTGAGATCCCGCCATTGCACTTCAGCCAGCCTGGGCAACAAGAGCAAAACTCTGCCTCAGAAAAAAAAAAAAAGTTTAAGTATAGAAGATTGGCATCATTACAACCGGAGTTCCTCTTCTTTTACCTCCTTATTATTGCAGGTAATGGTAGTATATTGGGGAAGCTAGGTATAAGTGTCTTAGCCACAAATTCAGTTTCTACAAGTATTAATTGAGTTATTACTGTGTGCCTGACACCATTCTAGATGTTTTCACATACTACGTAGGGAGTGAAGGATGTACAAAACAAACTAAAATGGAGAATACGGTGTGAGACCCAATATCTATTGACTGCCTATGCTAAGTGAGGGTAGGTGTCTCATTGAATCCTCATAACAGGGCTAAGGGGCAGGGTTATTAGCTCTAATGAAAGTCAGAAAAATGAACCAACACGTGCAATATTTTTTTTTTTTTTTTGAGACGGAGTCTCACTCTGTTGCCCAGGCTGGAGTGCAGTGGCACAATCTGTGCTCACTGCTACCTCCATCCCATCTCCTGGGTTCAAGCGATTCTCTGCCTCAGCCTCTCGAGCAGCTGGAATTACAGGTGCCCACCACCACACCCAGCTAATTGTCGTATTTTTAGGAGAGACGGGGTTTCACCATCTTGGCCAGGCTGGTCCTAAACTCCTGACCTTGTGATCCACCCGCCTCAGCCTCCCAAAGTGCTGGGATTACAGGCATGAGCCACCATGCCTGGCCCACGTGCAATATTAAGCGGCTGAATTTTAACTCATATCTGTTGCCAAACCCTGTATTCTTGCCACCATATCTCCTATCTCCAAGTAAGGCAATGGAGTGTGAAGTTGGGTGCCATGGGGCCCCCAGTTCTCAAGATGTCCATCTGAATACTTATATTCTGCTCAAAGACTAGCAGCTTGGAATCCTTTTCACCCCTGGCTACTGTGCCCTTTGTAGATGATCTTCTGCACAAAAACCAACAGCTGACCATGCAGGTGGCTTGCCTGAACCAGGAGCTTGCCCAGCTGAAAAAGCTGGAGGAGACAGTTGCCATTCTCCATGAAAGTCAGAGGTAGGAGAGGGTCTATCTAGCTTGCTTCTAGAAGCAGATATTTACTCCTTTTATCTCCTTTGTTTTGCTTGGAAAGTTAATATCTATGCAATTTGCAAGTGAACTCCATTCTGTGTGTAAACCTCCTGTATCTGGCCAGTTAGCTCAGGGATTATAAAAATTACTGCTTCCCAGGACACATCAGGGACTAATCGTCTTTGTTGGCATTGGTGGGTTGCAACACCTCGATAATTAGCTTCTCACTGGATCTGATGGGACCTTTGTTTGGGTCAGCTAACTTTTTTGGGAGGTCAGTACATACCCCTAAAATCGGCCATCTGGCTCCTCTGGAAAGTGCCTGCTATTGGTCACGAAAGACATCAAGAGCACTTGGCAGGGAGTGATAAAGAACTCAAAGTGCGTTGTTTCCTTCAGAGGAGCTCAACAGCATCAGTCCTTAAAGAACAGCACCCCCGGCTGGGTGTGGTGGCTCACGCCTGTAATCCCAGCACTTTGGGAGGCCGAGGCAGGTGGATCACGAGGTCAAGAGATCGAGACCATCCTGGCCAATGTGGTGAAACTCCGTCTCTACTAAAAATACAAAAATTAGCTGGGAGCTTGCTAAACAAGTGGGGCCTCACCTCAGACCTACTGCATTAAAATCTATTTTTAGCAAGATCCCCAGGTGATTTGTAAGCATATTAAAGTTTAAGGCACGTGCCTGTAGTCCCAGTTACTGGGGAGACTGAGATAGGAGGATCACTTGATCTTGGGAGGCGGAGATAGCAGCAAGCCGAGATCGCGCCATTGCTCTCCAGCCTGTCAACAGAGCGAGACTCCGTCCCAAAAAAAAAAAAAAAAAAAGCACCCCCAGGATACAGGCAAGGCAAAAAAAATCAGAAGAGACTTCAAGACTATGGCTACATTTAGAGAAGCCCTTGAGATTTTGGCTTGCCGATAATACACATTTACGAGGACTTTCACTGCAGTTTAAATATAAGCACTCCATCCCCAAACCTTCAAGCCTCCTACTTCACTTCCTGATTTTCATTTGGTTAACTTTATATTCAGAGGATTAGACCCAGAACCATTCTGGATTTGTCTGAAAAGCTTTTCATTATAATTATTTCAAACATTACAAAAGTAAAGAGAATAGCATAATACAGTTCTCAAACTTGGGTATGCCTCCAAATTAACTCGAAGGACGTGTTGAAATGCAGATTGCTGGGCCTCATCCCACAGTTTCTGAGTCAGCAGGTCTGGGTTGGGAACTGAACATCTGCATTTCTAATTAGCTTCTGGGTGATGCTATTGCTACTGGTCTGGGGACCACACTTTGAAAACATTAGGATATATTGCTTTAGTGACGTACAGTCAAAATACTCTCTTTTAAATTAACCAGAAATAATCCTTCTGAAACCATACAGGTTCATTTGTTTTATTTTGCCCTTGATTCTTAGGGAATTTTAAAAATAATTTTGATTTAATCTTGTTTTCATAATTATGTAAAACATTTACACAGTCCCAATGTCAACTCTATAAAATAAGATAAATCCAGAAAAATCCAGCTTCCTTTCCTGTCTTTGCTGTCCTTTCCTTCCCTCCCACCATCCTTCTATTGTAGGTGTGGGTGTATATTTGTATTCCCTAATTATTACATAAGAAGACTCAGTGTTGCTTTAACATTTCATCTTGAAAATGCATTCATAGTGGTGTATAGAGTTAGTTCTCATTCCTTTTTCTAGCTGCATAGTGCTCAGTTGTGTGGATGATATACCACTTATTTAATTAGTCTTCTATTGATGGACATTTAGTTTAACATATTTTGCCATTAAAAATAGTGCTATAATGAATAGTATCGTGCATACATTTTTTTCTTTTTGCCAGTGTGTGGATGGCTTTTAACATTAGATGGTAATACGGGCCAGGTGCAGTGGCTCGAGCCTGTAATCCACACTTTGGGAGGCTGAGACAGGTGGATCACTTGAGGTCAGGAGTTTAAGACCAACCTGACCAACATGGTGAAACCTTGTCTCTACTAAAAATACAAAATTAGCTGAGTGTGGTGGTGCACACCTGTAATCCCAGCTACTTGGGAGGCTGAGGCAGGAGAATTGCTTGAATCCAGGAGGCAGAGGTTGCAGTGAGCCAAGATCCCACCATTGCACTCTAGCCTGGGCAACAAAAGTGAAACTCTATCTCGAAAAAAAAAATTAGATGGTAATACAGAGTTCAATGCAGCCATGATTAGCACCATTAGTGAATTGCAGTGGCAGGATAGATTAGAAGTAGATGTTATGATTTGGGGTAGAAATTGGAGGCCTGATGAGGTGCCAGTGACCCAAGGCTTCTACTTACCTCATCATCAAAGTGCTTTTGAAAGAACAGAACAACTGCTAGCTATATATAAAATGGGAAATGTATTATTGCTTCAGTAAGTCTGGAATATAACCAAACAGAATTGTAATGAAGAAACTTTAAGTCTGCTTTTAAAATAACTCAATCATAAATTGGACAGTTCCTTCTATTTAAAGATGTGACTTCATTTCACATTTGCCTTTGGGAGACATTTTGGGTCTGCATGGTATCTCTCTTGCTTTTATGATTTCATGACTGCCTTTTTCCCTTGGGCCTCAGATCCCTGGTGGTAACTAATGAGTATCTGCTGCAGCAGCTGAATAAGGAGCCAAAAGGTTATTCCGGGAAAGCACTCCTGCCTCCTGAGAAGGGTCATCATCTGGGGAGATCATCGCCCTTTGGGAAAAGCACGTTGTCTTCCTCCTCACCAGTGGCACATGACACTGGTCAGTATCTAATACAGAGCATCTTGGATGCTGCCCCAGAGCCTGGCTTATGAGAGCTAGCATGGAACTCACACCACAGCTTCCCTGGTCCACAGAGGCTCTCACCGCCATTGCCACCAGTATGGTGGTATGTACTCACAAAGATTAAGAAAGAAATGTATTCTGATTAGATTGTATTGGTCCTTCTTTTTATATCTCTATTTATCTCCCCCTATTGAGTCATTCTTTCCTTCTGCCCACAGAAATAGTTGGCACTTGGTCCCAGCTATTGTATAGACATTGCATAGAGACATTTGGCTGAAAATGTTGAAAGGGAAAAAAACACTAGACATTTTTCCCCTGTGTCATTTGAAACTGTGTGGTAGAAAGTTAAAAAAGAACATTCGCCATATTCATCAAACAGGGTTTGATTACCTCCCGCCATGGTGAAAAGCTGACAACACCTGGTGTCTGCCCTGGAGCAGCCAACAATTTAGTCAGGGAAAAAAACAAACTCATGTGATGGGGCCCAAAGCTTCGAATTGGTACTAAATAGATCTAAACAAAAGCCTAAAGATGCCCTGAAGAGAGAGAAAGAGTGAGTAATGGCCACTGTAGGATTGGAGGTGTCAGTGAGGCTTCTTTGAATGGATGCTGCAGAATGAGTAAGAACGGTAGCAGGTAGAGGGGATGCAGAGCCTCCCAGGCCAAGAGTACACAGAAGAGTCTGGCACAGGGGGATAGTGGGGCAGGGATAGAAGTGTTGGACTTGGAAGAGGTGTAATGTCATGAGAATGTCCCCAGAGCAAGTGATCTTTCATGAAGGGGGAGACATGAAGAGGTTACTAGGCAAAGCATGTGGCTGAGGGCAAGAGCAATGGGGAGAAGCTGCAGAGAGCAGCAGCATGTGCGAAGGCCGGGAAATGGAAAGGGACGTGGTTTCTTCAGGGAGCTGAGGGGCTGAGAGGAGGTAAGCAGGAGCAAGGTTGCACCACTCTTTGAAGATTTTAGATTGGGAAGGCAGAGGAGTGACAGACTGTGTTTGAGAAGCTTTCTCAGGACCAGGCACAGGGGCTCACACCTGTAATCCCAGTACTTAGGGAGATCGAGGCGGGAGGATTGCTTGAGACCAGCCTGGGCAACATAGTGAGACTCCGTCTCTACAAAAAAAATTTTTAAAGTTAAGGCGCAGTGGTGCATGCCTGTGGGCCCAATTACTAGGGAGGTTGAGGCATGAGGATCACTTGAGCCCAAGAGTTCAAGGCTGCAGTGAGCTATGATTGCACCACTGCACTCCAGCCTGGGCAACAGAGCAAAACCCTGTCTCCAAAAAAAGAAAAAAAAAAGAAGAAGAATAAAGAAGAAGAAGCAGGAGGAGAGAAGAAGAGAATGGGTTGATCATGTGTGAAGTAGGGGGGGACCAAAGGGGAGCTAGGCAGCCCAAAGAAGAGGCAGAGGCAGGCCGGACTAGATATGCTGCTTCTGAATATGTTAGCTTTGGGCTCAGCATCCAGTTTACATGCAGGTGCCCTGTACTTTTAATCCTGATTGGGCATTTGAAAAATCAATGGGGAAAGATGATGTAAGTGGTTTTAGGTATGTTTCTGCTTCAGTGGCCTCCCAGCGTGCTAATGTTGCCAGAGAGTGTGTAGAAGGTGAAGGATTTTCAACCTAATGCTACATGGTTCTTCTCTTCACCTTCAGGGCCACATCAGAGAGAGAGACAGGTGGAAGGATTAGATAATTTACTTGTACCCCTGATTCCATGCTGTGCAGGGAAGGAGAGCCACCACCATACTAATAAGACATGACAGTCACAAGTTTCTAAGTTATAAATCCACAGACTTCTGGATTTTAAGTGGCTTCCCAAAAGCAGCTTGTACAGAGGAGCCAGAAGTTTCTTTGAGCTGCAAGGCTCTGAGGGAGCTAGAGCGAGCTTGTGCTCTGTGGAAATGTCAGTAAGAGCAGCCTCCCTGCACCCCCGCTGCCTCTTTCCTGGGCCTGTCTTTGTCTCCCAGGTAGGGGAGCATCAGCCAGTGGCCTTGCATCCCTGAGTTGTTATATTTCAGGGTCTCAGCCCAGTGCACAGGCCAACCTAATGGACACACCAGGGGGCAGGGAGGAATAATGCACTGCTTTCCTCCACCCCAGCCCTTCCTGCCTCCTCCATGAACACCTGATGGTGCCAGCCCCAGAATCCACTCAGGACACCTCCTAAGGGGAACAAAGAGCCTGGCCCAGTGTGTGCCACCCTCCACCCCATTTGCCATTATCATTGAAAGTGACCGATCCTGCCCCAGGCCAGGCACCTGCTAGGTTTGCTGGCCACTCCTGGGGAAGTCATCTGTTTCTGATTTTTCCCTGTATGGCACTTGTTCTACAGGGCACGGGTAGGGGTTGCGATGTTAAGGAGAGAGCCAAAGAGCTCAGGGCAAACTGGACTCAACATGGAAAGCGGAGGACCCTTGAAACAAGCAGAAAACATGTGGAGCAGAATCCCACACCCTAGGCCTGGCACTACCACCAGAAAGCAAGACAGGTCTGGGATGGAGACTGGTCCTCAGGGAGGTTCTATGTCCAGAGGGAGGGGCAGAGCCACTCTCAGGTTGGGAGTTCTCCCAGCCATACAGAGCAGGTTTTAAAGGCTCTGTCCCTCTGATCCTAACCTCTCCTTTGTCTAACCTGATTTTGCTAGCAAGGGTATCCAAAGCTTTCAACCACAAGGAGGCTGTTAGGGGAGGGGCAGTGGCATTGCTGGGCAATGGCTGTCATGTGCCAGATTCTGCTAGACCCGTCTGGTCTTAGGGTCCTCCCAGCCCTGAGTGGGCCTTAAATTCCCTCGGGCTTCATAACGGCATTTCGAGAAGAGGCGGCTTTACTCCTATGACGTGGGGTTTTGGGGCTCAGCCATTCTCTCTGTGTTCTTCCAAGCCATACTGCCAGTCACAGGAATGGAGAAGCCGCTGGGCCCTCTACCATTGGATGGTACTGTCACCTGCAGTGGAATAGTGGGAGCCTGGCCCAATTTGGAACACAGTTAAATTTGCTTCCCTGTGAGGCTGTTTTGGTGAAAGCCAGAGGATTTGGGTTTCACTCCTATTATGTTCATTTTAAGCTTGCAATTCAAACGAATTTTCCAGGGCTAGAGGAATTGTTCCTCTGCATTTTTTTTTTTTTTCATTAAATGCCTTGCATTCTACCTCTTAACATTTGCTGGTGGGAGGATCTGCCTGAAGGTCCCTGAAGCTCTTCCCTGGGCCACTCAAGGAGACGCTGTCAGGCGTCTGTGTGTCAGGCCACCTGCTGTGGCCAGGTGCCCACCTGCTGCCTGCCGATTCCCGCCTGACATCCCTGTCTCAAGCCATACTATTCCGCTACACCCCTGTCCCCAAGGAAAGCTGGGCTTAAGGGATGTGGGGCCACCTGGGCAGGAGCATCCCCCAATAGACTGTGGGATGAGAGGATAAACAATGGTGCTGCTTTGTCTTGTGATCTGGGTCAGGAAAGCAGGCATTTGGGAACTGGCCCTTTTATATCTTTTCTAGCCCCTTTGGGAGCCACCCTCTCCTGGGTAGGCCCTAAAGTCCCATCTAGCCCCATTTTCACAGCAAGGAAGGAAGGAGAGGTAGCCCGAAAGCCTTGGCTTGGGAATAGCTCTGTCAAAACACCCAGAGCCTCAGTGAGATGATCTGGAAACGCCCAGGCATCCTCAGGACCAGAGAGGCTCCCTTCCCCCACTAGGGATGTGGAACAGATGGGAGGACATCAAAGAGGAGGCCCCTTTACTGAGGGATGCCCTGCTCCCACCACAGGCTAGTGTTGGGTGCCAAGCCCTATCACCAGTCAGCCAGTCCCAGTTTTGGAAGTCAATGCTGGGGCTTGCTAGAAAGAGCCTGGCCTGGGAGGCAAGAGGCATGGTCTGGCCTCTAGTCTGCAGAAGCCCCTCCACCTCTCTGGATGTTTCCTCAGCTATAAAATTACGGAGTCAGATGAGCTACTCTCTTTTTTTTTTTTTTTTTTTTTTTGAGACAAAGTGTCTGTTGCCCACACTGGAGTGCAGTGGCGTGATCTCGGCTCACAGCAACCTCCAACTCCTGGATTCAAGCGATTCTCCTGCCTCAGTCTCCTGAGTAGCTGGGACTACAGGCACGCAACACCATGCCCAGCCAATTTTTGTATTTTTAATCAAGACGGGGGTATCACTATGTTGGTCAGGCTGGTCTTGAACTCCTGACCTCATGATCCACCCGCCTCAGCCTCCCAAAGTGCTGGGATTACAGGCGTGAGCCACCGCGCCCGGCCTGGATGAGCTACTCTCTAAGGTTCTGCCTGGCCCTGCGTTTTCTGTATTCTGAGCCAGAACCCAAAATGACTTGCCTCGGTAGCCCCTGTTCGCAGACTGAAAGCTGATGCCTGGCTCTGGGGCCTCTGCCAATGCTTGGCCCAGGCTGAGTCGGCTGTTTCATCCCTCCTACTGCTGTGAAAGTGGAGAGGGAGCCAACTCTCCAAACCCAAGGCACTGGTCACAGGAAGGCAAGCTTTGATGTCAGGACTCCCGTCAGGCCCAGCTAAAAGGCTGTGGACTTCCTCAGGAGTCTCCTCAGACAGAATGGCTCTGTGCTAACAGAAGGGGACTCATGAGTGCCTTTTTCTGGGCAAGGCTGCCAGGGGAAGGGGAGTGATTAGCAGTGTGTGGCATGCAGCGGGGTGATGACACTGAGGGGTCACTGGGGTGTGAATGTCATTCCCCCATCATCGTCAGCCAGGCCATATTGGTACAAAAGGTGTCTTTATTGAGGTCTGGGTTAAAATTAGGCACTTGGCCAGAGCAGCAGCTTAAATATGAGGCAAGCAGGCAGGGGTTAGCCATGCCTGGGGCTGGGTTGGGGTCATGAGGCTACAGGCACAGACTGTCCCCAGATGGACAGAAGTTGGAGCAGGAAGAGGAGGAGGAAGGGGCCGCAGAGCAGCCTGGGTCAGAGGCCTGGTGGGCCAGCCCGGTGGGACTCGGCAGGAAGCTCTGGGTGGCAGGTCCAGCAGGGAGGGGACCAGGATCTCTTGCTCCACGTGCCCCTTAGACCCAGGCCTGAGCCTCTGGCAGGGGCAGCCGCACTTGGCGGGGCGGTCTTCCCAAGCCTCACTTCTTCACCTTGGCATCGTAGGTGCCTGCATTCTTGTAGGCACTCACGTAGCCACTGTCGTCCAGGATGTCCTGCCGTCCCGCAATGCCCTTGCCCTTGCCGCTCTCATCGAAGCGCTCCTTGTGGGAGCCCGTGTATCTGCTGGTGTCCGTCAGCCGGTCTACAGCACCCCCTGTTTTTGCTTTCTGTTTGGACAGAGTTTCCCCAGGGGCACCTGATGAGGGAGCCCAGCCCTTCCCACCCACAGCCACGATTCCCCACACCCCATTCCGTGGCCACCCGAGACCAGCAGGGCACTTACAGTGACGCCCACATTGGCTGGCTCTTTGCCTGCCACCAGCTGGCAGATGGCATCGAAGGCCTCCTCCTTGCTCTTCCCCTTGAATCTCTTGGTTGCCAGCTCTTCCAGGGCCTTCTTGAACTCCTCATAGTTGATGACCCGAGCAGACTTCCCCCTGACAGGCATGTGGGCACCATGAGGGTTCCCCTTTCTTTTTTCTCCCCCAGGGGAAAGCTCAAATACATTTGCTGCCACCACAAATTATGCAATTGCGTTTCTTTCCCATGTTTGGGGAAGTCGCGGGGCTCAGCAACTCTGGAGGGCAATAGATATAAGGTTTGTCCTGGAAGAACGACCTTCGTGATCATGGTGTTTCCCTGACCCCTTCTTGATGTCCTCCCTGGTTCCAGCCCCCCAGTTCCCCACCTCCTGGGAACATGAGAAGCAGGGGCTGCTTAGGGCTCACTTGACTTTGGAGAAGACGATGTCCACATCGGTCCCTGTCACGGACTTTCCGTCAGCCACCTTGCAGTCCTTGCACAGCTTGGCCCAGTTCTTGCCATTCATCTCTTGCCCACTGGCCTTGGGGTCACCATGGATGGCAAACTTGCGGAAGCTCTCCTCCAGCCCAGCGATGTCTGTGCTCGCTGCCATGCCACCCTATAGAGACCCACCTGGGTCATCTCCCAGCCAATCTGCCCTTCCCCTCCCCCAAGCCCAGAACATCCCAGCCTCTACCTCAAACCTGCAAGACCTGGGCAGGTTCTGCTACAGAGTTGGTGCTGGAGCTGCCTGGGGAGAGGGGCCAGTCACTGTTGCCCTGGGCCACAGAGCCCCGAGGAAGAGCCCCGGGAGGCACGGTCTTGTCACTAATGCCAGCCCTGGCTCTCAGCAGGGTTCAGCAGATGAAATAATGATGCCCACAGGGAACAGAGTGGCACTGTCCAGAAAGACTGTTAGGGCAGCAGCTGGGGCCCTGGCTTTGTCTGGCCCTGGCACAAGGCCTGCTTGGGTGGAAGTGAGGGTGGCAGAGCAGGACCCCTCCCTGGAAGCTCCATGCCAAGCTGGCTTGGGGCCAGGCCAGGCATTCAGTGAGGACGGCATCTCTGTAAGGGTCATGAGGACCCAGCAAGAGCCAGTCTGGGCACGGGTGCATGCCCTGGGCAGGGGTGCAGCTGGTCCAGCAAGGCCTTGTTACTATTTGCTGTTAAACAAAAACATGAGGGGAGCTTGGGGCTGGCCTGGCCACAGTTTGTGAAGCCTGGAGACGGTTGCTAAGGGAGGGTGGTGCTGCTTGGAGAATGTTGCTAAGGGCAGGATGGTGTCAGGGCAGCTCAGGGAGAAGCTCCCAGTGCTGAGGGGCTGGGCTGGGCTGGGCTGGGAAGCTGGGGCCCACGGGTGGGGCACGCCAGCACTCCCTGCGCCTAGGGCATAACCGTGGCTTCCTGGCCCCTTGCCACCGACTGGGGCTGTAACCTCCCACTGTGGAGTTTTGGGGGAGCAGGAGGTTGGGGGCTAGTAGCGTGGGGGCTGTAGAGTTACGAACCCCAAGAGTCGTGCTGGCAAGTGCGGCTGTGGCTGAAACACACTTCGTCATGTCTACACCTCAGACCTCCCCTGGCCACGCCCTGAACTTGGCCACACCAGCCCACATTCCCAGCGACCCTGTGCACTCAGCCCTGGCCTGCCACCCCCTGGGCCTTGTACCCCTGGCCATACCTTCAGCCCTCCATCCTCCATCTTCACACCCACAGCCACAGCCCTCGGCCACCAGCCTCCACATATATACTAACAAGCCTGCGCCGACCCCAGTAATACCCACAGTCCAGCACTAAAGTGCCCCCCACACCCACAGCCCTCCGCTGCAGACCCCTGGCCACACCCTGAGCCTACACAGCAGCCTTCTCCATCCCCACACCCGCAGCCCTGGGGCTGAGGCCCCTGGCCACAAACCTGCATCCCTTCCTGAGACCCCTGACCATAGCCTCAGCCACTCACCCCCTCCCATACCCGCAGCCCTTTATCAAGGCGCCCTGACCCTCAGCACCCCTTTGTCCACACACCCTCAGCCCTCTGGCCACACCCTCAGCCTGCACTGAAGGCCCCAGTCCACATCCACACACTAACATTATAAGACTCCCAGGTACTATGCGGAGATCCCCTGCGTAGAGACCTCCCCACCACATCCCCCTCCTCCACTGCCACCTCCTGACCACACCCTCGGTCTCAGCAACCATCTTCTAGCTCTGCCTTTTACACTAGGGCTTCCAGTGACCACGGCCTGGGCTCCGCCCGGCTGCCCCATCTTCCACCGAAAACTCCTCGCCGGTGACCACACTCCCATCCCTAAGTGGCAGTTTCTGGGACTGTGAGCACCGGTGGTTCCTACGTTACAGGGACCATAACCCCAGTCCACGCTGCACTCCCCTTCCCTTTCCTTGGGTGCAACCTCCCACCAGGGACCCCAAGACCCGCACTTGGTTCACCAAGGGTAACGTCCAGGGGAGCTTGGATGCCACAGGGTGCTTGGCCCAAGCACTGGGCGGATCCTGCGTGCAGTGCTCACTCCTGTCCGTGGAAAGATGGATTCTTGGTCATCTCAGCGCGGTCAGGTGGCGCTGGGTTGCAGGCCGCAGCCCCATGGGTCTGCAGGCCATGGATGGAGTGGCCACACCCGTGAACTGGAGCCACCCGTCCCGCTCCCACTGGGACAGCTGGAGTCATCAATCAGCCGGACCAGGAGGTGGGGGCTGCGAGGTGGAATGCTTGGGGCCAGGGCAGGGCCGCTCAGCTGGCTCCTCGGCTGGGACCGCCGGAGGTTGGGACCCTTTCCAGGCTGCTCCCCCCAACCCTCATCGTGCAGGATACTGATTGGGGTGGCGGGCATCTGGGTCTCCTATGGGCTTCTACCTCGCGGCTGCTCCTGAAGTGTGCGTTCGGACGGACAGAAGGACGCAGGAATGGACCGATGGACGCGGGAGACCAGGCGGCTCCGCAGCTCCGCTCCCTGCCGGCTCCCGGGTGGGACTGCAGCCCAGGCGGCTCCGCCGTATTATCCCCTGTTTCTCGGTCTCCATAGAGACGGCGAGTCCCACCCCCGAGGCTGTCTCGGCGGGAGAGTGACCAAGGTCACGCCGGCCCCGCCCACGAGGCCCCGCCCTCCCCGAGACTCTCCGGGAGCCGCATCCCGCCCCTCCCCCGCAACTCCGCGGTCCTCGCGACGGCGAGACCAGCGCTCTGCAGTTCGGGGCGTCTTCGGACGGCCCCCTGAGGAAACAGCCTCCCATCCTGGGATGTGCCTAAAGCTCTAAGCGGCCCCAATCTCCAGAAGAGATCCAGCTCCCCAGAGAGTCAACCAGAGGCCACTGGGGAGCTGCAGCAGGGCATTGGTGGGGCTTGGGGAATCGGGAAGGAGCTCTCCCTCAGTGACAGGGGTATACGGTTGGCTCAAGAGCACTGCCATCCACTGAACGGATGGCACCCCCAGGCCACAACTCCCGTGCTCTCTTGGGTAGGATTCAGAGCCTGGAGCAGTGGGGAAGAAGGGAGGGGACTCCCCACGAGCGAATCGCGCTCGCCCAGCCCCAGGATGCTGGCATTCGACGGCAGCCCTGCTGCCGGGGAAAAACTGCGGGACCTCCTGGCTCGGCCCCCTCCTTTCGCCGCCACCTCCCCACGGCCTCGCAGCCTCAGCGCCCACTGCTGCTTTCGGAGCCCAAAGCCTGCTTTCTCTCGGCCTCCCAGTGCAAAGCCCATCTTTAAGAAAAATAACCTCCTCCAGGCCGCCTTCTAAGGCCTTTCCTAACCACGAGCCGCACCTGAGCACCTCCACAGGGCAGCCTGGGTGGCTACCTACTGTACAGGGACCTCCTCCCCGCCCCCGGTCCACTGGCCACGGTCGGGCTTCTGGATGGCCCGTGGCCCCTGCCATTAAGAAAGTAAGCGCGACGTCCGCAAAAGCATAAAAAAGTTTATTGGAGCATCACAGCCGGTGGGGCCGGTATTGCTGAGTCGTGGGGGAGGGAGGCCCATCCCGCCGGCCGTAGGGGCCCCTAAAGTGCACTCGGTGCGGCAAGGATGGGGTGTTGCATAGAGAGTCGGGCCGGCCGCTCTAACTCGGCCCTCCGGCCTCTCGGCCCAGCTAAGCCAGACCAGCCTCCCGGCCGCCCGGCGCCCTGGGCTCGCCGCTGCTCGGGCTCACGAAAACGGCGGGCGCACGCGCCTGCCGCGCCAGCGTGGGCTGTCGGCCCCGGCCCCGCGGGGCGGCCAGAGCGGCGCTGCCCAGGCGCGTCTGCGCCACTGGAATCTCGTCCACGGACTCTGCCGACGCCGAGTGGTAGGCGCCGGCAGGGCCAGCGGCGTGCACAGGGCTGGCGTCCGCGGAATCCGTCGACGAGCTGGAGCGGCGGCCGGGGGCCCTAGGCCCTGCGCAAGGGAAGGGAACATGAGCCCAGTGGCTGCGGCTCGCTTGTGGCTCTGCCTTCCCCTCCCCCGAGTTCCCAGAGCAGGACCCGGACAGGGAGAGGCGCTCACCCGACGCCGGATCCGAGGTCTCAGACGTTCGCACTTTATACACGCGCCTCTTCCTCTTTTTCTGCAGAGACACGGGGGAGCCTGAGGGCCCCACATCGCCAAAAGAAGCAGAGGCGAGCGCCAGGGTAGAGGCTTCTTTCTATCCCACTCCACCTGGACCGGAGGCCCAGCACAGTCCCTCCTACCTGGGGTCGGATCCGGGGAGGCAGGGCGAGAGTGTCTGGGGAAGAGGGTGGTGGAGGTTCCGCTTGGCCACGGGTGGCAAGAAACTGGGAGGGACTGAGGGGGAAGCAGGAGGGTAAGTCTGGGGCCTGTTCCCCAAATCCCTCCCCACTGGAGGTGCTGAGAGAAGCTTCCCTTCCTGTTAGCTCAGAGAAGGGCCTGACCCATGCCCCGACGTTAGCCTACCCCCTTCTCCTGCCTCGATGGCCCTGCCATGCTAACTGGAGATGCCCAGTGGCACATGCCCAGGTTGCACTCACTTGGCATTCACTGCTGCTGGCCCGGCCTGGCCAGGGGGCTCTGGGCGCATATGTCTGAAGGTCCGCATGTAGAACTCCATCTCCTGGGGAAGGTGGAAGTCAAGGAGGCTGGGAGGCCAGGTGTGGCTCCCGAGCCTGCTGAGCCCTAAGCCCACGCAGTCCTGCCCTCATTGGCCTCTGTGGGACATCTCAGGCCTCATGCCAGGCTCCCAGACATGCTGGGAAAACCCCATCTGTAGGGTAAGGCTTAAAACACCCATTTCTGGCCCTTGCCCCATCCCCAGGTCCTTACCTCATCTATTCAGCCTCTGCCTCCTGCAGGAAGGCTCCCAGCCCCCATGGGTCTATAGGCCCAGTTTAGAGAGGCTCAGCCAGGGAGTGGTGGGAAGCTCAGAGCTGCCCGCACCTGCTCCTGGTGTCGCCAGGGATCCAGCCTCTGAACCAATTGTTTTCCCCTGGCTGAGAAACAGGCCTGAGTGTGCATCCACCAGCTCCCGCAGAGCTGAGTCCTGGGCACACCCCTCGCCCTCACAGAGGACCAGCCACGATCCAGGCTGCCGAGAAGGGGCTGCGTAAATGCACATGCGGTGGTCTCCCTGCCACTACACCAAAAGGGAAGGTAGCAGGTGGTGGAACAAACAGAGCCACAGCCCCACTGAGCACCAGGCTTATGGGCAAGCCCTGATCTTCACAGCAACCCTGAGGGTGCAGACGCGACCCCTGAGAGCAAAGGGGCCTTGAGGCCAGGGGGTTGCAGGAGTGGCCTAGTCCTGCACCCCCACCCGCAGGACTCGCCCCAGCTTTGCCCAGAAGGACTCCAGGTGAGGAAACAAAAGCCTGGGGAAAGCAGGCCCGGGAAGGGCGTGGTGCGAGATGGGGGCGGGTCCCGGGCGGGGTCGGAGCCGGGAGGGGTTGCCAGGAGCACCCGGACAGCTGTCGCCAGTTCAGCAGCCGTTTCCATGGAGACGGAGGCGTCCTGACTAATGCAGAGAGGACACTGTAACAGCAAGGCTGTCTCTAAAACAAGCCTATGTTTGGGGGCAACGGCTCCAGAGAGGGGCCCCTCCCGCATTCCTGCTGGGGTGGGGGTGGGTGGCTGCCTGCAGGGCCCTGACAGATCTGGGGGAGGAGCCCAGCCAGCGGCCCCGCCCAACCTCTGCCCTGGCTGCTGCTCTGGAGAGGGGTGTGGGGGCGCCAGCCTGGGCCGAGGAGCGCGAGGTCAGGGGTCAGAGGCCAGTCACAGGGACTGGAAACCTCAAGATCACTCTCCCCCACACCTCTTTTCTGCCCCAGTGCGGACTCAGTGACCCTCCAGGGCCAGCAGAGGGGCAAAGCCCACTGGGGGGCCCTGGGCTCCAGAGGGGGGAGCAGAGGAGGGGCCAGCAGTAGAGGAGGTCTCAGAAGCTGAGGGGCCAGGATGGGAAAGGCACCAGGCCCTAGCCAGCTCAAGAAGTCTGAAAGCGTCCCCAGTGAGTCCCCACTCAGAGCCCTGTCCTCTCTCGCCATGGCTGTCCAGAGGATACTGTCTCAGAGACCTTCAAAACCGTGTACATTCCTGAATGGTACTGGGCCCTCAGCCTCAGCTCTCTGCTTTGTAAAAGAGGACAAGAACACCACTCCTGTCCCCCGGGTTTGCCTCCCTCAAGTCACTGCAGATGGACAGAACAGAAATTAAATGTCTTTGCTGTGGCCACATTTGGCCCCAAAGCCTTGGCAGGGCAGGGCCAAAGAGCCCGCCCTGCTTTAGTGGGTGCTGCCTATGAGGCTTGAGAAAGTCTCCTGCCTACTTCTCTGGGCCTCCGTCTCCTCTTGATGTGGGGCTGGAAACAGTACCCTCTCCCCAGCACAGCTGCCACCATCAGAGCCCAGCACTGGGGCAGGTATACGGTGGTGTAACAGTGGAGTCGCCACCCACAGCCAGCACGCCCCAGGCCCAGGCCTGCCCAGTCCTGGCAGCCTGGCCCACAAGTAGTGTCCAGCCCTGGTGACAAGAACAGAAGAGGCGGGGTCCTAGGCCCTCCCCAACCCACCCACCAGCCTCTGTTTGTGTCCAGTTGCCATGAGGCCTCGGGATCCAGGGCTCAGCCTTCCCCCAGCAAAGCCTGCCCGGGCCCCGCCTTCCTAGTCCCTAGGGGCTCCTCTGACGACTGGATCACCCCCACCCCAGCGGCTGACCTCAGGAAGCCATGGGGCGTGGGAATGGGGATAGGCTGGTCAGCCACTGGCCTGGCCAGGCCGGCCAGAGCGTAGAGACCTTAACTCTTCCCAGACCCAGCTTGTGGTTAACCTTCCAGGCCTCAGTAGGCATATCTGCAGAAGAGGCTGTTTTAAGCATAAATTAGGGTAATGGGTATAAGCGCTCAAGGTCATGGATGAGGAGAAGTGATGGCTCCATCCTGGCCACCCATCACTGACCCCATCGCTGGTCCATCCCTCTCTCTCCTGCTGCAGCCCCAACCTGCTTGCTTCCAGGCTCCCACATCCCATGCCCTCCCACGCATGCTTGGCACCTGGGCAGGTGTGTACGTGGGGTCCGGGAAACACAGGGCTCCCTCTGGCTGTGCCCACGCTTGGGCGAGCAGGCACACGCTCAGCACAAGCCTGGTCCCTGCTGCCCCCAGCGGCTGTTCCAGGCTTGCCTCCCTTGCCCTGTCTCCTCACTGGCTGCTCGCTGCACAGCCCAACACCCCCCACACCCAGGCCCCCTCCCACCCTTCATCCTCTATACCTGAATGGGCCGCATCTTGGGAGGACATGAGTCGAGCTCCCTGTGAACCCCCTTGGCCTCCTGTGGTGGGCGGTGCTGCACGATGTACTCATAGGTGGTGAGCTTGTGCCACACTGGTGGGGGGAGGAGAGGGCTCAGTGCGGTGGAAGGGGGACTCTGGAGCTCAGAACAGGAGGGAGGACAACCAGCCCCAGGCTGAAACCAGTGTCCCCAAATACACGAAGCCATCGGGTGAGACCTGGCCACCATAGTGAGCCCATACTAGGCAGGGGCATGGTTTCAGGGTCCACCGTCCAACTGGGCACCTTCCTGCAATCTGAGGACCCCTGCATTCCAGAAGGCAGGTGCGGGAGGCACTTACTGAGATAAATGTGGAAGCAGAGCAGGTGCCCCAGGAGGGCTGTGGACAGGAGGCCCAGAAGGATGAGCAGGGCGGCCAGGGCCAGGATGGCAGGGGCCTGGGTCTCCACGGGGGCGGCAGGCAGGAACACGAACCACACATCGGTGTGATTCTTCAGGACTGCAAGGCACAGGCAGTGTGTGCTCAGCTGGGGACGTGACGGGTGACCAGGGTTGGGGGTGAGAATAGGCCCGGAGCCTAAACTGACCTTCAAAGTGTCGGTTGGTGCGCAGACGCATGGGGTTGACAAAGAACTCCACGAAGACATATGTGGCCACCAGCACCAGGAGCAGGACGCCCAGTAAAGCGGATGCAACACTGTGTAGAAAGAGCCTGGGCCCAGCCATGGGTCGCTGTCAGCTCCCCGGAGCTCCAGCCTCAGAAGGCCCATAGGAGTTGGGGCTGTAGGGTCATTGCTATGGGCTCAGAGGGCTGAGGGTGACCCCACAGCCCCAACTCCTCAGAAGCCAAAGGCATACGGCAAAACTGAAGATGGGTGGCCACCCCATCAGGCAGCCCACATTTCTCTGGGCCAGCTTGGTGGAAGATTCCAGGCCCACCCTTGGCCATCTCAGCCGGCACCCAGGAGCATCACTCTCTCTGGGCAGCACCCCCGCATAAAACGGGCACAGGTCCTCGAAGCATCCCCATCCCCGCCCGCCTGCCATGCGAGCTGCAAGGTCTGTGGCTCCCGCCCTCAGACAGTGCATCCCCAGGCCCGCGTGCGGCCGGGCTGTCCTCACCGGTAGTTCCGCTCGCCCACACAGTTGTTGAGCCACTTGCAGTGGTGGTCGAAACCGCACACGCACTTGTTGCAGGCGCTGCAGTGCTTGGAGCGAGCGCTCCTGCAGGGAGAGGGGGCACAGCGCGATTGGCCGGCTCATTCCCCGCTCTGTGGCCCGGCCGGTCGGGGTGGTTGAGTGGGGTCTGTGGAGGGACCAAGCGCCAGGCCTGAGACAGCCCCGAGCGAGGCGACGAGGAGCGCGCGCGCCCTCTGCAGGCGCTGCGGGGTGGGTCCCCTGGAGGAGGCAGCGCTCCCGAAGAGCTGGGGGACCCCAGAGGCCGCAGGAGGGGTAAGGAGGTGCACCCCTCCTGCTCTGGGATTGTGCGCCTAGCTGATGCGCCATGAAACAGAAAATGGGCGTCCTTTCCAAGCAAAGACCCCGAGAGAAGCCAGAAGATGCAGGTGTGGGCCCAGGGAGCTGCAGACAGCAAGGCGGGGGGCCCAGGGCCTGCACTGCCCTTCCCGACACCTCCGGCAGTGGGCCCCTGTTTCCCTGCCATTCTATAGGAATGGTACTGGCATTTTTCCAGAAACTTCAGTCTGTGTGGACTAAGAGAAAAGAGGCAAAAGAAGTGCAGGCTGCCATCCGCGTGAGCATGCAGGTGCTCACCACAGGGGCTCAGGGGAAGTCTCCCAGCCCAGGGAGGCACCGGGGAAGGCCCAAAGGCACAACCCCTCCCCCAGAACAGGGCAGAGCCCTGCAATGGGCAGCAGCTGCTGGAGCAGCTGCTCGGAAAGTGTGCTGGCGGGTGCCCAGTGAATGGCAGGATGGCCTCATGTCCAAGTCCTTGGCGCCTTAAGGCTAGGGGCTTGCTCAGTCTGCAGACAGATCCCTTCAACAGGCTTCCTGGTGGGGGCTGGCCTTGGGCCATATCCCCATCCCTGATCCCCCACCCAAGACCTGGAGACTGGGGGGCTCCAGAAGGGTGGAGAGGGGCCCCTAGAGAGGTAGCTGGGACCAGCCAAGGTGGCAGGGGCGCAGCACGTAGTGACTCCTCCATGTTAGCAGAGGGACCTGAGCAAGCCAAATGGCCCCCCTGGGCCTCAGACTCCTCCTGGGTAGACCCCAGGGCAGCAGTATCTGCTTAGGGGCCTGGCCGGCCAGATGTGAATCTGGCTCCGCTATCAGTGGCTGTGTCTGGCCTATCAGCCTTTCTAAGCGCTGGGCTCTTCCTCCTCCATGAAGTGAGAAAGCCATGCGGGGTGGCTGCAGGAAGAGCTCAGCACACAGTGAGTGTCAGGCATCAACACCCCTGCCCACCCCTATATGGGAATACTGGCGAGAGATGTGAGGGTGTCACTGGCAGAGCCGCTTATTAGAAATGTTTGGGCAGGGCCAAATGTTTCCTCCTTTAACTGCTGGAATACTACTCCTCATCTTCTGTTTCCAATCACCTTCTCCTCACCTTCTCAGGAACCCAATACTCTGTCATGCCATCAAGGTTCTTGACTGCATAAAACATGAGGGTTCTGAGGCATCAGGGATGTCTGTGAAGCCCTGGCACCCCCTCTCCACCATACACCCCACAGCACACTCGGCAGCCACAAGCACCCACACACACTCACACATCCACGTCACACAAGTTGCAGTGCAGGTCTTCAATGACATGTGCGTGCTGGCTTCGGTTGAAGATGGGCAGGGGCCCCGCATAGCTCTTGTCCCGCACGTTGGCATCTGCTGGATCGATGGAGACGGCGGTCAGGTGCACCACAAGGTGGCCAGCAAAGATGGCGCCCATGCACTGGCCCAGCAGGTTAAAGACTCACTCCACTCTGCCGGCTGGGAGTCCCGCCCCGTTCCTTGCAGCCAGAGAACTCCCCACTGCCATGCCAGCCCGCTTTGTGCAGATTCTCTGCCTCTGCCACCTCCTACCTCCAGTCCCCCAAAGCCTCCTCATCAGACCTCTCCAGGTAACCCCTATGCCCCAAATGGAAAGAGGGAGAGGCCATCTAGGAAAGGAGTCCACAGCCAGCCAGCAGTGCCTGCTGTCACCACCTAGGTGCCCAATCGCAGGGTCCTGGCCTCACTGCTCCAGGCCTGGTACAGGCCCTGGCTGGTCTGACCTCAGGCTGGTTTCTGGTTTCAGATTCCAAATGGTGATGTGAGACTGAAAGAGATCAACCCCACCTAAGGTCCAAGAACCTGAAGTTTAAGTCCCAGCTTCCTTATCTTGCTTTCATAGGAAGTCACCTCCAAAAGGGATGCAACCACCCCCCTTTTCAGTAGCTGGGCCAGATGGAGAACCCCTTGCAGACACGGATTCAGACATTTGCTACCTCCCCTACCAAGAATCTAGGCACTTGGAGTCCTGGGCTGAGTGTCTGGGATGGCCTGCCATGTTCAGGGCCTGGCCAGGGGCAGCATGGCTAGTCTCTGAAGCTGAAACAC
Source organism: Pan troglodytes (assembly GCF_028858775.2). Classification (NCBI taxonomy): domain Eukaryota; kingdom Metazoa; phylum Chordata; class Mammalia; order Primates; family Hominidae; genus Pan; species Pan troglodytes. The sequence goes on from NC_072416.2 coordinate 65,447,314, forward strand.
AGCTCTTCCAGGATCTAACTGCTCAATGACTGGGCCAAATGCAGGAGACAAGTTTGCTGACAATTTGCTACAAAGTCTGATGTGTAAAAATTCACCCATAGATTCCACCCAGGCAGCCATCCACTCTCCCTCCCTTGATCACACCCGCTTCAGCCCAAAATTCCACTGGTCCTCTTGCTAGCCAGGCAGACACCATCCCTCCATCATTCATGCTCTACCCATCATCCATCTGCCATCCTTCATTCATCAGCTGTCCAATCTCTTTTCCTCCCTACCTCCTCCTCCCAGCAGCCAAATTTCTCTACATATCTGCATAAACCAGGCTCCGCCCTAATGTGCCATAAGCACAGCTAAGAGAGACAATCCTGTGGCCATCACTACCCCTTCTATCCCTATGGCCAAGTCTTCATCTCTTGCCTGTGCCACTCTATAGCCTCCCAACTCTGCGCCTTCTGTCTGAGTTCCCTTGAGTCTATGCTTCACATGGTCTCAGAGTAAGTTTTTAAAAGCTCAGACCCAAAGCCCTCCCTGCTTGCAACCCTACAGTGGGTCTCAACAGCTCTCTGACTGAAATTCACTCCTCTGCTCAGTGCTAAGGTCCCTTTCCCTCTGGCTCCTCCCAAACCTCTCTGCTATCACCAGCTACTGTGCTCACCATGCCATCCACTCTTCAGACACTGAATGAGGGCAAACATTTACTCCCTGCCTGCTCCAACTCTTCTCCCGCCTCACCCCCAGGGTCATTCATTCAGCTGTCTACTGAGGTCTTTTGTTGTGACAGGCATTGAGGGATATGGCAGGGGCAAGAGTCCCTAGCACTGAAGAGACTGCAGTCTGGTGGAAAACATGGATTTTTTTTTTTTTTTGAGATGGAGTCTCGCTCTGTTTCCCAGGCTGGAGTGCAATGGCACAATCTTGGCTCACTGCAACCTCTGCCTCCCAGGTTCAAGTGATTCTCCTGCCTCAGCCTCCCGAGTAGCTGGGACTACAGGTGTTCGCCACCACGCCTGGCTAATTTTTGTATTTTTAGTAGAGCCAAGGTTTCGCCATGTTGGCCAAGGCTAGTCTCAAACTCCTGATCTCAGGTGATCTGCCTGCCTTGGCTTCCCAAAGTGCAGGGATTATAGGCATGAGCCACCACTCCTGCCCAAAAACATGGATATCAATCAAATAATGGGTTAATTACAATGAAGAAAGTTCATGGGACTATGCCAGTTTATAACCAAGTGACCTCATCTAGTCTGAAGGGGTCCAGAAGGCTTACCTGAGGAAGTATTGTCTCAGCTGAGACAGAGAGGAATGGATTCCAGGGACCTGGCAGGCAAAGAGGAAAGGGGGCCTGGCTAGGGACTGTGGCTGTGGGGAACATGTGGAGTGCCAACCAGCAGTTCGGCTGAAGTGTGCCTCCGGCTCATGGCTGTCTTGCAAGAATGCAAGAATGAGGGTCTGTGTGGCCAATTTCTGGCTTCTCAAAAGGAACCAGAAGTCTGGGTTTTTATGTGAGATCTCTCAATGTTTAAATGTTAAGGAAATAAATAATTTAAAAAACATGCCTATAGAAGGAACATTAAGATCTGTGCATTTTCTTTGTTAACTATCCTTCAATTCAAAAAAACAAATCTGCAGGCTGGACTGGCCCATGGGCTGCTAGTTCTCGGCCTCTAATTTAGCTGGGTGTTGGGAGCAGGGAGAGAGACAAGGGGCTTCCGGGCAGAGACCAGTGCCGTGGAAACAGAAGAGGACAGGGAAAATCACATCAGAGGAAATGGGGGAGAGAGGCAGAGTCCAGAATGCGGAGCCTTGACGCCATGTTGAGCCTCATTTCTTTTGTTTTTTGTTTTTTTTTTTTTGAGACAGGGTCTCCCTCTGTTGCCCAGGCTGGAGTGCAATGGCGCTATCTCGGCTCACTGCAGCCTCCGCCCCCCGACCCGGGTTCAAGCGATTCTCCAGCCTCAGCCTCCCAAGTAACTGGGATTACAGGCGTGTGCCACCACGCCCAGCTAATTTTTGTATTTTTAGTAGAGATGGAGTTTCGCATGTTGGCCAGGCTGGTCTGGAACTCCTGACCTCAGGTGATCCATCTGCCTCGGTCTCCCAATATGCTGGGATTACAGGTGTGAACCATCGCGCCCGGCCTTGAGCCTCATTACTTAAGGCAGGAAGAAACCATTAGAAATCTTGGAGCTGGGGCGCAACATTATCAGATTTGGTTTTTGGAAAGAGCAGGAATGCAGATGGGCTGGCCGAGGTGAGAGCGTGTGTGTGGGACCCGTTTAGAAACTCAGCGGTCATCCAGGGAAGAGAAGCAGTTGGCAGTGGCAGAAACCGGGAGCCAATTGAATGTCTATTTAGGAGGCAATATCAACAGGGCTGGATGACTGACTGGATTTAAGTTAGGAAGGAAGCGGGAGGAGCCAAGAGCATGTGGGGAGAGGTGGGGCGGGGGAGGGGGGGAGCCACAGGCCGCGAGTGTGCCTGTGGACATGCAGTGATGCTGATGTAGGTGGCCTCTGCCTGCCCTCACAGTCTGCTGCACTTATCATGTGGCGTGATCACCATCTCCAGTGCACCAGCCTTCCCTTCAGCTGGGGGCCCAGCACCCTAGGGCTCAGCTTGTATCCCTAAGGCCCAGGCCAGTTCCAGGCCCAAGGTGGGTACCTGGTACCCATTATGACCTTACCTCACTTCTCAGGGGACCTGAGAGAGCCTGCAGAAAGAAGGCTTTGATGGAAGGAAGGAGAGCATATAGGCCGGTCAGGCATGAACCAGGTGGTTCTGTGAGCTTCTGCAATGCTCAAAGCAGACGAACCCTGAATGCGGAGACAAAGCCCTCAACCCGCCCCTCTCAGGACAGTCAGGCTTCCTGGGCAGCCCATCTGGCCTCACTGGGTGCCCGCTATGTGATCTCAGGAAGTCACAGAACCTCTGTGCCCAGCTTCTTCATTAGGAAATGGGGAGAATACCTCCTTACAGGATTACAATGAGGACCAAATGAGATCATTCATGTAAAGTGGCTGACGCAGGGCCTGGCACATGTAAGGGCTCAATAAAGTCTACTGCCTTCTGTTTATCATGATTTGCTCTGCTTCTACTTGTACAAGGCATGGGGTTGTTCATCTGGTTAATCTGGTTTCCCAGGTATCCTGATGGGAGGAACCCAGGTGATCCCTAGTGAGGGGCGTGTCCATTCCAGATCACAGGAGGAATGTCCCATGACGCATTCCCATGTCCCATGACTTAACAGCACTAAGACCTGTTGGTCACCTCAGGGAAAGTCCAGTTTTCCATTCACAGAGCTGATGAGCAGACCCTGGGCTCTAGTGAACAAGAAGTCCCCAGATGGCACTGCTGTGTCTGAGGATGACAACCTCCTCTAGGGTCCGCCTCCACATACCTGCCCTGCCACTCACCAGCCCAGGGCTTTGTGGTTTCCTAAAAGAGCATGTTCACATTTGTGGCTTAATGAATTCTAGTGCTCACATATATCCTAAGTGCTCCAGGTAGGAGCCTTCCCATCAGACAGAGGAGGAGGCAAAGACCCACAGAGCTGGCAGGAGCTGCTCGGCCCCGTGCAGCTCTGAAGGTGCTGAGCAGGGACAGAGCTCACCACAGGCTGGATGTCCCAGGCTCTTAGGCTTATCGCTGCCAACCACCCTTAGACCGCCCTCACCTTCCCCACAGGAGTCATCTTTGTGAAGGACACTCAAATAGGAACTCTCTGGAAAGGAGCACAGAGATGCCTGCTTCACTGAAACCCCTGGCCTTGCAGCCACATCCTCTGCTCCTGGGGGCTGTGGCCAGGGATGGGGCGATCACACCACTGGGCTCAGGCGAGTCTGGGTTTGTCACTATTCCCAGGAGCATTCGAGGTATCTCCATCCCATCTCTTGTCACATTCAACCTCACTCTAAAAGGGTCTGATGTACAGAATCAATGTGCCCATAAACAGTCCTGGGCACAGTCTGTCCATGAATAAAACCATATTTTAAGGCACCAGGACACTTACTATGTAAAAGAATTCTATGGTGACTCTTTGAAAAGTGAAAAATTCTTCGATAGATGGACTAATTACTCCCTACTTCATCCTTTGTTCAGCTCTGAACACAATTAGCATCAGGATGGTTTGAGGCTCCTCCTTCTATGACTGCTCCTGTGGTGCCTCTGTGGACAGGATTCACATCTTTGTGGGGCTTGACATGCTCCTAGGTATTTTAGGCATGCCCACTCACCCTATCAGGTGGAGAGGTCAGGTGGAGGCTGGAGACAGGCTGGGAAGCAGCAAGTCCCCAGGACTGGGCCCACCCTGCTCCACTCTCCTGACTGTGCTCCCCAAGGCTCTCAACCCGGCTTTGGGCCTCCGCTGTGCCAGCCATCCTTTGCCTCCCCACTTCCACATACCAGCCCTACGCTTTCCCAAGGATACAGCGTAGCCAGCGGGCACCCAGTGGTGAGGCAGGAGGGGAACAAGGATCCCAAAGCCGATCACAGCAAAGAAGAGGTACAGCAGCCAGGCCACAATCTGGAGCGGGTGAGGGGGCCAGCTCCACCCATTCCGGCGGGATCGCTGGCCCTGCAGCTCAGGGGAGGGTCCGCTGGGCTGTGCCGGTGCCGTCCACACACTCTTCTCAGGGGCCGTCTTGTTGGAGGGCTTGTTGCAGATGTTCATCTCCAGAGGGAGAAACAGTAGAAAGAGCATTAGCCCAAGAAGCCGGGCTGGAGCCCAGGGCCTGTGTCTGCAGCCAAGTTTCAGCACAGGGGGAGTAGGCTGCGACAGCTACTCTGCTGGGGAAACTGGGGTCCTAGCACAATAGACATGGGCAGTGGGGAGAGGGTGGGAGTGGGCTGCTGTCTCAAAGCCCAAAGCAAACCCTGGCCCTAGACTGGCCAGGACAAGGTAGGAGGGCCCAGGGTTTATTCAGGACACAGTGCTGCTGCCTGTTACTCAAAGTGCTGTCTTCACAGCCATCACAGTTAAACCCAATAAGACATGTTCTCATCTGGTAACAATATCAGGCTGGGGCCAGAGTGATGAGAACACATGCTGATTCTGTTAGGATTAGTCACCTCCTTCCTGAGGTCCAAATGCAAGTGTCAGACACCCCCGCTATCCTTTGCTCAGGGAAACGGGGAATGGGGTGCCCAGAAGGAGGATCTGCCCTCTCCCCCACGGTGGACAGAAAATCCCTTTAGGACTGGGGGAGTCTGAAGCTCTGCCCCATGCTGCCTGAGGGTTCTCAGCTGGGGAGGGGCCAGCACATGTGAGGAAGGGAAGGATTCCTCTTTAGTTCCCTTCAGCAGCAGAAATGACCACGTTTCTCTAAGTAAATCTGGGCCTGGTGTACAGTTTTGTACAGAAAGGTGGGCTAACGCCCTTGGACTCAGAGCCAGACCACCAGATGGCATCAACCACCCCCTCCACCCGCCACCCTCTAGCCGGACAGCTGGCCCAGTGTCCAGGGATGAATGCCAGGCAAGAAGGGGTAGGCTACAGGAGGAAGACCCCCATCCCCAGGATATGGGCCCAAGATGGGACAACAGCCCAGGCAGGCAGCGCCACACCTGGGAGACAGGCCAGCTCTGCGCTCATGGTGGGAAGGCCAGGAGCTGGGACTAAAACCCTGGTAGCTGAACTCTCCTTTCAGGAGCCCCTGCCCATGAGACAGGGAACCTAAGCAGAAAGGGTGCCGCAGACCCCGACTCAGTGCATCTTCCTGGATCACCTTTCTCACTTCTCAATCCACAGAATGAGGCTTGATCTTCAGAGCCAACTGCAAGGGTTGCCTCATCCAGGAAGCTTTCCCTGATGCCCTGAGTCAGGGGGCCCTTATGCTAAGTCATTGTTGGGAAAATTACTTTGCCATTTGGGACGCTTTGCAATCCTCATGTCTGCCCTCATTAGGACAACTTTCCCCAAAGGCAGCAAATGTGCTGGGTGGGGTTTATTCATCTCTGTCCCCTATGTCCCTTCCCCCAGGCACCCAAAATTGTACCTTGTACATAGTAGATCCTCAGTAAATGTTTGCTGACTTGAAAACATCTGAAATAAAAGGAAACGTGGGCACAGTAAATGGTGTGGAATCCTGGTCCACCCTAAGCCATCTGGCCTGCTTTCTCCTGCCTTCCATCCATCCAGCCCTGCCCTCTTTCTGCAGGGTCGTGAACCCATGCCTCCCGCAGCCCATCTCCCTCTGCCGGCTGGCTACCACCCTGACTGCCAGACACTCACTCCTAGCCACCCTGCCCTTCAGCCCACCTGAGGCTCAGAGCCTCCTGCAGGCCAAGCCGAGCATTATTTGAAGTGACCTCTGAGTTGTCCCACCTCAAAGCTAAATGGAGGACTTAGTTTTCCCCCAGGGATTCAACTGGTGGTATTTGGGTTTTGGGTTTAGGGTTTTTTTTTTCCTTCTGAGACAGGATCTTGCTCTGTTGCCCAGGCTGGAGTGCAGTGGCACCATCACAGCTCACTGTAACCTTGACCTCCTGGGCTCAAGTGATCCTCCCACCTCAGCCTCCAGAGTAGCTGGAAGTACAGGCACGCACCACCACACCTGGCTACTTTATTTTATTTTTTTGTAAAGACAGGGTCCCACTATGTTGCCCAGGGTGGTCTCCAACTCCTGGACTCCAGACTCAAGAGATCCGCCAGCCTTGGCCTCCCAAAGTGCTGGGATTATAGGCGTGAGCCACCGTGCCCGGCCTTGCTTTGTTTTGTTTTGTTTTTTGTTTTTGAAACAGGGTCTTGCGCTGTCACCCAGGCTGGAGTGCCGTGGCGCAATGATAGCTCACTGAAGCTTCAATCTCCTGGGCTCAAGTGATCCTCCTGCCTCAGCCTCCTGAGTAGCTAGAAATACAGCGGCGTGTTGCCATGCCTAGCTATTTATTTTTTATTTTTGCAGAGACAGTCCCACTATGTTGCCCAGGCTGGTCTCCAACTCCTGGGCTCAAGCGATCTTCCCACTTTATCCTCCCAAAGCACTGAGATTACATGCATGACCCACTATCCCAGCCCTCACTTTCTTTTGCATGTCCCCAAAGATAGCAAATCTTTGTCCTTGTATTGTGGAATTGTCAAAGGTCATCAGATCAAGCCCTGTGAATATGATTGGGTTGGATGGTTCTGCTCTGGGGCCAATCTCTGTGGCTTGCACATCAGCTCCCCAGTGACACCATCACCAGGGCAATTACTTTGAAAGGAATCCATTAATTTGGATTCCTAAATTCTGGCTCTCCTTTTGCCATCCCCAAACCTCAACAACCCTACACCTTGCAGGAGTTTCCAAAGAGCAAAACAGAGGCATGCAGCTGATCTGGCCCCACTGCCTGGCAGTGGCCACAGGCACCCCCAGAGCTGCTGTATCCCTGACTCCTGAGGCAGGAGGAGTCACCATCTGCAGCCAGGCTCCCGCCACTTACAGCCTTGGGGATGGCTCTGACTCCAAATCAGGATACCCCCTGATACTCCAAATCAGGATACCCGCTGATACTCCAAATCAGGATACCCCCTGATACTCCAAATCAGGATACCCCGATACTCCAAATCAGGATACCCCCTGATACTCCAAATCGGATACCCCCTGATACTCCAAATCAGGATACCCCCTGATACTCCAAATCAGGCCCAGGAAGGGAGCACTTGTCTGAGGCTGTGGATGTGGGGATGGTGCTGCCAGGCAGACCTCCCTCGGCAGAGGCAGCATTCTGGTATAGACGCCCAGGCTGGCCCAGAGGCATGCCCAGGCCAGCCCACTCTTCACTGACGACATTTTCTCCTGCAGAGTTGGTGGCTACAAATTCCTTCGGCCCAAAAGATTTTGATTAAAAGGGCTGGGAGGTCGGAGAGAATCCAAGATGGGGCTCCCAGGCCCATGGATGGGACCAAGCACTGTCACCAGACCCCGGGACTTCTCTGGCTGTTGCTCCCCTCTCAGGACTTCTCTAGGAGACCAGATTGAAAGACATGTGGCTCTGTTCTCCAACGATGTAGCCAGCTGGCACCCTCTGACCTTGGCCAGTCAGCACTTATCGGAGCCCAGCCTGCGCACTTAGGATGTAAACACAGATGAGACCGGGTGCCTGCCCTGAGGGGCTGCTCTTCTGGGACCTGGACGGACACGAACAGATACCAGGGCAGTGGGTGAATGGGCATTTTGGCAGCCCATGCAAGGGCCAGCCATCCAATGTGGCAGAACACAGGGTGGACAGGTGGAGGGGGTGGGAGGTGGGGGAAGGAGGGAATGGAGAGCAGGACCCAGTGAGAGATGGGACTGAAGGAGTTGAGGGGCTCAGATCACAGGGGTCTAGGAGGCCAGGTGAGGACACATGGGCACTGCTGGAAGAGCCACATGGAGGCAAAGCAGGCTGAAGGCATGAGAGTGACCCAATGGCTCAGGGTGCTTTGGAAAACTTTCTAGCCAGTGGGGAGGAGGGCATGGGGGAAGCGGCACCACAGCGGCCCAGCAGGGAGCCCAGCAGCCCTGTGCTTTGGGAGAAACTGGTCAGAAGGTGGCGGTGAAGCCCACAAGCTCCTTGGTGCCCACCTGGCTACCTCCAGCTGCATCTTTGCAAGGCTCAGAGGTACACAGCCTTGGGAAAACATTCTTCATGTACCTTCTACTGCCACAGAACAAACCATAGAGAGTCAGGCTGGCCGGGATAAAGGGAAGACAGGAAGGAGGGTGTCCCGTGGCCTGGGTAAGCCAAGGATCCATCTGGCTTCTGAGGCAGGCAGGAGGGGCTGTGGAGGCCCCTCCCTTGTCCCCCACAAGGTGAAAGCCATTGGCAGGATGACAGTAATCTGTTCACATTAACATTCACTTGCTAAAAGCCTTAGATGGTGTTTTCAATATAAGGTTAGGCTACCTTAATTAAGTAATTATTATTATTATTATTATTATTATTATTTAGACTGAGTCTCACTCTGTCGCTCAGGCTGGAGTACAGTGGTATGAGCTCAGCTCACTGCAACCTCCACCTCCCAGGTTCAAGCGATTCTCCTGCCTCAGCCTCCCAAGTAGCTGGGATTACAGGCATGCACCACCATGTCCAGCTAATTTTTATGTTTTTAGTAGAGACGGGGTTTCACCATGTTGGCCAGGATGGTCTCAAGAACTCCTGACCTCAGATGACCCACTCAGCTCGGCCTCCCAGAGTGCTAGGATTACAGGCATGAGCCACCACACCCTGCCTGCGTACCTTAATTTATATGCTTAAGTCAAATGAAGGAAATCTTAACAGTTTAAGTTCTCATTACGAACTACATTATAGTTACATGAGTGACCCACTTTCCTCCTGCCCACCTCTGCTCCCAACAAAAAAAAAAACATTTAGGAACGTTGTTCTGAAATTCATGCCTAGCACTCTCAAAGGAACCACACCAAGGTGAAAAGTACCAGCCCTGGAGAGACTGCGGGCATCCCTGGATTCCTGCAAGCTACCTGAGGGCTTCAGAATCAAGTTAATTACTAAAGAGGGTTTGCCAGGAGAGGACAAGGAACTGGGAGGGCAGGGTGATGGGGTCAGAGGAGAAAGCGACGGGGTTGAAGCAGGTGCTTGGAGGGCCCTGCACTGCCAATGGGGAGACGCAGGTGGGATCAAAGGAAGAGGGCTGAGCCTGGAGTAGAGCCCTTTTCTGGTTCCCGAGCTGCCACTCACAGACTGAGGAACATTGGGGCAAATTTCACAGATCCACTTCTTTGGATCTCTTTTGTACTCATCTTTCAACAAAGTTCAGTGAAGCAATTTGGCAATGTCCAAGTCTGGTGAAACTTTAGAACATATATGCCCTTTGACCCAGACATTCCATTTCTAGGTATTTATCTTATACATATACTCACAAAGATTTACTGCAGCATTGTTTGCAATAATAAAGGACAAAAGACAATACAAATAAACTATGGCACATCCATACAATAAAATGCTAGGCAGCATCAAAAGCAAGGGATAAAAAAAGAAAAAAAAAGGGAGGAAGTAATCTTTGATACACAATTAAGTGAAAAAGCAAGATGAAGAACACTTGTAGATGGAGCTACCAAGTGAATGAAAACAAAGGGGGCCGGGCGCGGTGGCTCACGCCTGTAATCCCCACACTTTGGGAGGTCGAGGAGGGCAGATCACTTGAGGTCAGGAGTTCGTGACCATCCTGGTCAACCTGGTGAAACCCCATCTCTACTAAAAGTACAAAAATTAGCTGGGTGTAGTGGTGCGGGCCTGTAGACCCAGCTACTCGGGAGGCTGAGGCAGGAGAATTGCTTGAACCCGGGAGGCAGAGGTTGCAGTGAGCCGAGATCGCGCCACTGCGCTCCAGCCTGGGCAACAGGCGAGACTCTGTCTCAAAAAAAAAAACAAAAAAAGGCAGGGGGGATGGATAGATATCTACATTCCTATACGCACAGATTTTCTCCAGAATGAAATGCAAGAAACCAAACACAGGAGCAGCCCCTAGGAATGAGATCTAGTGGTCCAAGAGCTGTAAGACAGAAATTGCATTTCCTGGTACTCCTTCGAACTGTTCAAATATATATATATTTTTATCATGAGCATGTACTGCTTTTGAAAAAAAAAAGTATGTCAAGTAATAAATGATTAGGGGATGTCACCTCCTGCCTTCCTGGCCCCACTGAGCTGCCTTGTGGATGAAACACACTCGTGTGATCTAGAGCCCTGTTATCATGCCAGACAAAGAATTCCTGCCTAACAAGGGGGCTTGGTTTTAGTGAAATGTTTTCTCACTCTTGAAAGCAATTCTAAGACGCTCGGCTGCAGAGCTATGAGGAAAAGCCACAGAACTTCCTATGAACTGTTAGGGATCTTGTCAAAGCTGGAATCACACAACCAGACAGCACAACAGAGGAGCTGCTAGGCAGGACCTGCTTCATCCTTGGCCACAGCCAACTCAGCTACCTGAAACTCCCAGAACCCGAAGGGAAAGTGCACTCCACAGGAAACTTTTGTTCCCATGCATCTTGTCCTTTTGCTAGAGGACTTGTGGTTTCCATGTGAGAGATTTTCTTCTCTTTTCTTTCACTTTTTTTTTTTTTAAGATGGAGTTTCCCTCTTGTTGCTCAGGCTGGAGTGCAGTGGTGCGATCTTGGCTCACTGCAGCCTCTGCCTCCTGGGTTCAAGTGATTCTCCTGCCTCAGCCTCCCGAGTAGCTGGGATTACAGGTGCCCGCCGCCACGCCCGGCTACTTTTTGAATTTTTTTAATAGAGACGGGGTTTCACCATGTTGGCCAGGCTAGTCTCGAACTCCTGACCTCAGGTGATCCACCCGCCTCGGCCTCCTAGCCACTGCACCCAGCCTTTTTTTTTTTTTTTTTTTTTAAGAGACAGGATCCTGCTTTGTTGCCTAAGCTGGAGTGCAGTGGTGCGTTCACTGTAACCTCAAACTCATGGGTTTATGCAAGCCTCCCACCTTGGCCTCCCAAAGTGCTGGGATTACAGGTGTAAACAACCATGCCCAGTCGGGAGATTTTCTATCTATGAGTATTCCTAAATGAACTTTCCGTTTCCCCCAGGATCTGCTTTTGAAATAATTTTCACTGAGATTTAACAGATGCCCAGTTGAACTACCTAAAGGGAAGCTAGAAAGAAAACACTTCACGGTACACAGTTTTTTACACTGCAAAAAGTCATTTACAAAAGATTCTTTAGGGACAAGTACTTTGTTTATTAAAATTCCCCACAGGTGCCAGAGAAGTCTCTGGCCTTAAAATTCTGAGAAGCAGCTCTAGCTCAACTAACGGATGCGCATCACACAACTACCAAAAATTAAACTGGAACTTCAAGCTGTTCCCAAAGACCTCTCAAGTCACTGGTCTCAGATGTGGCTGGGCCCTTGCTTTCTCTCTCATAAACAACAGGTGGAAGTCTGATGCTGGTTGGACGCAGTGGCTCATGCTTGTAATCCCAGAACTTTGGGAAGCCGAGGCGGGCAGATCACCTGAGGTCAGGAATTCGAGACCAGCCTGGCCAACATGGTGAAACCCCGTCTCTACTAAAAATACAAAAATTAGCCAGGCATGGACGTGGGTGCCTGTAATCCCAGCTACTCGGGAGGCTGAGGCAGAAGAATCTCTTGAACCCAGGAGGTGGAGTTTGCAGTGAGCCGGGATCACGCCATTGCACTCCAGACTGGGCAACAGAGCGAGACTCCGTCTCAAAAAAAAAAAAAAAAAAAAAAAAGTCTGATGCTATGGCAAGAAAAGCTGGAAACCCCAATTATTCCTGAGTTGACATGGTTTGCAAACATTTTCTGTGCCATTCTCCTCCTGAAGCAACCACTGCAAATTGTTTGGGATACAAATGAAGCCAAGGAAAGGGGACAAGTAGGAGGGAGTAACACAGAATAGAAACAAGGCCAGTGAAGAGAGGCCAAGGTTATTGACTTTAACCACGAAATCAACTCATGACTGCAGGAGCCAGCCTTGGGGAACACCCACCACACAACAGTCATTAAGAACAAAGTTGTGACAGAACAGAGAAAGAAAAACAAAAACAAAACAAAACAATCTGGCTAATTAAGCACCACTGTTGCTTTCACTGCATCTCATGGTGATTATCTGTTTACAAACCCGTCTCCCACAGTGAACCACCAGTTCCACAAAAGCAGAGACCACCCCTCACCCGTGTCTGAACCCAGCTCTCTCTCAGTAAAGGAAGTCAAGCCACTTTTTTACCATCTCTGCTGTCATTACCCCAATCCAAACCTCCAGCATCGCTCTCCTACAGTGTTTGCATGATAATAACCAACACCAGCATTTAGAGTGCACTTATTCTGTGCCAGGCACTGCTTCAGTGGAATTCACTCATTCACTCCTCATAGAGCTCTAAGGAAGGTCCTATCATTTCCAACTGTTCTTGTAGATCCCTGTAGTCACTGATTTCAGATGTGACTGGCCTCTCACTTCCTCATAAAAAACATACAGAACACCCATTCCCATCATGAGGACACTGAGGCTCAGAGACACTAAATGAGTTATTTTAGGAGGCACAGCTAGATTGGCAGAATTAGGATGGCCCTCAACTGACTTCCCGGTATGTCTGTCACAACCATGCTGCTCAGCAGCCAGAGTGAAGTGAGCTTTTCAAACGTGAAACTCATCCAAACTCTTCTTTGGGAGGCCAAGGTGGCTGGATCACCTGAGGTCAGGAGTTCAAGAACAGCCTGGCCAACATGTTGAAACCCCATTTCTACTAAAAATACAAAAATTAGCTGGGTGTGGTGGCAGGCGCCTGTAATCCCAGACTCGGGGGGCTGAGGCAGGAGAATCTCTTGAACCCGGGAGGTGGAGGTTGCAGTGAGCCGAGATTGTGCCATTGCAGTCCAGCCTGGGTGACAGAGCGAGACTCCATCTGGAAAATAAAAATAAAAATAAACAAAAAATAAAAAACTCTTCTGCCGCTTGCAGTGGCTCACACCTGTAATCCCAGCACTTTGGGAGGCTGAGGCAAGAGGATCCCTTGAGACCAGGAGCTCGAGACCAGCCTGGGCAAAATAGTAAGACCTCATCTCTACCAAAACCTTAAAAAATTAGCTGAGTGTGGTGGCGGGTATCTGTAGTCTCAGCTACTTGGGAGGCTGAGGTGGGAGGATCGCTTAAGCCCGGGAGCCGGAGCCTGCGGTGACCCATGTTCACACCACAGCACTCCAGCCTGGGTGACAAAGGGAGACCTTGTCTCAAAAAAATAAAAAATTGGCTGGGAACGGTGGCTCACACCTGTAATCCCAACGCTTTCGGAGGCCGAGGCGGGTGGATCACCTGAGGTCAGGAGTTCGAGAACAGCCTGGCCAACATGGTGAAACCCCGTCCCTACTAAAAATATAAAACTTAGCCGGGCGTGGCGGCGGGCACCTGTAATCCCAGCTACTCCAGAGGCTGAGGCAGCAGAATGGCTTGAACCCGGGAGGCGGAGGTTGCAATGACCCGAGTCGTGCCACTGCACTCCATCCAGCCTGGATGACAAGAGCGAAACTCCGTCTCAAAGAAAAAAAAGAAAAAACTAAAACTCTTCCCATGGTTTCCTTTTAAAACAGACCCTCCATGACCAACCCCTCCATTTCAATACCAGAGAGCCTAACCCGACCTGAAATCACTTTAGTCATGTATGACATCCGCTTCCCAGCCCCCTTCCTTAATGCTCTGGGTTCTGGAGACAGGCCACGTCTGTTGGGAGTCCTCTGTGCCCACGCCTGGCACAGAGCCTGGCAAAGAGTAAGCGCTCAAGGAAGATCTGTGAACTTGATGCATGCTAAAAGGAAGCCCCGCGCTCTGCCGGGGCCCTGGAACTCAGGCCACTGGCTCCAGGCGGAAGCGAGCCCAAAGCCGGCCAGGCGGCAGCATCCGCTACCCCGTGGCTCAAGCCAGGCTCCGAGGTGAGAAACCGGGCGGGGACTCCTCACCTGCGCGCCGCGGAGGCCGTGCCAGATGGGCCCTGCCAAGGTCAGCCAGAGGTTCGGGCCCCACGCCTGGCCTTCCACCCTCCCCGGGGCAGCCGCGCCTCAGACCCTCGCGGTAGGGACGGTCCCCGGGACTGGGCGGCAACGCGCCCGGGAGCGGGGCCCCATCCCGGACGGAGACTGGGCCGGTGAGTCCTCGAGCTCTGGCTCTGGCTCTGGCTCCGGCTCCGGCTCCGGTTCCGGCTCCGGTTCCGGCTCCGGCTCCAGCAGGCTGGAGGGGCGGCCAGGCCAGACCCAGACTGGCTGGGCCTCGTCCGGCGCTGGGCCGGTTCCCCTGACAACGGCGCGGGCTACGGCGCCCCACAGCGGCCAAACCGCGCTGCGTCACTCCGCGCCGGTCCCCCGGCTGGGGCGGGGCTTGCCAGGGACCCTCTTGGTGCCCCAGTCGGCCCATTCCCAGATTCTTCCTAACCTTTCGTCTAGAAAATCCACTTTTCCCTACTCCCGAGTCACAGCTTGTCTCCCCGAAATCCTAACATCTCAAAAGCGCCCCCTTCCAGTTTCTATCCTGAGACCACCGCTCTCAAGAAGAGACCTCCCCCAACCCCATCAACCTGCACACTTCAATGAGCGTATGTGCTGGAACATCCATGATATCCCGACCCTTCTGGGAGCTTACAGGTTAAGAGGCAAACAGATCTAGACAAATAAATTACACCACTAAAAATGCAGGTACCCCAGAATATAAAGCGAGAAGCGTAAGAGCTTAAAATAAGCAGCACAAAATATCTCATTTATTTATTGCCTTTAAATCAAGCAAAAATCAAGCCCCAATCTTCCAGGCTGATGGGAAATTCAGTCTTTTTCTATTTTTTAAACTGGTCTCTGTTACCCAGGCTGGAGTGCAGTGGCACGATCACGGCTCTCTGCAGCCTCGAACTCCTGGGCTCAGGCGATCCTCCCGCCTCAGCCTCCAGAGTAGCTAGGACTACAGGCGAACACCACCACGCCCGACTAATTTTCGCATTTTTTTGTAGAGGCGTGGTTTTGCCATGTTGCCCAGGCTGGTTTCGAACTCCTGAACTCAAGCGACCCGCCCACCTCAGCCTCCAAAAGTGCTAGGATTACAGGCGTGAGCCCCTGCCTGGCCGGGAAATTCAGTCTCAGTCTCCACTGTACTCCTTTTAGCTAGGTAATTCCAAAGGACTCATGTTTTCCTATAGCAAAAAACAACAATCAAAAACAAACAAGCAAAAAACTCTCTGGTCAGGGTTTTGTCTGGTACTGAGGCCACAACCATTGCTCCAGTCCACAAAGATTTTCAGGTTTGGGCTCTATGAGGCCATCCCTGCCTGAGGCCCCTGCCTCTCCCTGGGGCTGCCAGGGACAGACACCTGCTTCCTCTGCTCCATGGCCTGCAGCCTCCCTTCCCTTTCTCTACCTGGGAGACTTCCCTGCTAAGTTGGTTTCCCTAAAAGTCCCCTCTCCTCTTCTCCTTGGGGACACTCAGAATGGAATCTTCTATGAGCTCAGGCTTTCTCAAAAGACAGGAAGACACTTTGTCTTCTGCTATCTGTCCTGTGCACATCTCCAAGGCAGATATGACAGATAGGGAAAGAAAACATCCTTATCTCTAAAATGTATAAGTCACAAGCATACTTATTGTATGTTTTATTAGGCAACATAACTACTCCTTCTCTGTCACATGACAGGTGTGTGGGTCCTTGTGCAAGTGACATAACCTATTACTTAAATTCTTGTTTTCAAGACTGATAAACTCAAACTCAATGTGAGATAAATATCAATGCTATTCTGGCTTCAGAGTACAAGCTGACTACTTAACTCTTATCTGGAATTGGAAAACTTCGGGTCAAACAGAGATCATGACCCAGAAATCAAGGTGGAGGATGAGGCTGGATGCAGTGGCTCACACCTGTAATCCTAGCACTTTAAGGAGGCTGAGGCAGGAAAATCACTTGAAGCCAGGAGTTTGAGACCAGCCTGGGATACATAGAGAGACTCCCATCTCTACAAAAGATGAAAAAAAATAGCTGGGCCTGGTGGCCTGTGCCTATAGTCCCAGCTACTCACGAGGCTGGGGCAGGAGAAAAGAATCACTTGAGTTCGGGAGTTCAAGATTGCAGTGAATTACGATCATGCCACTGCACTCCAGCCTGGGTGAGAGTAAGATCTTATCTCTCAGCTGGTCTCAGTGGCTCACACCTGTAATCCCAACACTTTGGGAGGCCGAGGCAGGTGGATCATGAGGTCAGGAGATCGAGACCATCCTGGCTAACACGGTGAAACCCCATCTCCACTAAAAGTACAAAGTAAGCCAGGCATGATGGCATGTGCCTGTAGTCCCAGCTACTCGGGAGGCTGAGGCAAGAGAATGGCTTGAACCCAGGAGGCAGAGGTTGCAGTGACCCGAGATCGCACCACTGCACTCCAGCCTGAGTGACAGAGTGAGACTCTGTCACACACAAAAAAATCTTATCTCTCTCTCTTTTTTTTTTTTTTTGAGATGGAGTCTCGCTCTGTCTCCCAGGCTGGAGTGCAGTGATGTGATCTCAGCTGACTGCAGCTTCCACCTCCCAGGTTCAGGCGATTCTCCTGCCTCAGCCTCCCGAGTAGCTGGGATTACAGTTGCCTGCCACCATGGGATTGCAGGCATGAGCCACTGTGCCCGGTCAGATTTTATCTCTTTAAAAAATAATAATAAATAAATAAATATTTTAAAAAACAAGGTGGGACTGGGCATGGTGGCTCACACCTGTAATCTGAGCTCTTTGGGAGGCCGAGGCAGGCAGATCACTAGAGGTCAGGAGTTTGAGACCAGCCTGGGCAACATGACGAAACCCTGTCTCTACCAAAAATACAAAAATTGGCCGGGCATGGTGGTCTGCGCCTGTAATCCCAGCTACTCGGGAGGCTGAGATGGGAGGATCGCTTGAACCCAGGAGGCAGAGGTTGCAGTGAGCCGAGATTGTGCCATTGCACTCCTTACAGGCGACAGAACAAGACTCTGTCTTTAAATAAATAAATAAATAAATAAATGCAAATACAAATAAAAATTAAAAAACAAAGTGAAAGATGAATCCATATATTCCCATAATAAGGGGAGGGACCCAAAAGACCCTGGATCCACTTGACTCAGGGGCTTCTCTCCTGGATGTCCCATTGGTGTTTGGGATGTAACACATCCCCACATGTCCTGTTTGTCCTTGCCATAAATCTGCTCCTCCCCTTGGGCCCTCTGAAGGGCACCACCATCTACCCAGTAAGCCCATCTGTACACTTAGGCATCTTCCCATGTCTCTCCTGCTAGTCCTTGCCCACCTAAACCAGATAGTGCCTGTGACCAGGCTGCCCTCACTCTGAAACACATTCTGTGTCCATTCTGCCTGCTCCACCCCAGGCCAGACCACCAGCATCTTCCTTGCTGAGCCTGCAGCAGCCTCCAGTTCTCCCTAACATCAGCCTGCCCACTTCCGGCCCATCCTCCTCTCAGTTGCCAGACTATCCTTCCTTCTCTTTGTTAGAGGAGGTAGTAGTCTGAATAATAGTGCCACAAAGATGTCATCGCCCTAATCCCTGGAACCTTCGAATGTGTTATGTGATACATCAAAGGGGATTTTGCAGATGAGATGAAGTTAAGATCTCAAGATGGAAGAGATTATCCCAGGTTATCTGAGTGAGCTCAATGTAGTCACAAAGGTCCTTATAAGAGGGAGGCAGGAGGGTCACATGGGAGAAGGACCATGTAACGACAGAGGTCAGAGAGATTTGAAGGTGCTACACTGTGGGCTTTGAAGATGGAGGAAGGGGCCTGAGCCAAGGAATGCAGGCAGCCTCTAGATGCTGGAAAAGGCTAGGGGGCAGACCCTCCTCTAGAGGCTCCAGAAGGAATCAGCCTGCTGTTACCTCGACTCTAGCCCAGGGGGACCCATTTCCAACTTCTGACCTCAAGAACTGTCAAGATGACACAATTGGCAGTGATTTGTTTCAGCAGCAATAGGAAATGGATACAGTGGTTTGCAAACAGGGTTAAGTGCACATATATATGCCCAGTGAAAGCTGTTTTCAATTGAAACAAAAATCCAAGAGACAGCTCAGATTCCTTTGACATCTTTTATTTTTTAAGCGGGCGGGAGGGGGGTGGTTGGGGGGGCGGGGGATGAGTTCTCTCTCTGTCACACAGCCTAGAGCAGAGTGGCGTGATCTTGGCTCACTGCAGCCTCCGTCTCCTGGGCTCAAACGATCCTCCCACCTCAGCCTCCTGAGTAGCTCGGACTACAGGCATACACCATCACACCTGGCTCGGGGTTTTTTTTGTTTTTTTGTTTTTTTTGTACTTTTGGTACAGACAGGGTCTTGCTATGTTGCCCAGGCTGATCTCAAACTCCTGAGCTCAAGCCATCCACCCACCTCAGCCTCCCAAAATGCTGGGATTACAGGCATGAGCCATGGCGCCTGGCCTCCCTTGACATCTTTTTGCATGACTCCAAGCCAGGTTCTGTGAGAAGATGATTCTCTCACCCCAAATCTGCTTTTGAAAAGCACAGGCAGTTTGATCATGCTTTTTTTTTTTTTTTGAGACGGAGTCACCCAGGCTGGAGTGCAGTGGCGCAATCTTGGCTCACTGCAACCTCCACTTCCCAGGTTCAAGCAATTCTCCCGCCTCGGCCTCCTGAGTAGCTGGGATTACAGGCGTGCACCACCACACCCAGCTAATTTTTGTATTTTTAGTAGAGTTGGGGTTTCACCAGGTTGACCAGGCTGGTCTCGAACTCCTGACCTCAAGTTGATCATGCTCTTTCTGAGTCTGTCATCCTTGTGTGGTCCCCAATCCAGAAGCTGACACTGCACAGGGCATCACCGACTGAGGAAAGTCACACGTTGCCTGGCAGGTGCCAGAGAAATCTTTCTAAATGTGAAAACAGCACCTCATCAGCCTTGCTTAAGAGATTCCAGGGCTCCCTTTTGCCTTTAGGATCAACTGAAATGACAAAGTGTGGCTTCCAATGCCCTGCTGGGCAGGCTTCTGGTATGTGGAGCTTCTTCCTGTCCTCTGTGACGATTCTGCAGCTCCTGGAACTGGCAACATCTGTTTTCACCCTCAGGCTTCTTCCCACAGGGTTCTCTTTAACTTGTGTTGTTCCAGCTCCTCCCGACAACACCCTCTCCGCAACCTGGCCAATTTCTATGAAAACTTGAGACCATTTTATAGAAGTCAGCCCCTTGGGCAGGACTTGTTCCTAGCCAGAGCTGCAGCCAGTGATTCGCAAGGGAGGTCTGCCCAGGATAGAACAGCCAAGGGCCACGGGGAGAAAAAGGCCAACTGTAGTTTTCCAGGTGTGCACACACACATGTGAGCTGACTTACAGGGCTCCTGGGAGCTGCCAGAGGTGACTCCACAGGGACAAAGCTGGATCAGCCCACCCTGGGCCTGAACCGACAGATACGTCCATAATTAGAGCCAGTGTGATCCCAGGGTTCCGGGCACTCTTCACCTGTCCCAGGGCAGGTTAGTGGTTCAATCTTAATGGTGCCAGTTATAAGATGGTGACCTTGGGTAATTTTTTTTTTTTGAGGCGGCATCTTGCTTTGTCACCCAGGCTGGAGTGCAGTTGCACAATCTCGGCTCACTGCAACCTCCACCTCCCAGGTTCAAGCGATTCTCCTGCCTCAGCCTCCTGAGTAGTTGAGATTACAGGTGCCCACCACCATGCCTGGCTAATTTTTGTTTTTGTTTGTTTGCTTGTTTGTTTTTGTTTTGCTTTTTTTTTTTTTTTTTTTTTTTTAGTAGAGACAGGGTTTCACCATGTTGGCCAAGCTGGTCTCCAACCTGCCCGCCTCAGCCTCCAAAAGTGCTGGGGATTACAGACGTGAGCCACTGCACCCGGCCATAAATTCTTCAACTTTAATAATCTCAATTTGCTTGTATTTGAAATGGGGGTAACAATAGCTACTGCCTAGGGCTGTGATGAGACCTGAAAATGTGGCCATGCATATAGAGCACCCAAAGAGTGCTCAATGGGTAGTAATCACGGGTGCCTCCCATCCAGACCGTCCTTGTCTTTCTACCAGGAAATGATGCTGTCCACATCATCAACAAATGGAAGTAAATTTAATTATTAAATTAGACTGGGTGGGAGATGATCAGCCACAGCTCTCGCTCTCTGGGCCCACTTCGTCTGGGTCACAGTACCCTCTCCAATGGGCCCTGGATGACTCAGCCCATCCACTTGGCGTGTCTTCATGGCCACCAGCATCTCTTGCCCTGGCCTTCTGACTGGCTCTTGATTTCCACGGGGGCCCTCCCTGTCCCCGTCCCCACCCCTATCAGTCCATTCTCCTTACAGCCTGTGGCTGTCTTAGAACAAAAACAAAATTTAAAAAATCCACGCCAAGCTGATTCTTTTACTTCCTGCTTACAACCCTCAACAACACTCCCCACTCCTTAGGGAGAGGTATTTCCATATACCATGAAATTGGAATAGAAACCTCCTCCTCACTGTGGCCACCGCAGTCTCCAAGACCTTGCGTGCCCCCTGGCTCAGGCTGACCACAGCTCTGTCTATCCCACGGCCTTTGCATTTGAAGCTCACACTACCTGGAAACTTACTTCCTCTGGGAAAGCCCTCTGTGGTCCCCAGAATAGAGACCATCATTCCCATAGCACCGTGGGACTCTGCTTTCTCGTTCCTTCTCTCTGGGTCTCCTTGATTGTGTAATGATCTGATAAGGGCCTGTCCCTCCAGTCAGACAGAAGAGGAGGGAATTATTATTCCTCCCACAGGGGAGGAATAATGTTTGTATTGTTTACTATTGCTTCCCTAGCACAGAGCCCAGAACATACTAAGCACTCAAGAAATGTGTGTTGAGGCTGCTGTAATCCCAGCACTTACTAAGCCCAGAACATACTAAGCCCAGAACATACTAAGCACTCAAGAAATGTGTGTTGAGGCCGCTGTAATCCCAGCACTTTCGGAGGCCAAGGTGGGAGGATTGTTTGAGCCCAGGAGTTCAAGACCAGCCTGGGCAACATAGCAAGACCCTGTGTTTACAAAAAATTTAAAAATTAGCGGTGCATGATGACGCATGCCTGTAGTCCAAGCTACTCAGGAGGCTGAGAAGGGGAGGATCCCTGGAGCCCAGGAGTTCGAGGCTGCAGTGACCTATGAGTGACTGCACCACTGTAGCCTGGGCAACAAAGCAAGACTCTGTCTCTAAAAATAATAATCATAAAGAAAGAAATGTGTGTCAAACACGTGAAGAATAAAAAAGGATAGCGCTACTTATAGGAATTCTTCTGTGAAGCCTTGTGTAAATAACCAAATTATTTTTGTGTAAAAATGGACTTTCCTATATTATCCCACCTCTTCAACATAGTAAATCTATTTTTTCCATGTTCCTTGTTAAGCTTTTTGTAAAATTTGCTGCATTCAAGGCACTTTCCTCCCATTAATTTTCTTCCCTGTTAAGTGGTTTTTACGACCACTTCATGCTTTAAGAAAGAAGTGCCATTTAGTATTTAAAATATTCTCTCAGCTTTCTTGGTGAGATCTTTGGCAACCTTCCTACTGTTGATTGTAACCGGTGCGACTTGGAACACGATGTCACTCTTCCAGAACTCTTCTCAGACCTAGATAA
Organism: Pan troglodytes; assembly: GCF_028858775.2. Classification (NCBI taxonomy): domain Eukaryota; kingdom Metazoa; phylum Chordata; class Mammalia; order Primates; family Hominidae; genus Pan; species Pan troglodytes. The sequence continues at coordinate 65,469,365 of NC_072416.2, forward strand.
AACTTACTCTGTGTCACCAGTTGGGGACAAGGTGTTTGGAAACAGTACCTTATGCAACAGAACTGCTGGAGGGCCGCCCCTCAGAGGCAAATGAAATAAAAATCATGGTGTGTGGAAAATGTGCCCGCAGAGTCCTAGGAACCAAAGATTTTAAAGCTTCTCTGCCAGTAATTCAGTTTTTATTTTATGTTTCTTGGAAAACTGCAGTCTTGTGTTTACCACGTGTCACCTAAGATGCAGAAAGGGGGAAAAAAGTGATCCTGGCTGGTGAAGATTTCCATTTCAATGGCAGCCTGGTCCAAGCTGTTCTCTTGCAACTGACTCCCACCTCTCCCCCACCAGCCCCCTCCCGCCCCTGCACAGGCTCCCTGGGGAGGGGGTATTTCCTTTCAGTGTGAAATCTTTTTGCTCGCTCATTTCTATGGGGAATGGCACATCCATGCAAAGTTGTTGGCTGCTCTTATTTTATTTCAAAAATGTGCTGGCCTCAGACACCTGAAGTTTTCCTCGAATACTTTAAAGCAAATTATGTGCCGGAACCTCTCAGACCTGCTCTCACCGGAATTTCCTTTGAGTGTTCATATCTCAGAGCCTTATGTAACCTGACACAATTATCTGAAAAAGCTTGGGATCCAAAAGAAAGGTGTTCTGAGCTAGGAATGAAGGTCAGAGCTGGGAAAGAAGTGCTCTCCCCTGCCTGGGGACTGGGTCACACTTCACTACGACAATGCCCAATTCACGTTCCAAAGAAAAAATACTAAACCTCTGGCAGGGTGACCAGTGGGTACACTCGCCTCATTTCTCTGAACAAGGAATCGCTTAATGAGGGCTCCCGGGGCATTACAAAGCCTTGGACCTGGCTGGCGGTTAAAAATATTTCGATAACCACCTCCAGCTTCTGGCCTTCCCAGGATGGAAGCAGGAGTGGCTTGGGCCCCTTTAGGAGAATAACCCCTCCGCTGACTGCAAAAATCAACCCAGCTGGAGAGTTGGGGTCTCGTGCCGGAGGTCAGTGCTGCAAATGGGGTTTAGGTGGGGGTCTGGAATTCACATTTTTATACCAAGTGGTTGGTCTAGGTGATTTGACTCAAGCCTGGCCCAAGACTCCCCTGCCCCAGCCCACTCCCAACACAAGGCGGAAGGAGAGCGAGGACATTAACTGTAAGTACAGACCTAAAACTGGGGGCAACCAGGAGATGACCCCGCATTCTGGAAAGCCCTCAGGCCAAGAAGCTCTTCTTCTTTGAGAAATATCAACCCTGCTCGATATTTGCATACCAGCGGTGAGGGACCTCCACGGAGCAGAGGCACCACTCATAGGTGGTTGACTTTTCAAGGAATTCGCTGGAGAAAATTGTAGGCAAGGCTGTGAACAAAACCCCCCTCCATCTGGTTTCGGTTTATTTAAAAAAACAACACACACAGTCCTCCCCACCAGCAATCAGAAGACAGCCACAGCTTCCCCAGGGGGCGTATTAGCCACCAGGGGTGGGGCTGAATTATGTATATGCAAATAAATTAAAACAGCCAGCCAACAGCAACTAATTTTTGTATCTTTTGCAGTTGTTCTGCCAAGAAAAGGCCTGAATCGGGGTGATGGAAGCTGTAAGGAGACAAGTTTGGAATGAGTTTTAACAATCAAGTTGCCTCAATTCCGTCGTTGGGAGACTTGTTTTTAATCGAGCAGCAAATAGCAAAAGGTTGGTAGCCTTATCCTTATGTATAGGATAAGGATAATGATAGTACCTACTTCATAGTGATGACGTGAGGATAGTAAATAAAATAAAGACCAAGCAAGCTAAGCACAAGGACTGGCATGCCACAAACACACAACCACACTGGAGGATACAAGACGGATCCTAGAAGGATTTCATCCAGAGTCAATCAAGCTCTCCCTCCAAATGCTCTCAGCTGAGGCTTGCTTTCTGCCTGGGACTGGTCCAGAAAGCCCTGCAGAACATACTCTCTCTGTTTCCCAAACTCAAGGACCCTAATCCCCAAACATCTGCCTTTAATCCTGGAGACAGTAAAAGTTCGGAGGAGGGTGCCAGACACAGGCTGAAAACACAAGTGATGCTCCTGGCTTTCTGTGTCTTACTGCCTCCCTCTCTGGTAACTGGAGGGGAGGTTTCCTTCAGTTCCGTAACTGAAGGGCGTGGTTTCCAGGTGCCCAGCCCAGATGGGATAGCTCTGAAAAATGGTGGAGGCAGGGGCGAGTTCAGTTCATGCCTAGGGTAATCAGAGGGGAGTCGGCAACCTCCAGGGCTCCCACGCTACAGGAGCAACATGCTGGAGCCCACAGGCTTCCACCTGCCTTGGGGCTCAGCCTTTGCATGTTCAGGGGTGCCTCAAGCTCAGTTTGTTTGAACAGACCTCTGCTCCGTCCCTCATCTGGATGCAGGAACAAGACTCCCAGCCTCAAGAATCACTTGAAGCCAGCAGTTCAAGACCAGCCTGGGCAACATAGTGAGACCCCTGTCTCTACAAAAAATTTAAAAAACAATAGCCAGGTGTGGTGGTGAGCGCCTGTAGTCCAGCTACTACGGAGGCCTGAGATGGCAGGATCGCCTGAGCCCAGGAGTTCAAGGCTGCAGTGAGCCGTGATTGTGCCACTGTACTCCAGCCTGGGTGACAGAGCAAGACTCCATCTCTAACTAAAAGTAGTAATAATAATAATAAAGTAATAATCATAATAAAATTTAAGAGTGATAATAATTTAGTCAGCCTCCACTCTTCCCCAGATCCATTTCCTGTCCACCTGGGATGGGGGTCTCATTTGCTCAAAACCATTCCAAGCTCTCCTTTGCCCTCAGGATGAAGTCTAAGATGCCACAGGTGACCAACACAGCCCCGTATTAACACAGTTCTCAAGAGCCCAGACTTTGGGTTCAGGTACACCTGAGTTTGAATCTTGGGGCTGGTCCAAGACTCCAACGCAAGTGGAACTTGAGAGCTTGAGCAATTCCCTTCACCTCTGGAAGCCTCAGTTCCCTTGAATGTAAAATGGTGATAATGACAACTACTATAAAGGCTATGATGAGGTATCTGCACCCAGCCCAGGGCTTGGGACACAGCAAGAGATTTGGAGGCCAGTGCATGGCATGAAGATTGAGGATGTGGTGGGGCACGATGGCTGCCAGGACCAGCTTTAGACATGCTGAGGCTGAGGGGCCTATGTGTGTCCAAGGGAAGTGTCCAGGGGCAGCTGGACATGTGGGCCTGTGGTCAAAAGGGAGAGCTTGGCCAGAAAGCAAGCAGGGAGGTCGCCAGCATGTGAGTAGAAAGATGAGCTCATGGTGTGGGGAGGGCCGAGGGTGAGGCCTCTACAGCCAGAGCTTCACCCACAAGGAAGAGAAGCTGGAGAAGGAGGCTGAGAAGGAGAGGCAGTGAGGTCGGAGGAAACCCGGCAGCCGTGGCTTCGCAGGCACCCAAGGGAGACAGGGCTTGGGGCAGGAAAGAGAGGTCAGCAGGGCCGAGGCTTTGAAGAGGCCAAATTAGCTGAAGCCAGAGATGGGTCTATGGGATTTGGGGACTAGGGGGTTACGATTGGGAGCTGGTCCCAGGCAAAGGCCGGGAGGGGAGAGTGGTGATGGTGATTATGGACAACTTTAGAGAAATGCAGCTGAAAACAGTAGGAGAAAACACAAGAGAGATGCTTTTTTTTTTTTTTTTTTTTTGAAACAGAGTCTTGCTCTGTCACCCAGGCTGGGGTGCGGTGAGTAGTACAATCTCGGCTCACTGCAATCTCCGCCTCCCACATTCAAGAGATTCTCCTGCCTCAGTCTCATGAGTAGCTGGGACTACAGGCATGCATCACCATACCTGGCTAATTTTTGGATTTTTAGTAGAGGCGGGGTTTCGCCATGTTGGCCAGGCTGGTCTCGAACTCCTGACCTTAGGTGATCCGCCTGCCTTGGCCTTCCAAAGTGCTGGGATTACAGGCGTGAGCCACCGCGCCCAGCCACAAGAGAGATGCTTGTGGAAAGGGATACGGGCTTGAGGTTCCCAATGGGTGAGGCTAGCGCCAGTACACTTGCTGCTGGGGCCAGTAGTCAGTTGCTATATCTGTGGTGCCCAGCACAGGGCCTGGCATGCAGTAGGAACTCAAAACAAGTTTGTTGTCTTTGAGGACAAGGAGCAATGGGGTCTAGGACCCTGGCCACTGGCAGGAAGAGGGACCCTCTGCCATTTTGCCAAGAGGAGGCATGGTGGGGGTGAAGGCGTGAAGCAGAGTGCAGGGCAGGGGCTCCTTGGGAATCTGCAGCCTCTTAGCTGCAGAGGGAAGAGGAGGTGACAAGTCAGTGCTGAGTGCTCTGCTCCAGGAACCCAAGTACAGTCAGAGGACAGAGCGAGAGGGCTCCTGGAGTCTGCCACTTGGTACCCCCTACTGTAGACATCTGTTCCCCTCTCCTCAACCCAGCAGCCGGTGGGTTACCTGGTCTTTAGCTCCTTCAGAGCCGTGCTCTCCCTACACGGCCAGCAGAGGGTACCAGTGAGCTGCTGGACTCCGCTGGAGGAGACCAGAGCCCGCCTGCCCACCCCTTTGTCCTCCAGAGCCTGGGGCGTGCTAAGGGTTTGGTTAACCAGGTTTCTGACCAAGGCGGGTTGGAGGCTGGGACAAAGGACTAAGGGAGGCTGTGGGCTGAGGGCTTAGGGGCCGAGTGGCTCAGGGGCTCTGCTCCTGGTCACCCTTCATTCCTCTGCCCTGCCAGGCCCTGCTTTATCTGTTGAGGCTCCTGCCCACTGCCCCTCTCCGCTTCTCTTCCCTGGAGGCCCCTGACAGCCTAGACTCCTGCTTCTAGCAGAGGCTGGTTTTCTGCCCCTAGGCAGGCACGACTTGGCAACAGGCCTCAGACAGGGCTGGGCCAGCTTCTGCCAGCGATGACTGCCCTAACCACCTTGTACTTCTAGAACGTCTCCACCTAATAAGGGATAAGGGGTCAGTGGTTGAGGAGGCCACAGGAGCTGGAGCATAGGTCCTGGGAAGGAGGAGGCTTGGACTAGGAAGTGGGATGAATGGGCGGGGGGAGTTTATATAAAAATGTGGCAGATGGTCCAGTCCCACCAAGACCCAAATCCCATAAGACTAATGGCTCTGCCTGAGGTGGCACGAGGTTCCAGAAGCTGAGCTGGAAACACCCCCTTCCTCATCCTAACCATGTTATACTCTTCAGCCAAACGCAAATCCCAACATCGCCTCCTGGCAAGTCTGTCCCCATGGTGGCTTTCACGGTTCCTTCCCAGGACAGTGTAGGACCCTGCTTCTGCCTCTTTCCTTATCTTGCCTTCCTGCCCCATCCCCTACTCTTCAACTCCTGCTTTAGCAAGTGCTGGTTCTATCTGTGTTGCCTTGACCTTGAAGGCTCCCCAGGACCCTCATCTCAGCTTCTACTCCCTTCCTCACTCCAAGGGGAAGACTCCAATGGACTGAGGCTGGAGAAACCACAGCCAGACTCTTGGTGTGGTGGCTAAAGCTGGGGGGTCTGGCCAATCCAAGCTCTACAGCTCAAATCAGGAAGTCAGGCCAGGGGTGCTGTGTCTGCCTCCAAGCCTGGGCCATACATTCACCGCAACAGGAATCAGTGACTTTGGAAAAGGAACGTTTCCCTAAGTTTCTAGAGGCAGGATGACCCAGACCGAAGGACAGAGAGTTACCAGAAACACACACAATGCACACAAATGTACTCACTTGCACACACAGGGTCATGGCATAGGGAGTGACACAATCAAATGGCCTGGACAAGCCACAGAGTCCCATGGACACAAGTGCTTACAAACACAGGCACACAAGGTCATGTACCCAAGGTCAGGCACACACACCCTCCTCATTCAAGTCCTGCCTCCCAGGTTCGGGGCTTGCCTGTCATCTGTCCTTAGGAGGAGGGATAGGTGGAGGCACAGGAGTGGCTCAGGGCAAATTGGTCCTCCACCCAGAGACTCTCCCTTTAGGTGGGTCTGGCTCCCAGCCTCCCCTGAGATTTCCCTGGCTCACCAGGGGGCTGTGTCTGGTGGCAGAGAGGGCTTTGGAGGAGGCATTGCCCTGAAACCCTGGCAGAGCCTGGGCACCTAAGAGAGAATGAGCAACAGGGCTAGGAAGTGTGACAGGGAGTCCACAACCTCCCAGGATCTTGGGAGGGCAGGGATGAGGCACTGAGCACGGCCTGGAAGCCCACGGGAAGCAGGGACCCCTCTGTCGAGGGCTACACCTACTGCTCTCAGCATCAAGCCTGCAGCCAGGTACTGGCACCAACTCCTAGTGCCTGGCAGAGCCCTGGCATGGATGCTAGGCACAGGGTGCCAGACACGGGGGTGGGCAGGGTGGGGGGCCACTGGGCCACACACAAGCATGGAGACCTTCACACACGCAGGCAGAAAAATCCACCCACACTCATACCACTTATTTTACCCCCTGGGGGTTCAGGGGAGCAAGGCAGGGACCACCCTGTCCTAGAGGCTGCCTTCACCGACGTCCCTCTGGCCTGGCTCTTGGGGTTGGCGGGGGTGGGCCATAAGTAATGGGAGACCTAGATGCTTCCTCTGACACCCCACCCTCCACTGACCCCCACACACATACATTTGTGAGGCAGGAAGTGGGGTTGTGCGTCCCCAGGGTTAAGCCCTGGAAGGAAAGGGAAAGACGGGGCAGAGACTCCAAGAACCCGGAGCGGTCGTCCTGTTCCCCCGCCAGCCCCTGTCCCAGGCAGGTTTTGTGGCCGCGAGCTGCTCAGGAGTGAGCGCGCCTTAGGGTGTGTGCGCCAGGGACCTGGCGCAGCCGACCACGTGGGAGTGCGGCGCGTGTACGGGCGCGGGCGGCAGCGGCAGCGGAGACCGGGTGAGCACCGGCTGGTTCCTCGCGGTGTTCCTGTAGGCTTGGCGGCCGCGGTGGTGCGATCAGCAAAGGGCACCGGGATGCCGGTTGTGCGTGTCCTCAGGTGTCCCGAACAAGCGTGAGTGGCATGTGCTCACCTGAGCGCGGCGGCTTGGCGGCCCCGGGCGTGTGGGTGGGGGCGCGGCGGAGAGCTGAGGCCGGGCACCCGGGCTGGACCGACGGGCCCTCTCCCAAGCACCGCCCGCAGCCAGGCGGCTCCTCGAGCGCAGCAACTTTGGGACTTTGTTCCGGCTTTTTCCAAATCGAATCTGGTCGAGGGGGCGGGGCGGGGGGGGAGCACCTGCCCTGCGGGGGGTGCCGGGAGAGAAGTGAAGGAAAGCCCCGCCCCCGCCCCTCCCGCTCCCCGCCCTCTCCCCCGCCCCCGGGGCTCTTTATAAGCTCGGCCCGAGGGCGAGCAGAGAAAGCGAGTGTCCCTCCCGCGCCCCAGGCCGGTGTACCCCCGCACTCCGCGCCCCGGCCCAGACGCTCTCTCCCCGCTCCCCGGCCCGGCCCCCGCCCCGCCCCGCCCCAGCCCGCTGGGCCGCCATGGAGCGCTGGCCTTGGCCGTCGGGCGGCGCCTGGCTGCTCGTGGCTGCCCGCGCGCTGCTGCAGCTGCTGCGCTCAGACCTGCGTCTGGGCCGCCCGCTGCTGGCGGCGCTGGCGCTGCTGGCCGCGCTCGACTGGCTGTGCCAGCGCCTGCTGCCCCCGCCGGCCGCACTCGCCGTGCTGGCCGCCGCCGGCTGGATCGCGTTGTCACGCCTGGCGCGCCCGCAGCGCCTGCCGGTGGCCACTCGCGCGGTGCTCATCACCGGTGAGTGCGCGGGTCGCGGAGCGCGGGGACTCCAGGCTCGAGGGCGGGACTGGACACTCAACAGGACTGACTCCCCATGGGCACGGCCAAGGCGGGCTCCTCAGCGCAAGAGTGGGAGAGTTCTCCACCCCTGGGTGTAGGGAGCGAGCCAAGTAGGGAGCGCCGGGCACCTCCCCAAGCCCGGGTTCACTACCTGCCGCTGCGGGGAGTGTTGGAGGGAAAGTGAGACAGGGAGTGGGCCGGTTCGAGAAGGAAACTGACTGGTGGCTGAGAAGAGGGAACCTCCTGGAGTTTGAGAGTTTATGCCATTCCCTTCCCCAAGAGAGCAGTCTCAGGGGACTTCGGAGGCCTTGAGAAGGGAGGATCGTTACCCCTTGAACTCTGCCTGACATCCCCACCTAAGATACCCATCTCCCATTCCTCGGGCCAGAGGGAAGAGCTTAGATGGGGAACTTCCCCACCCCACCCATCCCCCACTGGCTGGGATCCTTGGAGTTCAGAAAAGCTAGAGGTCACCGTGAGGGGCAGCTGGACATTCAGCTGTCTTTCTGTCTAGCCACCCACTGCCAAACTGCTGAGGCAGTAGTTCGGAGCCTACACCCAGCACCCCACCCCCAAGCCCTCCTGGTCCTCTGTGCCCAGGAAGGAGCTCTTGGAGAGCTGGGCTCAGGTGCCTCTGGCCGCCTAGCTGAGCTCCTTTGTCTGGAGCAGGGAATAAATCTGTCACCAGAGGGAGGGAAGGGGAAGGGGGGGGGGCTGGAGGCCCGGCCGGAAGTGGGGAGGGGGAGAAAGGCCAGGGGGCACTGACTCCATTGCATCGTGGGAGGAGCAGCCTGGTCTCTCGCCAACACCCATGGCTTTGGACAGGTGCTCCAGGCTTTGTCCTTGCGCTGGGCCTTTGCTGGGGCAGCCAGCAACCTGGCTTCTCAGAGACCTCGGTCTAGTAGGGGCCCTGTGTGATCAGATGGGGCTGGGAGAATTTTCCGGAGGAGGAAATCCTTGAGTGGGGCCTCGGAGGATGAGTGGAGATAAGTGGAGTATGAAAGGGATCTCGGATCAGAGAAAGGATGTGGGACAAAGGCTTAAGGCAGGAGTACACATGGTCTCTGTAGGGGACAGCCAGTCTGGGTGTGGGGGTGGGGAGAAGGGGATATGAGGTGGTTTCCTTGGGAGGGGCCATGAATCAGGTAAGAAGCCAGACTGCTGAGGCAGAGTAGGGGGGAAGGAGGCACAAGGGCCTTGCGCTCCAGCAAAGATGGTAGAGATGGGGAAGCATTCGGGCTGGACAGGAGAGACCCAGGTTCCAGGAGCAGTGTGAAGCCTCAGCGGACCCCAGTTTCAGAGGTTTGAGGAAGGAAAATCAACAGACACCCCGGGTATGAAGTAGGGGCCAGGTTGTGGGCTCTGCCTCTGGGGACAGGGCAGATCCCTTCCTGCTTTATTTGTGAGCCACCTCAACAGGACCCAGGCCATCTGCAGGTACTAGTGGCCTAGCTGGGTAGTCTTTCCTGAGGTCTCACCTCAGGCCTTTGTGCTGCTGCTGTTGCTTCTGGCCTTGAGCCTGAGAGAGAGGTGAGAGGAAGGATGCTTTCTCTAACTTGGGCTCCTCCAATCTCTGGTTGCAAAGCTGGGGTTGGGGGAGAGAGGACCACCCAACCTGCCCTGTACAAGCATCAGTAAGACTCCAAGTTTCCCAGGGCCCGAACACTTGGGGGTTGTCTCTCAACACCCGGCTGGAAGACAAGTAGGTAACCAGGTTCAGCCCCACCTGCCAAGAACACTGTGTTTTGGGCCTGGCAGAGCTGCTACTCCCCCTCTCCCTCCTAAGAATGCCATCAGAGAATCACTTGCCAAGGCTACTCCTGGAGCTCAGCTGTGGGATCAGGGTTTGGGCTGAGGATCAGGTGCCTGTGTGCACACATGTGCACATGTGTGTGCCAATGGGTGGTAGGGATTGAGCCCGTTGTGAGAACATCCAGCCAGGTTGGAAGTGTGTACAGGTATCTGAGGGTGTGCACGTGAGCAAGAGGGTGTGCAAGATGTGGGTGACTGTTGGGACCACAGAGCTGAGGCCTGTGGTCAGCTCAGGTCAGAACTGGGAGGTCTGTTTCCCTTGGGAAGACCTGTCTGCTCTGAGGGGGACCCGGACAAGTGCACATATGCATGTGTGTGTCTACACACACACACACACACACACACACGCTTGCCTCCCTCTCCAAGGCAGACTTGCCAGGGAAGTACCCCTCCTCAGCAGGAGCTCGAAGACCCCTGCCCAGTGCTGTTTTCAGTAGAGGGAGTGGAGCTGAGATGGGGAGACCGTACTGAGCGGTCCAGGAGTAGGGAAACAGAGCTGCTTTGCAGCTTCTGTTCCAGAAGATGGGGGTTGGGGGGCGGGGTTGAGGGCCAGGGGTGGGAGCAGGAGCAGAACAGAAAGCCTCCCTGCTCACTGGCCTTTCCCCTTCCCTCACTGGCTGCCCATGGAGCCAGGATCAGTATGGGAACAATCAAGGAGGCAGGGGCTTATCAGTACTATGGACCCCTACACTGGCTCTGCCTGGTGGTTCTTCTCTCCGCATACCAAAGACAGAAATTAAGCCTCCAAGAGTGGTAACTGACCTCGGTCACACTTGGTGGGTGTGGGAAAGGATTCAAATGTAGGTCTGTTCTCTTCTTCATCTATCATGGTCCCTGTCCTGGAGGCAAGTAGTCTGGGGCTCAGAAAACACCCCTGTTGCCACTGATTGGAATTCCAAGGGTCTGGGTGAAGTGGGGATGGGCCTCCAGCTTGCCTCCAGCCTGAAAAAATAGTAGAGGGTGTTGAGGCTGGGAAGGGAGGTGGGGCTCATGTTGTACAGGGCCTGAGCCAGGGAGCTTGGGCTTCATTCTGAGGACTGTGGCAGCCCTGGGAAGGTTTGTAGCACAGAGGGATATTGTCATTTTTGGAAAGATCCCTTTGGCTGCTTAGGTAGAGAAGGGCTTCAAGAGGGCAGGAAGGGACAGGACTACAGAAGGGGCTGCTTCAGAGTCCAGATTAAGGAAGGAGAGGCCTGGGCAGTCAGAAAGGAAGAGAAGCCGGATGTGGTGGCTTGTATCTTCAATCCCAGCACTTTGAGAGGCCAAGGTGGGAGGATCACTTGAGCCCAGGAGTTCAAAACCAGCTTGGGCAACATAGTGAGACTCCCATCTCTCCAAAAAAATTTAAAAACCAGCCAGGTAGGCTGGGCGCAGTGGCTCACGCCTGTAATCCCAGCACTTTGGGAGGCCAAGGCAGGCAGATCACGAGGTCAAGAGTTAGAGACCAGCCTGACCAACATGGTGAAACCCCGTCTCTACTAAAAATACAAAAATTAGCCAGGCCTGTGGTGATGCGCACCTGTAGTCTCAGCTACTCAGGAGGCTGAGGCAGGAGAATCGCTTGAACCCGGGAGGCAGAGGTTGCAGTGAGCTGAGATCACGCCACTGCACTCCAGCCTGGGCAACAGAGCGAGACTCCGTCTCAAAAAAAAAAAAAAGAAAAAAGAAAAAACCAGCCAGGCGTGGTGACACAGGCCTGTAGTCCCAGCTACTCAGGAGACTGAGGAGGAAGGAATGCTTGGGCCCAGGAGGGGAGGTTGCAGTGAGCCAAGATCATGCCACTGCACTCCAGCCTGGGCAACAGAGCGAGACCCTGTCTCAAAAATAAAAAAAAAAGAGAAAGGGAGGCTCCTACTAATACTGTGCCTGTGCCTGTGAGCTGTGGCCTGAAATCAAGAAGCAGAACCACACTGGGGCCTGGGACTGTCCCAGACCTGACCTGTGTGAATTTGGGAAGCAACTTAGCATTACTAGGCCTCAGTTTCCTCTTCTGTAAGCCACATTAGTGGGGTAGCCACGGGGAGTCAGGCAGATGACAGCTGTCACAGAGTTACTGCCCAGGGCTCAGCTAGAAGGACACAGCCTGCCAGGGATGGGCCTAGGGAAGGAGTTAGGGTTGTTGACTGCTGGTGGCTTGGTTTGCAGGGGCCTGGATCCCATCCAGACCCTGGTGATTCTGGGGTTGTCTCAGGCTAGGCTGGGCCACAGTGGAAGTTCACTGACTGCCCTGGCCTGGCCAGGCTGTGACTCTGGTTTTGGCAAGGAGACGGCCAAGAAACTGGACTCCATGGGCTTCACGGTGCTGGCCACCGTATTGGAGTTGAACAGCCCCGGTGCCATCGAGCTGCGTACCTGCTGCTCCCCTCGCCTAAGGCTGCTGCAGATGGACCTGACCAAACCAGGAGACATTAGCCGCGTGCTAGAGTTCACCAAGGCCCACACCACCAGCACTGGTCAGTGGCAAGTGTCCACCAGGCAAGGGCGTGGCAGGGGAGTGGGAAGGACACGGGGACTGGAAGTTTGCTGCTGGGCTGACCTAAGGCTTCCCTCCTCTGCTCTGTGACCCCAGGCCTGTGGGGCCTCGTCAACAACGCAGGCCACAATGAAGTAGTTGCTGATGCGGAGCTGTCTCCAGTGGCCACTTTCCGTAGCTGCATGGAGGTGAATTTCTTTGGCGCGCTCGAGCTGACCAAGGGCCTCCTGCCCCTGCTGCGCAGCTCAAGGGGCCGCATCGTGACTGTGGGGAGCCCAGCGGGTGAGTGCCCCCCCCCCACTGGAGCAAAAAGGAGCCCCCTGGGGTGGGGGAGGGCTTAGGGAGCCCCTTGCCAAAGCTGAGCTGCCCCACTCCCAATCCATCCGCAGGGGACATGCCATATCCGTGCTTGGGGGCCTATGGAACCTCCAAAGCGGCCGTGGCGCTACTCATGGACACATTCAGCTGTGAACTCCTTCCCTGGGGGGTCAAGGTCAGCATCATCCAGCCTGGCTGCTTCAAGACAGGTGGGAATCAGGGCTGGGGGTGGGGGTGGGGAGTGGGGCTGGGAATGGTCTTATGGGGGCAGGTCAGGTTTGATGAATGGTCATGGTTTTGGTTGGGGGTGTAGTTTTGGCTGCAGACCTGGCGTGGGTTAAACAGTCCTAATTGGCTTTGGCTCCCCTAGCTGATCCCACTCTGACCTTGCCACTCCTTCCCCAGAGTCAGTGAGAAACGTGGGTCAGTGGGAAAAGCGCAAGCAATTGCTGCTGGCCAACCTGCCTCAAGAGCTGCTGCAGGCCTACGGCAAGGACTACATCGAGCACTTGCATGGGCAGTTCCTGCACTCGCTACGCCTGGCCATGTCCGACCTCACCCCAGTTGTAGATGCCATCACAGATGCGCTGCTGGCAGCTCGGCCCCGCCGCCGCTATTACCCCGGCCAGGGCCTGGGGCTCATGTACTTCATCCACTATTACCTGCCTGAAGGCCTGCGGCGCCGCTTCCTGCAGGCCTTCTTCATCAGTCACTGTCTGCCTCGAGCACTGCAGCCTGGCCAGCCTGGCACTACCCCACCACAGGACGCAGCCCAGGACCCAAACCTGAGCCCCGGCCCTTCCCCAGCAGTGGCTCGGTGAGCCATGTGCACCTATGGCCCAGCCACTGCAGCACAGGAAGCTCCGTGAGCCCTTGGTTCCTCCCCGAAAACCCCCAGCATTACGATCCCCCAAGTGTCCTGGACCCTGGCCTAAAGAATCCCACCCCCACTTCACGCCCACTGCCGATGCCCAATCCAGGCCCGGTGAGGCCAAGGTTTCCCAGTGAGCCTCTGCGCCTCTCCACTGTTTCATGAGCCCAAACAGACCCTCCTGGCACAATGCTCTACCCTGCAGCTTGGAGAACTCCGCTGGATGGGGAGTCTCATGCAAGACTTCACTGCAGCCTTTCACAGCACTCTGCAGATAGTGCCTCTGCAAACTAAGGAGTGACTAGGTGGGTTGGGGACCCCCTCAGGATTGTTTCTCGGCACCAGTGCCTCAGTGCTGCAATTGAGGGCTAAATCCCAAGTGTCTCTTGACTGGCTCAAGAATTAGGGCCCCAACTACACACCCCCAAGCCACAGGGAAGCATGTACTGTACTTCCCAATTGCCACATTTTAAATAAAGACAAATTTTTATTTCTTCTAAAATGCGGCAGGTGCTGTTTGGAGGGGGTCACTGGCTGGCTGGCTGAGTGACACAGTGTGGCCGTGTGACAGGGTGGCAACTCCTGGGGCTCAGCGTGGAGGCTGGGATTCCCCTGGTAGACTCTGGTTCACACCTCCCCCTCCTCCACTGATCTGGGGCAAATCATTTAAGACCATGGGTTTCCTCATAGTGAAATGGGGGTAATGACACTGATCCCAATTGCTTGAAGCAACTGGGGAGGCCAGGGGGGCCTCCAGGGCCAACACCTAGCTCCCCAGGCCTGTATGCATCTGAGCCTCCAGCAGAAGAAGGGGCTATCTTCCTGGGACTCCCCAACCCTGAAGAATCTCGGCTGCTGACTGAGGGAGGGAGGTGGAGGCTTAGGCAGGGTTGCTTAGCAAGGTGGGGTCACGAGGGAAGTTAGGGGTCATGGAGAGGTACCACGGCCTAAACGAGACAGCAGACAGTTGGGCTTAGAGAGGGCAGTTTTATTGTCTCAGAGGGGCAGGGCTGAGGGAGGGAGCTGAGGAGCAACATCCCCCCAGGCCCCAAGGACACACACACTCTGTCCTTCCCATGGGCCATGGCTCTGGGAGCGACCCACAGACGGGAGAGGAGGCTCAAACTGCCCCCAGGCCCCAGGGTTCTCAGGTTAGGGAGTTAGGGAGGAACATGAAAGTGACATGCTTCTTAGACACATCAGCGGCTGTAACCACAGGGCTGAGGGGGCCTCCTTGCTCTGGAGGGGGTCTTGGTCCATCCTTGGTGGGGGGGTGCCCAGCCCCTTTTCAGGCCTAAGAACAGTCTCTAAGAGGGTCAGGAGAACTGGGCAGCCGCTAGGACAGCGTACTACACCCCGGACAGGCAGGTGAGCCACAGGCTTGTCACAGACCACATACACACACACAAAGAGTGCAATTGAGAGCCTTGGGCCAGGACGCTAGAAGATAGGGATGTAGTTGTCGATTTTGGCGCGGTGGCGCTGGGCGATACATTCAGCGATCCACACGATGTTGCGACACTCCTGCTCCTTGAGCTTCACGAAGGCATAGAAGACACCAAAGTGGAACTGGTTCAGGAAGGCCAACTTGTTCAGCTTTACCTGTGGACACGGGCAGATGTGGTGTCCAGGTGGCCATGGCCACAGAGTCAGGTCTAAACCACCAGGTTGGCCTCCCTCTGACAAGCAGACCCTGCAGACTCACCTCGTGCTCAAAGAATCGGTCCTCCAGCGTCTTGTCTCCAGGGTTGCTACCTGCACCCTCGAAGAGCAGCTTGTACTCCTGGCCAGGGGGGTGGGGGGAAGCACGAGCATGAGGGTTCTGGGTGGGGGTGCTTGGTGACAACACATCCAACCGCTGTCCTGCCAGCCGGGGCACTCACCGGGTAGTAATCGGCCACGTTCTTGACCTGTTCATAGTCGTCAGCCCGAGCCAGCTGCGCCAGGCCCTCAGGGTAGAGCCGCCCACAGTGTGGAAAGAGCTTGGCACGGTCCTCTTTGGACAGCTCTGTGCCGAAAGAATTGATGGTGATGATGAAGGCGCGGCGGTCTGCTTCAAACTGTGGAGCCAGTGCACAGGTAAGAAGAGAGGGAGGAAGAAGGAGGCAGTAGCCAGTCAGTTGGCAGAGCCTCCCCAGGCCAGGGCTAGAGGGCACCAGCAGGCAGGAGGGCGGGCAGGCACTCACCTCCAGGATGGGGCACATGGCATCAGCCGTAGTCCCGCCCAGTAGGGTGCAGAACTTGTAGAAGGACTCCAGGTAGGCCTGTAGAGAGCATGGAGCTTGCTCAGCACAGGCAAGGAAGCTCTGGAGGGCTTGCTAGGCACAAGCCCTCACAGCTCCCTCCTCCCCTCCCTAGCCCCTTTCAAGGTGGGTACAAGCACACCCATGGATGGGCCAGGGCAGCCCTTACAGCAAAGCCAATGAAACACTTCTGTGAATCAGCCAAGTGGCAGCTGCCCACAGCCTCCCACCCAGGAGTGCCAGGGCAGGGCCCACCCGACTGTCTGCTTCAGGCTACAGTCTCCTTCGCCCCCTCACCTCACAGAAGGCTGGGCTCGCAGGGGTCCTCTGACTTTCCCCTGCTGCTCTGCCTTCCTTTTCCCCAAATCTTTCCAAACCTCCCCTTCCTCAGCCTCTGAAAACCAGGTGTGGCTGGACGCAGTGGCTCACGCCTGTAATCCCAGCACTTTGGGAGGCCAAGGCGGGTGGATCACGAGGTCAGTTCAAGACCAGCCTGGTTAAGATGGTGAAACCCCGTCTCTACTAAAAATACAAAAAATTTAGCCAGGCATGGTGGTGGGTGCCTGTAATCCCAGCTACTCGGGAGACTGAGGCAGAGAATTGCTTGAACCCGGGAGGCGGAGGTTGCAGTGAACTGAGATCATGCCACTGCACTCCAGCCTGGGCGACAGAAAGAGACTCCGTCTCAGAAAAGAATAAAAAAACAGGTGTGCGTAGGCTGGTGAGGAAAGGCCACGCCTGAAAGTCCACAGGGATGGCAGGGACTGAGTGCCCCCGGCCATCTCTGCCACCTTCCCTTACAGAACACCTCCTCCTCCCATCCTCCAGGCAGCCCCTCAGCATCACAGAGCAGGAACAAAATTGTCAGGCCAGTTCCTGCTGAGGGATGGTTATTGCCTACACGGACGTCAGCTGGGCACAGTACAATGGCAGGCACATGGGCTGCCGGCGGGAACAAGCACTCCCTGCCCAGGCAAATTGGATCTGCTGGGCATGAGGAAAGAAGAGGTCAGCCCAGGCCCCAGGTCCCTCCCAACGCTCACTCACAAAAGCAGCCATGCTTCCTCCCAATACCTCTCCATGCCAAGGAAGGTGGATGATCTTACGGGCCCCATGGGGAGCTCCCTTGTAATGGCCACCCTCCACTCAGACCTCCCTGGTCCCATCTGCTGGCATGGGCTCAGAGACCCTGGCTCCACAGGCTAGAGACTATTCTTCTAGATTGTAGGCAAGGGTTGGATGGCATGGAAAGCTTTTCATACCGAGGTCTGAACTCCAAGGTGTGGAGACCTTTCCACCAACCATCAGCCAACTTGGGCTCACAAGCTCTGCTGGGTGGTGCTCCAAGAGAGATGAGATGAGACCCAGGAGTCTGTGAGCCCAGGCCTGCCCTGGCCAGCAACGCTGGGCAAGCCCAACTCAGGGGAAGGCCTGAGAGTGACCTCTGGGATCACGGGAAACAAAAATCTAGGACAGGTCAGGAAGTAAGAAGCCTGGAAAAGAGGGTTGACCCCAGCACAGAGGATCCCAGGAATGAGAGGGCCTGGGTGGCAGAGACAGCTGCCAACCCCTCCCATGGCTTGGTGGTACCTTTCACAGTCCCTCTAGGGGTCTGTCCCCAGCCACCTCCTTCCCTGTGGCCAGCCAAGCTGGATATGTCAAAAATCCCACAGCCTGCCCCAGTGGGGCCCTGCACTTCCTATTTGTGGGGGAACCAACCAACCAGGTATTGGGCTCCATGCCCTGCTACCCACCCAATTGCTTAGCCAATCTGTACCAATCCCAGGAGAGGCTGATCCCAGGGTCAGGGAGGCTGGTGGGACTCTCCTCTGGAGGCTAGGGCAGCTAAAGAAACTGGCAAGATCCCAGCAACCCCGGTACCAAAGTCACCTTCCCACCCCCGCCCTGTCCCCTGGAGTCTGCCAATCCACGGCTGCTGCACCAGCTGCCTACTGTTCCCATCTGCTGGGTGGTTGAGGGTCCGCCTAATCTCCCATCTGTGGTCACCGGGCTGGGACATCGCCTGACAGGCTGGCAGTCCTGGCACAAGGCCCACAGCATTGGGTCTGTGTTTATGAGCTAGTGCCTGGGCAGCCCTCGCCGGCGACTCCAGCTAGAACCAGTCAGGCCCGGTGAGGGCATGGGTGAGGCTGGCGGACAGCTGCACCCCTCACCCTGTCTCAGGGCAGGCAACCCGGCAACAGGCCAGCTAGGCGCGTGCGTACACACACACACACAAACACACACGTGTGTATGCTCTCTCTCCTCTCAGCTAACTGGCTGGCCTGTGCCCTATTAGCGGAGTGGGTGAGAGCACTCACTTTTGCAAACAAGCTGAGCCAGGTGTGATCCCTGGCGCTGCCAGTGACTTATTATGTGGCTTTAGGCAACCCACCCTACTTCTCTGAGCTTTCGGTTTCCCCATTTTCACATGGGGATAATGACACCTTCCTAGTTCCTAGCGCAGTCTGAAGGATTAAAGAAGCTGACGACCTTCCCACCTCTGGTTTCAGGCCCTCTAATCTGCTCTCCACATTGTGGCTAGAAGGGGCTTTCTGAGAAGACTCTGCTCTGTTGGAAACCTCTACTGGCTGACCCTGCCCACGGGACTATGTTCAAACTTCTGGCCTTACATTCAAAGCCCTGGGTAACTTGATCCCATGCCTGCCTTTTCTTCTAGACTTCTCCCCTGTCCATCTGGAATGTGTCCTTCCACAGCAAACTGCCTGCCACTTGGCCCATGCTCTATGCTTTCCTTCTGCACGTGCTGGTCCCTTGCCGACACCACTGCAACCTCCAGGCAGGCCCTTCCCCTACCACCAACCCTCACTGTGCTCTGGCCCAGGCCCCTGCAGGGAGATTGGCGGGCCTGGGCTCAGGCTGCAGCCAAATGTCAGCCAGCTCGCTCCAACCAGGGCAGGAGAGGACTCTCACCCAATAGACAGGTGAGGTCAGCAGGTCCCTCGGCCAGGGCCATCCTCAGCCCTGCTTTGGGGCCTGCCCACTGCGGATCCATGTTCCTGACTGCAGCCCATCTGGGGTCCTGGCGCTATAGCTCAGTGCCTCACCGCAGCCAGAGCAGAGTCTATCCCAGACACCCCTAACCTAACTGGTCTCGGGCTTTTTTTTTTTTTTTTTTTTTCATTTTTAAACTTTCCTCTCCTCTCCGGTCCCCTGGCTCTTTAATCTCTTTGGGCCAGGGTAGTGCTGACCCAGAAATCCTCAGGGGTTGCCCAGTCTATGCTACAGCCTGGTGGGAGGCAAGAGGTGGGCAGGGGATGAGGACAGTGGGAAGTGGCACTGACTCCAAGCTTGGGAACCTACGAGGGACATGAGGACCTGGCTATGCCTCGCCAGATCCCTCCCCCTACCATAAGTGAGCACACTGTTGCCTTTGCTCAAGTGCCTGTCCTTGCTGGCAATAGCTTAGGTAGGGCGGTTCCAGGGGCCACGGCCTGGGTGGTAGTCCATGACCCTCCTGGATGCTGGGGGAGCGGCTGTCCAGGAGCCAGCTGTAACAGGCCAGCGGTGGAGCACCAGCCACTCCTGCTGATTTTATCTGAGCCCGTCACAGGCACTATGGGATGGAGAACCTGTTCCACACAGCCTTGTGCCCAGCATGGGAGCCAGAGAATAAGCAGTAAACCCCTGGGATAGGAGCCTGACACAGCCCCACCCACCGACAGGCCAATCCCCCATGGCTTGTGTGGGGCATTACCTTGTAGAGGGTGTTGCGGATGATCTCGATGTTCATCTCGTCAAGGTCCTGCTCTGAAATGCAGTCCTGGAAAAAAGCCGCTGGGGAGGAAACATGGTTTGAGGGGTGGGCAGGTGGCCTAAGCCAGAATCCTGATGTTCAAATGCCCTACACGGCACAGAGTGCCCGTGCCACAAGGCCCACAGGGCTGGGTATTGAGGGGTCCCCAGCCTAGGCTGTTGCCTTGGAAGTGGCAGAAGCAATGCTCTGGGCCATGTACACTGACCTGAGCTTCTCCTGCCTCCTTGCTCCTAAAATTGATTTATAAAGGAGGCAGCTAGCCATAACATGATCTAATCACCGCTGGGGCAGACCCAAGCTCAGACTATGCCAAAGACAGGCTTGCATAAGAGGCCATGACATCCTCCCTTCTGGAGGGGCAGCTGTGGATTCGGGGCCTAACGCCTACTTCTCTACACCTCCCAGGAAGGCCTGGCGTCCACATTTGGAAAACCAGCCTCCTCCTTAGGACAAGTCCAACAGCAGGGTAGGCACAGACCAGCGACCCAGGGGGCCACTGTGGGGTTGGAAAGAGAGGCCAGAGCAGGATAGAGCACCCCCATCCCCCAAGAGGGCCTGCAGACTCACTGGTCTATCTCTTCATTAAAGATGGAGAAACTGAAGAAGCCACAAACAGCCCAGAACCAGCTCAGAGTTGCTGGGAGAGCCTACGGCAGACAAGGTCAGCAGGTAGGGCTCAGGCCTCTTAGCTCAGAACCCAGTGCAGCTTAGAGCCCTGTGGTTCAACCCTGGTGGCTTCTTAGAGGTGGTACCCCAGGCCCAGGACTCTGGCTACAAGGACACTTAATGCCTTCTCCTCGGCCTCCTAAGCAGGCAGGAACTAGCACTGCCTAAGCAGGGCTCTGCAGGAAGCTCTTGATTCCCCTTCCCTGGCTTCTGATACGGACCTTGCATCCTGCTGGATGCTGTCTGACCTGGCCCAGGGGACCTGCTCGGTGGAGGGAAGTGGCAGTGTTTGCTTCGCTCCTTGCCTCACAGGCAGCCACTCTAGCTTTACTCAGGCTCCAGCTCCGGGCCACAGTCTGTCGGAGCTCTCGGGACTCCAAGGGACTTGGGCCTCTCTCACTCTTCTCCATGAGCTCAGCCCTCCTCTGCACTCTGGGAGATCAGACTGCTTCACAAAGTGAGACAGTCCCAGTCAGGCCCTGGGTAGCCTGCCTGGCCCAGCAAAAGCAACAGGACAGGAGCAGAAGAGGGGTGAAGTGAGGAGAGAATCGGAGGAGGAAGTTGAAGGGAGACAAAGGTAAGCAGCAGTGGGCAGGTCTCACTTTCTGGCTCAGGGTCGCCCCCCAGCGGGTCCACAAACCCCACCCTGATGCGCTGATGCTGACACCACTGCCCACCTCCCATGACCACCACAGCGGCTCACCAAGAGGCGTGTCCACCAGAATGGCATTGTAGAGCTCAGCAGGTGTCTGAGCAATGTTCACGGCCTCCATCTGCTCGAAGCTGCCTAGTGGGTGGCACTTGGGCACGAGCTCAGCGATGGAGCGCTGGTGCAGCGTGCCTGTGATGAGCAGGATCACGTTGTCGATCATGTAACTGTAACTACAGGGGGCAGGCAATAGCAAGGAGCCCATCAAGGTGGGGGCCAGGAAGTCCTGGCATAGCACCATGCCCTCGCCCGCCTGCACAGGCCATCACCCCTTAACAATGTATGCTGACTCATGGGTGCTGCAGATAAGCACCAGTGTCTCCTCTCCCTCCCCATGTTCCTCTCAAGCTTCTGACCACCCCCACTGCCAGAGGCCTAGGACAGACACAGGCCCCCCAAAAGGGCGGGGGCAGGGGATTCATGCCCTGTGAGGGACTGGGACACGAGCTAACTACCCCACAGCATGAACAGTGTTCTAACAGGACACGGGAATGGGGCACAGGAGGTGAGACATGCAGCCCAGCCCAGGGGGTGAAGAGTGTGAGAGCCTGGGAAATTAAAGGGCTGGGAGAAGAAAGTGTGTTCTGGGAAGAGGGAACAGCATGTGCAAAGGCCTGGAGGCACTCACTGAGTGACGGATGCATTGGAGGAACTGGCATGGTCAGGACTGGCAGAGGGAGAGAAAGGCGCAGCAGCCGGCAGCACGGGGCTGCAGCGGGCGGGGGGCAGAGGCTGGGCCTGGAGGGCCCTGGCTTTGTTTTGAGCACTAGGGATCTATGAGCAGGGTGTAAGCAGGGGAATCGCCATCCAGTTAGGGTCACTCTGTCCCCCAGTGGGGACAGAAGAGGAAGAGGCAGAGATAGCGACAGGAGGAAAGGCTGAGGAGTGGAGTGGAGAGAAGCTTCTCCAGGGAAGGCCAGCAAGGAGCCAGTGGGGGTTCTCTGGAATGAAGGCCCAGGTCAGGCAGACCTGCACAGCCTATGCCAGAGATAGAGAACTGTCCTCTTCTTTTAGGGCCTGAGGCCAGGGCTGGGCATTCACCCAGGACGGCCTGGATAAGACCCAGAGACCTGAACAGGAGGCTGGGTCAGGTCGATCCCAGGCCGAGGCTCCCATCACTCTGCCCTGCAGAAGGCCAGCTCTGTGGGGTACATGGGCAGCAGAGGGGGCTGTGGAGCTGGGGAGGGGTGAGACTGCCCAGTTCAGACTTGGCAAGGGACAAGGCTCTGCCTCCAACCAGCTACAAAGGGGCTGGGGCAGAGAGTTCTGTGTAGTCACCTGTGTGGGGATGCAATGAAGGCAGTAAGCCCCAGTCCACAGTTAGGCTGCAGTAGCCACAACTATCCTCCAGTCTGTCACCAGAGATGAACTCAGGGTATGAGGGAGCTAAATGAGGCCTAGGGGAAATTCCTCCAAGGTCAAGGTGAGGCACCTATGGGATAAAAGTTGGGGTGGAGGCTGCTGTTCTGAGCTGGGCACTGAACACGGGTCTTGTCCTAGCTTCTGAGTGGGCCAGAGCTAGGCCCCTGCCCTGTGACAGGACCTTGTGCAACTAGTGCTCAGGCTGTCCAGAGAAGACCTTGGTAGGAAGTGTCTTCCCCCGTACTGAAGAAAGAAAGGAGGGGAGGTGGCAGCCCAGGGCCCAGGCCACGGCTCAAAGCACTGGCCACTGGGGGAGCTCCAACGGGGCCCTCTAGAAAGGCGGCAGGAGGAAAAGGCCCCAGCTCCTGTCCTGGCCTGACCCCCACTCCCCCTGCTTGCTCTGCACTCCCCCAGCTCCCACCCAGCCTGGCGCCCTGCGAAGACCTTTGCTCTCCTGGGCCTGGGGCCAGGCAACTGCCCTCTCTCCACCCCCAATCTGGTTGGGTCAGCTACAGGATGTGCACTGAGAAGAGACAGTCCCCTAACTCCCAACCATAACTGAGAGCCTTAAGCAGGGCCCGCTTGCAGCTGCAAGCCAAGAGGCCCAAATGGGCAGCCTCCTGCCCCCAACCCCACAGTGCTGGCAGAGTGAGGGACCTCAGAGCTCGCCAGAGCTTTGGGCCATGGTCTGCAGCTCCAGCCTGCATATTTTCTACCCCGGACAGCACACACGCCTCCTGCCTATGAGGCCTCCAACATCTCATATACCCCAGAACCCATGCTGCATATGCGCCACCCTGCAATACTCTAACTGCACCCCATCCAGCCCCAATGTAGCCTTGGTGCTCCCTGAGACAGTCACAAATCCCCTGCCCCCAAGCAGAAGGATGCTTTCTTATGCTCTCCCTCCCTTTCGGACGGGAAGAGGGAGAAAAAGCACACCCAAGGCCCACCTTATCCAAGTGATCCCACAACCACTAGCATTACCAGCCCCACTGTCAGAGCAGATAAGGCCCAGAGAGGGCCAGCACCAGGCCCTAACACACCACAAAGCAGAGGAGCTCCACGTCCCCATGGCCAATGTCCACACACCTCCACCCACGGCCAGGGCCCCCTGCCTGGCTCTACATACCCCACCTAGTCTCATTTTCTCAGAGGGATCCCCACCAGCCAATCTCCTCTTTTTCAACCTCCCCCTCCTTGCGCCCCCCACTCAGGGCATCTGTTTATGTGGGGGAAATGCTGAGCCTAGTAAGGGCCACTCACAATCATACTACCCCAGCCCCTTCAAGGCCCTCTTCAAACCCAAGCCAGGCCAATCGTGGGCGATCCTGTGCCAGGCCCAGCACTGCCCTTCCCGGGCTGGCTATAAGCTTGTTGCTGCTGCAGCCCTGCTTTTCTCTCCTGCCCAGTGAGGGGCAGAATCCTCTTTTTCAGGAGATGAGAGGCTGGACAAGCCTGGCAGAGATAAGGCTGGCCCAGCAGTCTGCCTTTCTCCCAAGGCCGAGGCCTTCAGCAGGCAGGGAAATCCTCCTCTTCCTCCTTGCCTGGCTTCAGCAGCTGCCTCCCTGCCCCCAGAAAGCCACTCCACCATTCCTCCCCTCATTTGGCCTCAATAGGAGGGAATAAGGTTCCAGCTGGTCAGCATCTCCCTCCAGGGGAAGACAGCTGGGGAGTGGAGGGCCGGCTGCCCGCCAGGCCAAAGAGGCCCTTGTGGGGTGGGGGTGGGGCCATCTGTATTCCTCTGCCCAGAGGCCCTCCCTTGCCCTGTGCCTTCAAAACTCAGCTTGGGCCCACAGACATCTTGGGTTGGAGTTTAGGAAGCCACTTCCTCCAAGAAGCCTTCAGAGTCCCTAGCCAACTCTGCCCCTCTGCTGCGCCCTTTGGTGCCACCTGCTGGAACAATATGGCTTCTCAACCCCGGGTGGCTGGTCTGGTGCTGGTGAGGCAGCCATGATGCCTGGGTAACCCTGCCAGCCTGTCCACTGCAGTCCCCAGCAGGTGCTCCAGTGAGCTGCTAATGACAGTATCTGTATTCAATCACTTCTGGGTCCTGAAGAGCCCTGTGCAGAGTGGAAAGTGAACAGAAATATCACTGTTTCTGAGCTCTGTCCATGGCCTCAGCACACCACCTCTCGAGACTTAGTTTCTCCTCCATATCAAGATGAGTGAGGGCCAGGCATGGTGGCTCACACCAGTAATCCCAGCACTTTGGGAGGCAGAGGTGGGAGGCTCTCTTAGCTCAGGAGTTTGAGGCCAGCCTGGGCAACATAGCAAGACCTCATTTCTATTAAAAAATCAAAAAAATTAGCCAGGTATGGTGGCATGCACTTGTAATACCAGATGCTTGGGAGGCTGAGGCAGGAGGATCACTTGAGCCCAGGAGATCAAGGCTGCAGTGAGCTATGATCATGCCACTGCACTCCAGCCTGGGCAACAGAGCAAGATCCTATCTCAAAAAATAAAATAAATAGAAGATGAGGGCGGGTGCTGTGGCTCATGCCTGTTATCCCAGCACTTTGGGAGGCCGAGGAGGGCGGATCACTTGAGGCCAGGAGTTTGAGACCACCCTGGCCAACATGGTGAAATCCTGTCTCTATTAAAAATACAAAAATTAGTCGGGTGTGGTGGCGCACACCTGTAATCCCAGCTGCTCTGGAGGCTGAGGCAGGAGACTCACTTGAACCTGGGATGCGGAGCTTGCAGTGAGCCGAGAACGTGCCACTACATTCTGGCCTGTGCGACAGAGTGAGACTCCAGCTCAAAAAAAAAAAAAAAAAAAAGCATATGAGTGAGGTGTGGCTCCAACAGAGATAGTGAGCTTTAACCTGCTCATAAAAGTCCTGCCTTTCCCCAAGGCCCAGTTGGGTCCTTCCACCTGGTCTGAGCCTTCTGGGCCTCACGGAGCTCCTGCATGCTTGACCCCAGGAGAAGAGTGAAAGTGCTGGCACTCCTTCAAGGCAGGAGCCAGGTCTAGCCCAGGACCCTGAAACCACAGCCGGCCTACAGCCCCCAACTGCAGAGTCCTGCCATGGACCCAGAAACAGTGACTGTAGATAGCAAAGACAGGAACTGGCCAGGGGAGTGGGGGCCAGAGGAACCTGATGTCCCTCTGTGACCAAGCAGGGCCCCAAGGTTGGGGTGACAGGTCCTGGAGAAAATCACAGATGTGCTGACAGGCCCATTAGGCATTTGAGGCCACTGTCCTGGGACAAAGCCTCTTACCAGTTGCCCACTCCAGGCTGGTGGCACTGAGGCCCCTGACACAAGAGAAATATGGGCCCTCAGATCCCCCAGGTGGTGCAGGTTACCCATGCCCAGGCTCTGCCAATGGGCACCTGGGCTAGGCCCCTCCAGGGAGGCTCACTCATTCAAAGACAAAGGCCTTTAAAGCCCACCTGGGACTCCCCAGAGGCCGCACTCACTCCTGCCACAAGTCTCTCAGCTTGTCTTCCAGGACCAACTCTCTCAAGGGAAAACATCATGGAATGGCCCAGATCAAAGTCCCCTCCAAGGCCAAAAAACCCTGACAGACACTATCCCAAGTCTCACAGCAAGGTAATGACTGGGCTTGGGCACGGTGACATAACATGTTAGTGGCATGAAACTGAGCCAGATCCTCTCAAGAGCACATGACGACAGTCCACTTCAGGGGCCCTATCTCACTCAGGCTGTCGGCCCCATGCCAGACAGCTGCCTCATGCCAGACAGCTGCCTCTTCTCCAGCCACCTACTCTCTCCAGTGGCTTCTCTATCCCCACCTGATCCTGGAGTCCTCCCAATGCTGTGAAGCCACCTGTGATCCCCAGTTCCATTTGCTAAAGCTGCTCACAGTCCTCTCCAGGCACTGTCTATACTATCACTGGTGCCATCCCACTGCATCCAGGCACCTCCCTCCCAGCCCCAGGCCTGGCCCAGAGCAGGTACTGGTTATGTGTGCGGCTGAAGGCTGGCCAGGACCTACAAAAGCAGTGGACACTGTCTCTCACACAGAAGGGCAGAGGCAGCCTCAGCCAGCTCCTGCTTTCATCACCTCCTGGCAGAAGCCTGCTCCAGCCAGCCTGGGGCAGCTCCAAAAGCAACTAAGAGGCCCTGAGGGATGGAGCTAAGGTGGCCTCTGTAATGGTCCCAACCTCTGTCCCCAGCTGGGCCAACTATGTCTGTGGGCAGTCAGGGCACTGTTCCCTCAGGTCTTCACACCCAGGACAGGGCCTCTCGCTGATGCTTCTACTGCCTGGAGGACTGTACTCTCCTGAGTATATTCCTCTGCGTTTTCTAGGGTAGCTTCCTCATTCCCAGAGTGGGCACCCATATCTGGAGGCTGTTGTGTGGGGCACAGAGCCAGGTGCACCATGCTCGCTACTCAGGACATGTATAGTTCCCTCAACCTAAAAACCCCCTATTCCAATGCTTCCCTTAAATGCTTTTCCCCTCAGCCAAACTAGCCACCTCCTCAGGGAAGCCAATCGTGAGCCCCAGCCTAGGGGAGCTCAGGCCTCTATGGAAGGCTTCACCCCTTCCTGCAACACTCCACACACACACTGGGGATGGCCTGCTGGGGCAGAGCGGAGAAGGGAGAGTGGCCAGAGAGGTAGGAGTTAAGTCAGAGAGGCATCATGGGAGCAAAGAAATAGCTAGGGGGGCTGGGGGGTGGACACCGCAGAGTGGTCACGCCTGGAGACCTTGGCTACATGAAGGTCAGGGGTGGCTTTAGCCAGGGCCTTGTGGTGGAGTGACGGGACTGTTGAAAGCTCGAGGGATGAGGGGAAATGAGAGAACAGACAGTGAATGTAAAAGTTTAGGTCCCACGAGATGTTTTTTAATTATTTGAGCTTGCTTAGATACTGAAGAGAAGAATTTGGAAGGGAAGGTGCCTGCACAGACAGGAATGCAAATGAGTGGCCACTCAGCATCCAGGGAGTAAGGTGAGGGCACTCAGAACATTGGTGGAAGGATCCAAGAGAAAAGGAAGGGCACTTCTGCCATTGGAATGGGGTTCGGGCGGTGGGGGGCAGAAGCAGCACTGGGAGGCATATTATTGGCTTCCACTGTCTTTGTGAAGAAGGTGGGCCACCTGCCCAAGAGGAGGCTGGGGGCAGGAGAGCAATGGTGTTTAAGACGGGAAGGTGGTCTTTGCAGTGCTGGTGGGGTCTGCAGGGTGCTGAGTAGGTAGAGCCAGAGGCTGCCAGGCAGAAAAAAGCTTGAGGCTGGCTAAGAGGGTGAGCATGCAAGCCTGGCAGCAAGGATGACCCCCCACTCAAGGCTGGCTTCCCCAGCTTTCCTCCCGGCAGTGGAGGTAGGGGGAGAGCGGCTCCAGGCTGGAGGCTGCTGGGATTCCTCCAGGGCTGGGGGGCTGCCAGCCGGGTGGGACCATGAGTCGGGTGGCCAAGAGAGCTGCGGATGTTGGCAGAAAAGTGCTCGAATGATGGACCAGGGAACTTCAGTTGGGGAGGGCGGGAAATGAAGACAGAAGGGGTAGCAGGGGAGGAAGCAAGGCCTAGTGTCCCGCTGAGTCCGGAACCCGTGTCCCACAAGGGACTGAGAGTGGGCTGGAGGGCCAGAAGGCTGTGGGTAGAGAGGTGCCTGATTCAGCAATTTCAGGGGTGGAGCAGTTCCAGGTGGTGACATGGGCCTGGGCAGCCATCAGCGGGGGTGGCTGAAGTGCAGAGCAGAGGAGCAAAGGAGCAGGTCATTGGAGATGACGAGGTCATGGACCAAGCAGACACAGGCCCTGATGGGCTGACACGTGACTGCTGAGCTCCTTCTGAGTGAGGGGAGGAGTGAGTGGCTGGTAGGACTGGAAGCCACAATCACCCATGAATGGAAGGGGTGGGAAGTGGCAGATTCGGACAGCCTTCCACAGGACAGCACTTGGCTGCTTTAAGCACCCTTGGTGCTTGCAGCCAACCTCCAGCTGTGGTTGTGCAGCCTCAGTCACGCTCAGAGCCCTCTCCAGTTTCATGGCCTGGCAGGCTAAGACCAAGACAGGCCAAAGGCTAGCTGCACAGGCAGGTGGGCCAGTGGGCAGTGGGGTGGGTGATATCTACCCTCTGACCATGGGCACGGGGTCAGGCCTCCTCTGGCCAGCCTAGCTGGCAAGGCCAGAACATTCACCAGGAAGCTGAAGCAGCCTTGTGCAAACAAGTCTCAGGCTGGGCTCTGGCAATAAATGTACTGCTTCCTGGTATGTCCTCAGCTCTGGCTTTGCAGCAAGGAACGCAGAGACCAAGGCCAGGGAATGATCAACAGATGGGGAGCTGCAATGTGACCCCTAATGTAGCACCACAAGAGACACCCCATTACCAGCCTCCTGCCCCAGTAGGTCCATGTTGGCATACCTTGATGGAGGCCAGGGCAGCAAGGAGGCTCTCAGGAAAGGAGGCCTGTGGCCAGGAGAGGGCCTGCTTCCTAGCTTGGGCATGTTCCCTGGCCCTTCAGGTGTCCCAGCCTCTGACTCCTGCCTGAGAATAGAGCCCTTTGGCTGCAGCACTTCTTGAGCAAGTGGATCCTGGGCAAGTGGCTCCTAACTGCAGGGGATAAGAATCAGGCCAGGCAGCAGGCATCTAACTCTGTCCCTGCAGGGACAAGTGGGGCAGGTGTGCCAGGTCCCAAGGAAAAGAGTGGGGGCACCATAATCAAGGAATGGTAAAAGTTAGACAATACCCAGAGAGCTCAGGGAAATGCTTCACCATACTGCACACTCACACTCTGCCAATGCAGGGTACTCTCCTAGACGCTAGCCGCTGAGCATGCCTCTGCTCACCACCCCTGTGGGGCCACCACCTAGGCTGGGACTATTTCTTTGTCCACCAGGACTTGGCTCATGGCTCTTGGGACATCCCTGCAAAGGGACCCTCCCTACCTCCCTGTGCAGTCCAGGTGCCCTCCCTGTGCAGTCCAGGTGCCCTCCCTGTGCAGTCCAGGTGCCCTCCCCGAGCCTGCAGATCCCAAGGTCCTTTCCTCCACTCAGCTTCTCCAGGAGCTTGATGAAGGCAGAGCTGTGCCCAAGGGTCAGACAATGAAGAAGCTGGGGCAGCCAAGAGTCATAAGAATGGGAGCCTGCCCACCTGAGTTCCTGAGGGCTTGCGTCAGAACTGAGAAAGGCAGCTAGACATTCAGCCTGCCCCTCAACTCTACTCCGACCCAATCTCCCTGAGACCCAGGGCCATGGTCAGAGCAGATAGAGAATGGGCCTATCCTAAGACCTTGGCCTTTCAGAGCTCTGTCCATCCCCTGACACCTGACCCCTGGCATGGGGAGTGGGGCCTGGTGAGTGTTCTGTTTGGGTGCTGTAGGGTAAGAAAAAGGGCTCCCACCTTCCCAGGTTTCCCTGCCCCAGTCTATGTGACTGGGGGGAAGAGGCTTCATCCAGCACTACTGCTTGGGACACTCTTGCCTGCCCATCATATCTTCAGCCAGTAGTGAACGTGCTGGTGACCCCATTTTATAGGTGGTGGCCTGGAAGTCCAGGGTTGTTGAATGACCACGCACACAGTCAGGGAGGACTCTGAAGGTAGGGTCCTGTGACACCTGGCCTGACAGAGCTGCCATCAGCTCTGACAGCTGACACAGGCACGAAGGCAGCTAGCCTAAGCCACATTGAACCCAGCTCCTGCAGGTGTAGCTATCCTGCCCAGGTAAGAGAAGAAGGCGCTACAAGGCACACTCACGTAATGAAGTCTAGGAAGCTGGCGAGTGGCTCATAGGCATGGTTCCTCATGTGGCGGAACTCCACCACCATCTTCTCCTTGAGCCGGTCATCGATGACTGACACCGTCAGAGGTGATGCCTCGTTGGCCAGGAAGTTACCATAATCAGTGCTCTGCAGATGCAGTTTCAAGTCTGAAACCCAAGGGTAGGGGGTAAGGGCTAGCCTTGCTGGGCCTCCCCAAGGGTCCCAAGTCCCCATCCCCACCCCAACTCAGCCCCAGCTCTCCCCTGCAGTTGTGTCCCGCTACTACCCTGATCTCCATCTCCCTGTTGGCTCAGGGCCTACCACAGGGCAATCAGCTAAGGCCCTGGAGATGCACCAGATCTTTGGGCCACAATCCAGCACATGGAGCCCCAAAGTTCGAGCATAAGAGGAATAGTTCCTCCC
The DNA here is from genome assembly GCF_028858775.2 of Pan troglodytes. Classification (NCBI taxonomy): domain Eukaryota; kingdom Metazoa; phylum Chordata; class Mammalia; order Primates; family Hominidae; genus Pan; species Pan troglodytes. The sequence goes on from NC_072416.2 coordinate 65,499,416, forward strand.
CAAGATGACAAGAAAGCCTGGGAAATTCCAAGGTCCAATCCACAACCCACAGCCTTTGAAGCCCTTCTGTATGTTAAGCTGTAGGCTGGCCCTAATCTAGAGCAGGGTAAGTCATGAGCCCTGCACTCCAGGGCCTCAGGGTCAGAGGGGCAAGCCAACACACCCCAAGGCACATGAAATACAAGAGATGCCTGAAGCTGTGGGAGTGGAGTGGAGAGGGCACCAAAGATCAGACTGAGAAGATGAGAAGGCCACAAAAGGCTGGGCCACAGCAACGGGCAGGGGCAAGAAAGTACAAAGGAAACAGCCAGGAGGATGGTGTGAGTGACAAGTGGCCTGCAGGGCAAATGAGTGGCATGCGGGGGAGGTGAGGCTGGCAGGAAAGACTGAGCGTCCCTTCAGAGTGGCCGGAGACAGGCAGACCAATCCTGAGGGTTCTCTTGAGCATTCAGAGATGGGGTAAGGGAAAAGGAAGGAGAGGCAGAGCAGAAGGGCCCGGGGGAAGCAGGCCAAGGGAGAGGCAGTGGGATCCTGATGAGAACCTAACAACAGTCTCCCAGAGTGTTTTGTTTTTGTTTTTGTTTGTTTGTTTGTTTTTTAGAGATGGCATCTTGCTAGGTTCCCAGGCTGAACTTGAACTCCTAGGCTCAAGTGATCCTCTGGCCTCAGCCTCCCAAGTGGCTGGGACTACAGGCATGTGCCAGCCAGAGTGATCTTTTTAAAACACAAGGCAGACCATGCCATTCATTGGCCTTAAACTCTCCGCTACTCCTACTTCACTCAGAAAGAGTCCCTTCCAGAGCCCTCATGTGGTGGTCCCACCATCCCCGCTTAACCTCTCTGACTTAGGTCCTGCCATTCCCCCATGCTCACTATCCCCAGCCATGTCCCCACCTCAGGGCCCTTCCCCGTCCCCTGGCCTGAAAGTGGAGCTGTCTCCCCCTCTTCCTTCAGATCTTTCCTCACACGCCCCCTCTTCAGAGGCTTCTCCAGCAGCCCATCACTATCCCTTGTGTTATTCTTCTTAGCAGTACTTATCCCACCTGATACAGGACACAGAAGCTCCCTGGGGACAGTACCAAGGACAGTGGCTGAGAAGATACCCAGGCACATGGTGGCGGAGGCTGGCTTGGAAGACTACATGCGTCTCCGTCCCCTGGGAAGGCTGCCCAGGGGATCAAAGGCGGAGCTGCACTTGGGACCACCTCCACACGCTGTCCTGGCCACGGCCTCCCCAGATGTCTTTGAGGCTCAGGAGACCATGCTAGCCTGGGTTGTTTAGAGAAGAAGGGAAGTGGGGCACATAAACCCTCTACAAGCTTAGGGGACTCCTGTGATGCCCCTCCTGCTGTACTCCATCAGGAGAAGACAGCCCCAACCTGGAGTCAGGCGAGCTAAAGGAGAGATGGAACACAGCATGTTGGAATACAGCAGGTCTCTGGAATAGATGCCTTCCACCTGCATCTCTGGGGGGCTGGTGGCAGGCCACACTCATGACCTCTGTGGCTCCTGGGCACTCATGGAGTGAACTTCAACCTCCTGAGGCCTGCAGGAGACACCTGCTGCCTTCACCATTACTCTGCAATTGACCACTACTTTTCTCCCATGGCCACCCAAAAGGGCATAGAAGATAAAGTCAGGCAGGGCAGGCAGAAGCCACCAGCCCCTGTTCTGCTCTGTGGACCCCAATGCCTTTTTGCCTGGGAAATGTGCACTTTCCTACATCCTTACCCCAGGCCGTCTGCAATGAACCCTTGCCCTGAGATCTCTTCTCCCACATCCTCACCACATCTAACCAAGCCCCAGCTACTCCTAGAGTAAGGCATGGGTGAGAAAAGATGCTTTGCTCAGTAAACTTGGGTGGTTGCAGTATTTCATTACCCATTTGGTTGTTAACTGTTCTTAACTGTAATTGATGGTCACTGCTGAAATAATATATTGCCTGTATTTCTACCTCTAGAAATGGGTTTCATGTGCTAGATTTTAATATCCTTGAGCTTGGGCAAGTGTGCAAGCCTTTTTTTTTTTTTTTTTTTTTTTTTCTGAGATGGAATCTTGCTCTGTTGCCCAGGCTGGAGTGCAGTGGCACAATCTTGGCTCACTGCAACCTCTGCCTCCTGGGTTTAAACGATTCTCCTGCCTCAGCCTCCCGAGTAGCTGGGACTACAGGTGCATGCCACCATGCCTGGCTAATTTTTTTTTATTTTTAGTAGAGACGGGGTTTCACTATGTTGGCCAGGCTGGTCTCGAACTCCTGACCTCAGCCTCCAGCTGCCTCAGCCTCCCAAAGTGCTGCGATTACAGGCGTGAGCCACGTGTGCAAGTCTTTTTAAGAGAAACATGGTTTATTTGTACAAAACTGAGAGATTGTTAATGCCCCTGATGTGGTTTTTGTGGATGTGAAATGGTGAGAATATTAACTGGTTCCTCTTACTGTGGTATTAAAATGAAGCCTTCTTAATTTATCAAAGTCATGTTCATTCTCTGATTTTATATACTTGGGGTTCTGGCCCAGGCCCAGCAAGTGCTGAAATCTCCACTAGGGGAAGCTGCAGAGCGGATGGCAGCTGGGAGCCAAGACTGGAATACAGTTCTCTGGGTCAGACCCAGGCACTGGTGCGGCAGCTGCCAGACCAAACCTGTCTGCTTATTCACACAGCCACTGCAGCCAGCCAAGAGCCCTTCTCAGGCCAGGAGACTTCTTCCTTTTCAGCTATAGCCTGGGCCTAGAGGCCGGGCCAGATGTACAGGGTGAGCTCCAGAGAAAAACTCAGTCCTTTGGGTGGTGGCACTCCTGCCAGTGACTCCACTATTCCCTAGGACTGGGAGTCTGGACCCCGGTCTGGCCTCCTGATCCCTCCCCTCCAAAGCATCAGGGGCTGGGCCTCACCCGGGCATCTGTGTACACACTGCTCTTCCAGGCCCTGGCACAAGCTGCTGGGAGGCTTCCCCGAGTGAGCTGTCACCTCCTACTCAGGATCCTCATGAGCTCTCAAGCAGCATGAAACTTCCTCTGCTCCAGCCTCCCACTTTGCTCCACATGGCTTCTCTCCCTAGCTCAGCAACTTCCCCACTGTCAAGCACCTTTCCCCTCCCTAGGCCTCCATGACTCTCTATCCAACACCTGGGACTGGTCAGGGGGGAGTCCCCTCATCCCAACATGAAGCGGGCAACCCAGATCTACTCTAACTGGAAACACATGGGCTGTACGGTGTACTCATCCCCATGCCAGGAGCAACCTGTGTGCTGGACCTCTCAACCATGCCCATCTCAGCCTCAGGAACAGAAATCAGACAGAACATGAAACCTGTCCAGAGTCCCAGAGTTGGGGCATAGAGGGGCTGGGATGTGGAGCAGGCCTGGGGGATTCTGTCTGTCCCCAGATCTAGTTTCCTCCTCTCCTCCCCACTCTGCACCTCCTTTACCGCTCTATTCCCCAGCCCTTGACCCAGGACAGGCTTTTCAGATACAGACTCAGCTGTCCAGACAGATTTCAGTCCCAGATGAGCTGGCAGGTGGTGGCAGAGGGGTGGGAGAAGCCAGGGCATGCCTTCTTCCCCTCCTCGGAGGCAGCCTGAACACTCACTGCTCATCTGACAGGCATGGACCGTCAGCACTGTCACTGGACTGTCATCACTCAGGGACAAGTCCCTCTGGCATCCCTTGTGGCACCATCCATTCCTAGAGAAGCCAGGAATGTGTGCACGTGAATGAGGGGGCAAAGCCAAGCAGAGGGCTCTCTTCTGCAGGCCCCCCACTCCTGGGCTCAGCAAGGGCCTCCAAGCAAACACCCCTGTGCCTTGGCTGCTGCATTCTGCTGACACTGCATCTGGGGAAGCCACGGCTCCAAGCACTGCTGGAACGCAGGCGGCTGGGTGGTTTCTGCTGGCGTTTGTCAGATCAGAGCAAACCCGGGAGACTCTACTGAGAATCCTGCCCAAGGCCTGAGGAGTCTTCCTTACCAGGAAACTTATTTTTTAAAAGCCCCCAGGGACGATGTCAAAGGGCCGTTCCAGACCACTTTCCCTGGCCAAACCCCACATCTCCCTGTGACCCAGGGAAGGGGGACAGCCTGCCAGCCAAGAAGGCGACTTAGAGAAGGAGGCCTGCTGAACCCTCAGCTCACCCATGAGGAGACCACACAGGGCTTCTAAACCAGCTCTGGCCCTGTTGGAGAAACCTGGCTCCCAGACCCAGTGGCTGGCAGCCCCAAGCCCTAAGACAGTACTGGTCAGGCCTAGGACAAGGCTGGTTGGGATGCTCCCTCCTCCCCAGCTTCCTGCTCTCTCTGAGGGATGCGGAGGAGGGGATGTGACTGGGAGGGGACGTGACTGGGAGCAGGATCTAAGCACAGAAGGAGAGGCCTGGAACTTGTTGAGAGCTTTGTGGGAGACCTGGCCACCCAGCCCTGGCCCAGCCTCTGAGGGCAGCCAAGGACGGCAGGGGCTCTGGGAAGCCAGGGGCTAGTTCTGCTCTGGGCCTTGGGCTCAGCAGCCTGACAGCCTCAGTGATGGCCACTGAGAGGCCCAGACGTGCCCAGCCGAGGCATGAGCAAGCAGTGTTCTGGCTAGCACAGACTCGGGGGACCGCTCTGGTCTACCCACAAGCCCAGCTGTCTACCCCAAATCCTCCCATCCATGGCCCAACACCAGGAATGTCTGGCCAGCTTGGGATCTCTCACAGTAAAAGACTTCCTTGAAGGCTGATTTCTCATGTTCAAAAGATGCTGCTGCTCTCAGGAAGTTCTCTCTGCTGTCTGACCTGAACCCCAACTCAGAAGCAGCAGACCAACTTGGTCTCCCGGTATCTCCAGCCTTCCCTCAGGCCTAGGCTTGCTCCTCAGTCTGCACCCCAGGACCTTCCCACAACTCCTCTGCTTCCCACATTCTTGTCCCCATGTTCAGATGACTCTCCCCCCAGCTCCATCTCCTGGCACTACCCAGGCCTTCTGCCCCACATCTTGGCTCCCTACTCCCAAGACCACTCTCCATACCATCACCAGAATGAAGTCCTCCAAATTGAATGGTTCGCTGTCACCTTCACCCAGCAGTCCATGTAGCCCTGAAGCTGGAGTTCTGCCTCTCCCCCACAGCCTGTGAGGCCCCGTGCCCTCAGCCCTAGCATTACCTCAGCCCTTGACTGGTCTAACAGTGCTACTTGCTGGCCAGAGTGACCTTCCTGTGATCTCTGCTCCAGCAAGTGCTCCAGGGAAGTCCACAGGCTGCCGGAGAGAGAAGCCCTTGAAGTGCAGGAAATAGTGCTGCTTTCTCAGGCCCATAGAGAGGCTGGGTTGGGAAGACACACCCCCAGCCTGGAAAGTGAGAGTCCCTGCCCTCCCACCTCCACAGGCCGGCCCTGTCCACCCTGAGGTTGCCTGTGTCAAGGACCATTGCCCTGGCTCCAGCAGGGGCAGCTGAGGTCTTTGAAGAGGCCTGGGAAGGCTGCAGGCCAAGACCCACCTGGCATGGCTGCCCCTCTCAGGGGTCGCCAGGCTGCACCAGACTCAGGCTGGCCACACTGGGCCCCAGCTGGCACCCCTATCACCCTAGCCCTTGATTAGTAGGAGGGCATGGGACACTCAGCCTGCCCAGTGCTTTCTGCTCTCTGTGTGACAAAGTATGGGCTTGGCAGCCAACCCCAGACAGGCCTTGAGAGGTGGCAGCTGGGCAGCCCTGCCCCCGCCCACTTCCTGAAACTTTTCCCAGATCCTGCCAACCCAGAAGGGGATCTTTCAGCCTCTCCAGGGCTCCCAGGGTCAGATGGCACACAGCCTTTTCAGCCCCCAGGCCTCTGCAGTTCCTCCCCAAGGGCCATAGGGAGGCAGAAAGGAGGGTCCTGGCCCATGCCAGGGGGTTGGTCCCACATGCCCCAGGGCCCAGTAGGCATGGAGGCAGCCCCTGGCCAGCATACTGGGCGGGGCAGCCCCGCTCGAGGCTCCCCCGTGGCCTCATGGCCGGCCCATGGAGGGGTCTTGCTGGCCAGCTGGCCACAGCACAGTGTGAGAGGACAGAGTGTTCCCAGACTTTACTTCTGCTTTTCCAGAGGTCACTCAGTGAGGCTCTCCTGGGGAGCTCAGGGGTTTTCAGGAATTGAGGCCCACTGAATGGAACCAGATGTGAGAACATGCTCCCTAGACTCTGGTGTGCCCACAATGCCATTCTCTGCAAGGGTGGCAGAGTCTTGGAGCCTGTTCTACCACTCCCCTGGGCCTGGCTGAGAAGTCTGCTTCGAAGGGACTGGACCTGGGCTCTACCTCCAATGCTACAACTTCTACTGGCTCAAAGTAGGAAAACTCAGACAGATGGACCGATGTGGACAGATGGCCAGGCTGGTGGCCCAACAAAGCGAGAGCTGCCCTGCCCCTCCTCGGTGAATGTGCTGCGCCTGACCTCCTCCCTAGGCTCAGGAGTGGGAGGAGACCTTTTTTTTCATATCAGCTCCAAAGCAGATGTGTGCACTGGCTGGCTGGATCTGCAGGGTCACAGCACCACATCTGGAACTCTCAGTGTGGGAGCCACAGCATAGAAACCATTAACCCTGGGTTTACCTGGGGCCTGCAGCACAGTATGAGTGTCCTCTTCAGCCCCCAGGCCTCTGCCAGGGCCCTTCGCAGGCTCTCTGCAAACCTCACGTAACACCAATTGACTGAGTAACCCCAAGTTCCAACACTTCCTATCAAATGCCAGCTTTCCCCCCTCCCCCCATGCCATCTGCCATTCCCCATCCGGAGCCTTGGCACTATCACCCTCAACTGGGGTATCCATGGCACCTTTCCCTGGCCAGTGCAGGCCCACCCATCACCCATCAGCTGATCCATCCCACAGCCCCAGCCCCCTCTGCAGATCCATTTTGCCAGATCACTGGCTTCAAGACATTATTCCTTAGGCAGCTGAGTGGGACAGGGGAGAAAGAATCTGGGCTTCAGAGCCACAAGGACCTGGGTTCAAATCCTGTCTACAAATTGGCCCTAAAACACTTGTGGAATCTCTCTGGAACCAGGCCCCTGGCCAGTCACCAGGTAACAGGTTCTGCAGTGCCAGCCTCCCAGGGCACTGCACAGACACTGAGCAAAGGCAGCGGTTTACAGAGAGCTGAGCACAGCATACCACAGTCCATTTCTCCTGGCAGACACCATGAGCCCAGCAGTGTGTAGCCTTGACTCCAGGCTGTTGCTTAGGCTGTCCTACTAAGTCCTGTACAGAAGGTACCTGTTCCTCCTCTCCATGGTCTGTCCCAACCCTTTCCCAGGCCTCTAGCATGCTGTCCTCCCTGTCATAAAGCCTGCAGGGGACCTTGTGCAGCATGAGCATGCTAACACTCTGCTATCTCCTGGGGAAAGAGAAACAGGGCTGGCTCAAGAGCCGGGGCTTCTGTCCCCAAACCTACATCTCACCTATCAGCAAGATCATAGAGAGCTCTGAGCAGCCCCAGCAACCTGGATAGAGAGAGGCAAGGACAGAACTCTGCACCACCCACCACACCCTGAGTTGCCCTGAGGGTCTCAGGAGCAGGTAGGAGGTAGTATAGCCAAGGACAGCTCTTGCTTCATGGGAAACCTCTGGGCTGGCAGGCCAGTAGTCTTGGGAAGAACCTGGAGTCTCCTGCTGGCACGGTCACATGCAAGTTACTAGGTTTCAGGTGGCTAAGGCAGAGCTCCTGCAGGGAAAAGACAGTAAGTTCTCCTTCCTCGGTCCCTGGACCCACATTTTGTTTCATGCTAGAGGTTTTTCAGTGAGGTGCGGCACTCACAGTAGGGGAATGGGGCCAATCTGCAGAGATGGTCCAGCTGACACCAGGGGCCAGTGGCACCGACCATCAGCAACATCAGACACAGGGATCAAATGGGAGAGTCACCTCCCAAGTCCAGGAAGCAAAAGGATGTCTGCCCTGGGTTCATCACCCCGCTCCCTGCTCTGGGACAGGTGGTAGGTGGTGGCAGAGACACATTTAATTACCCTCATACTCTCAGGAACACCTTGTCCCTGAGGCTGGGAGGATGAAAGCATTTCTCACATCCTAGGAGGAAGTCAACTCGTTTGACAGTCAGGAGGGTGCCAGGCAGGCGACAGTCCCATGTGCCAAAGGGAGGGGCAGAACTGGTTACTGCTGCACCCAGGGCAAGTTCCAAGAAGCTCTCCTCTGACTGAGTGGAGATCCACCTGGACAGCCCGTCACCAGGCCGTCCCCACCCAGGCCTGAAGGCTCCATGGGACTGGCATGTCCCAGGAGACACAGGGCTTGCAGGGCAGCTTTCCTATGTTCCCTGGCCACAGCCCAGCCTGAGAATCAGACAACCCAGCCTCACCCTGGGAGGTGGGGGCCACACCCTCCTCTGTTGATGCCCTGCACTTTGACCGAAGCAAGCTATTTCTTCTCCAGGTTTGCCACCACGGTTATAGAACCGGCAGGTTGGGGCGGATCTGGAACTGTGAAGAAGAGCTTCTTTTCATTTTCCCAAAGATGTGAGTTTGCCTGGGCATGAGTAAGAGGTAAAGTGGTCTGGCCTGGCCAGATGCCAGGTAGCCCAAGGAAGGCCAGTTATGGCAATGTGCTGTGCTCAAAAGCTGGCCGAGGCTGGGCACAGTGGCTCACACCTATAATCCCAGCGTTTTGGGAGACCAAGGTGGGGGAATCACTTGACCCCAGGGAGTTTGAGACCAGCCTGGGCAACATAGTGAGACCTAGTCTCCACAAAAAATAAAACAAAATGAGCCCAGCGCAGTGGTACATGCCTGTAGTCTCAGCTACCTGGGAGGCTAAGGTGGGAGGATGGCTTGAGTCTGGGAGGTTGAGACTGCAGTGAGCCAAGATCATGCCACTGCACTCCAGCCTGTGAGACAGAGGGAGACTCTGTCTCAAAAAAAAAAAAAAAAAAAACCTGGCCCATGCCCATGTCTAGCTTCTGGGTCTGCTGGCCTGCACCACCTGAGCAATCCTGTCAGCTCTTGATGCTGGGCTCCTGTTCCACATGCACAGCCATCTTCAGAAGGACACGAAGGAAAGTTGGGGCTCACTCAGTTGGAGGTGGAGGGGATTTCTAGGGCTCCCTAGAGGTGGCTGTTCTCAGTGAGAATAAGCAGGTCAGGCTGGATCCTGGCAGGAGCATCCTGCCAGTTCCATGGTGCCTAGAGCCAGCCCAAAGGAGAAAAGTAGGAAATACTCATTTTGCTTTGACCTAGGCCCTGTGTTTGGGCTCATGGGATCAAACCTCATCTGGGGCTGTGAGCTCATGCACTGTCAGCATAAAGTCCCATTCCCTGCGGCTCATAAAAACTGGACAGAGGCTGGGCGTGGTGGCTCATGCCTGTAATCCCAGCACTTTGAGAGGCTGAGGTGTGAGGATCACTTGAGCCCAGAAGCTCAAGACCAGCCTGAGCAACACAGAGAGACTCTGTCTCTACAAAAAATACAAAGATTAGTCAGGTGTGGTAGCATGTGCCTGTGGTCCCAACTACTCGAAAGGCTAAGGCGAGAGGATCACTTGAGCCCAGGAGGTCAAGACTGCAGTGTTCATGCCACTGTCCTCCAGCCTAGGTGACAGAATGAGACTCTTTCATGAAAGAAACAAAGAAAGAAAAAAGAAAGAGGGAGGGAGGGAGGAAGAAGGGGAAAAAAAAAAAGAAAGGAAAAGAAAAAAGAAGAAAAAAGAAACTGGACAGAGCAGCCCAGGCCAGAGGTAGAGTTAATCCATCCCATACCTTTCGCTGGCAGAGCCAAGAGGCTTGGTCCAGGCAAGAAGATGGCAGAAGCAGTAACTATACAAGCTGGTCCAGTACAGCACCCCCAGGACCCCACCCACCCTGCCTTTCAGCCCTCCCCTCAGCGGCCCTGCTCAAGGGCCTTGTGGGACAGGTGCGGGGGCAACAGTAACATGCCAGAGTGAGCCAGTGCTGTGGACCTGGGCTGGCCCCTGGGAGGGACGTGGTCACCTGCTTGACCACACAGTGGAAGCTAGGTCCAAATGACTGAAGCCACTGGGGGAGGTGGGAGGCATGGAGCCTGGGCAGATACCGAAGGGTGACATTCCAGGACCCTGTGCTCTCCTAGGCCTTGTGATATGGTATCTAGTTTGAAGGTTAAAGGGTTGGGGGCATGGGAAAACAGGCAGAGCTGAACCCATGACCTGGCAGCCTCAGGGCCTTGTGTGCTACATCATGGACTGCAGCTCATCTGTATTCATCAGCTCCCAACCCTTCAAGTTTCAAGCTAGATCCCATGTGGCAAGGCCTGAGGGAAAGACAAGGGCCCCAGAAACAGGGTCCTTTTTGCATGACTACCCGTTCCTGAGTTGGGGGCCAGTTCACAGAGATATAGTCCAGGCATCCTTGAGTGAACAAATGGAAGAATAGATAAAGGGGGAAAAAAATCAAAGAACATAGAGTGATTGGACAGGAACTGCCAAGACAGGTGTCAGGAGACCATAATTACGCCCTTGGGCCTTACCTTGGACCCAGCTTCCCAGATGAAGAGAGCTGGATAACAGTACCTCCAGGAGCCTGTCCAGCTATGACACTGTTCTAGCCTCGTCAGGCCCAGACCACATTGACTCCCTGCAACCCAGCCCCTGAGGGCCACTCAGGGGCTCCCAGTGAGACCAGTGGCCTGGATACCCATGGAACAGCCTCAGAAGAACTGATGACAGCTGCAGGGGAGACCCTGGGGCTGTGGAGCCTCTGAGTGGCCACCAGCACAGGGACAAGGGCAGGCAGTAAAAGCTGAGTTTCAGATGACTCCTCAGAGGGAAAAGCCCCATCCACCAGCCAAGCATGAAAGCCTCTGTTGAGGTCAAGGCCTGAAAACCATTGCCTGAGCATCCAAAGTGGGGCAAGGTCTGGGCAAGTGCCCAGGGCCAGGCAAGAGCTGGCCAGGAAAGCAGTGTCCAGCACCAGTCAGGGCTGCTCCTCCACATATTCCTTTCCCCTGCCACCAATCTGCCCAGCGGTCCTCAGGACCACCCACATTCACACAGGGGCAATCCCAGCACTGCCCCTTGTGCCTACTCCTTGGTCCTTCAGGGGAGTTGCTAGGTTTGGACACACAGAGCAGGTGCCCAGGCCACAAAGCAGCAGCCTAGCCTACTAAAGCACCCTTCGGGGCCTTGACTTTCCTGCCTCTGAAAAGGAGGAAGACCAACATTCTAGTGCAGGATAGATTTTTTAAAACATCAGCCAGGGAGTAGGTGTTGGATGAGGCAGACGCCAAGGAGCCCAATGGAGAGGCCTCCAAACTGGGGTACAGCGTAGGAGAGACTTGTCAATCAACTGATAACCCATCGCCAGCCTGACCGTGTGGACCTGCAGTGCTTACATGGTGTTCAGGTGCCTGGTTTGGCCATCTCCCGGAGTCACCCTGCATATATGTACCTATACATGCCACATACATCCTACATGCCCCTCAGAGGGAGTGCCAAATGAGGTTGAGGAGAGAGAAAAATTCATCCTCTGTCCTGAAGACAAATTTTCCCTCTCCTGGAGAGGCCAGGGTGGCAAGACAAGAGTGGTGACTACCTAGGGAGGTGCATGGTTCTAGGAGCCTGAGAAGTGTAGCCCTGATCCCTGGGCTGCCTCAAGCTCCTACTTGGAGCTCCCAAGACCCATAGGTTCATAGCACACTGTGCTGTACCTGCAGCTCCAACTCTGAGCTGCTGGCATGACCCAGGTGAGGGTAAATGAGGACGGTGTGGTGGGCAAGGCTGGAGCAGCCTGCACTGGGCACCAAGGCAAAGAGCATCAGGAAATGTCCCCTGGCCTTCTCCTTCCCAACCCAGGAAGATAGGGCACAGGGAGGTGAGGATGGGTAGAGGTACACAGACAGGAGACACTAAGCGACAAGCCCTACCTCATCTGAGAAGGCCAACTGAGACTTAAGTGAGGGAAGTAGGGCCCAGAGCAGAGACCCAAGGGACAGTGCTGGTGGCAGCTGCCCCACGGAAAAGCAGAGAAAGAGCCTGGATGACTCACGGGGTCCAGCCACACCTCCCTCCCCAGGCTCCTTGACAGTGGAGTGATCCTGGCGCACCCCCTTGTGGTGGGAGGATGGCATTGTCCACAGCGAGGGACCCCTCTGGTGGGAAGAGGGTACGCCAGCTCCAGTTCCCCTTCAACACATCCCTCCAATTTAATCACTGTCTCAGACTCCTGGTCAGCATCTCCCAGTCATCAACCTCTGAGGGAGTGGGACTACAGGTACCCACAGAGCTATGCAGGAATGTCTCATAAAGAACAGGAGTTGGGCCAGGCGCGGTGGCTCACGCTTGTAATCCCAGCACTTTGGGAGGCCAAGATGGGCAGATCACCTGAGGTTGAGGGCTCGAGACCAGCCTGACCAACATGGAGAAACCCTGTATCTAGTAAACACATACACACACACAGACACACAGACACACACACACACACACACACACACACACACACACACACACACACAAAATTAGCCAGGCATGGTGGCGCTTGCCTGTAATCCTAGTACTCAGGGGGCTGAGGCAGGAGAATCACTTGAACACGGGAGGCGGAGGTTGCGGTGAGCCAAGATTGTGCCATTGCACTCCAGCCTGGGCAACAAGAATAAAACTCTGTCTCAGAAAAAAAAAAAAAAAAAAAAAGAACAGAAGTTGGCCGGGCACGGTGGCTCACACCTGTAATCCCAGCACTTTGGAAGGCCGAGGCTGGAAGATGACTTGAGCCCAGAAGTTTTGAGACCAGACTGGCCAACATAATGAGACCTTGTCTCTACCAAAAATAAATAAAATCAGCTGGGCGTCGTGGTGCATGGTTTGCAGCCTAGGTGGTCAAGGCTACAGTGAGCCATGATGGAGCCACTGCACTCCAGCCCAGGCAACAGAGTGAGGCCCTGTCTCAAAAAAAAAGAAAAGAAAGAGAACAGTAGGTGGATATAAGCCTGGAAAGCCAAACCGGAGACCACATAGACCTGAGTCGGTCATAAGGAACTGGTCTGTCTTGCATGAGTGAAGACAAAGCCTTCAGAGGGACAAGGCTGAAGAGGACGTGGAGGGAAGCATGGGCATCCTCAGCCCTCTACACTCTTGCTCTCCCTCTCAGCCAGACCCTCCCAAGTCTCCAATTCCCTTTATCTAAGTCTCAACTCCTTTTGTCTCTACTGCCTAGTATGTGTCTAATAAAAGCAAGTGCTTAATAACTCAGAAACAGGGAAATCTATGATATGGTGCATCCCTGGGGTTGGGGGGTGGGAGACTTGGCTTTTCCTCCCCCACACCCCCAAAGCCTAGTACTCAGCCAGTGCCAGTAGAGCTGTCATGGCTGGGCACAGTGGCTCATGCCTGTAATCTCAGCACTTTGGGAGACCGAGGTGGGCGGATCACGAGGTCAAGAGATCAAGACCATCCTGGCCAACATGGTGAAACCCCGTCTCTACTAAAAAGACAAAAATTAGGCAGGCGTGGTGGCGGGTGCCTGTAATCCCAGTTACTTGGGAGGCTAAGGCAGGAGAATCGCTTGAACCCAGGAGGCGGAGGTTGCAGTGAGCCAAGATCATGCCACTGCACTCCAGCCTGGCAACAGAGTGAGACTCTGTCTCAAAAAAAAAAAAAAAAAAAAAAAAAAAAGAGCTGTCACTCATCCAATCAGGCAAATATCTATTGAGCATCCACTCTGGCTAGGACTGCGCTGTTGAATCCTTACAACCTACGAGTAAGTGATTTCTGTTTCATTTTACAAGTGGGCAAATACATCTCTGCATCACACAGCTGTCCGGAAGGGAGCCATGGTCTGCCTGATGCCTGGCTCCACACAGAACTCAAGAAAGGTTCTGGCAACCCATAGGGGCCCTAGGGTCCTGACCCTGAGCAGGCGCAGATGACTTAGAGACAGTCATATCATGTCCTTACACCTGTTCATTCTGGATGCAGATCCTCCTAACAAGCTGCAGTGTGTCTGATCACTGAGCTCAAAGCCCAAGAGCAGCTACAGGTTGGGAAGGGGACCCTGGTGCTATAGCAGGCATCCTGACCACAGCAGGAAGAGTGAATGGGTGGCCTGACAGAAGGCCAGGGACAAAACTATGGGAGGCAGACCTGGGCCCTCAGGGACAGTGGTTCTGTTCCATCTCATTCCAAGTCTAACAGCCGTTAATGCAGGAGAGACTCTGCTATGTTCAGTGTATGCCACTTAAGAAAGCAGGGAGCCTGGGCAACATAGTGAGACCCTGTCTCTACTAAAAAATAAAAAATTAGCCAGACATGGTAACACATGCCTGTACTCCCAGCTACTTGGGAAAGGTGAGGTAGAAGGATCACTTGAGCCCAGGAGGTTGAGGCTGCAGTGGGTCATGATCATGCCACTGCAATCCAACCTGGGCGACAGAGTGAGACCCTGTCTTAAAAAAGGAAAAGGAGCTAGGCGTGATGGCTCATGCATGTAATCCCAGTACTTTGGGAGGCCAAGGCAAGAGGATCACTTGAGCCCAGGAGTTCAAGACCAGCCTGGGAAACATGGCAAAACCCCTTCTCTACAAAAGATACAAAAATTAGCTAAGTGCGGTGGTGCATGCCTGTAGCCCTACATACTTGGGGGGCTGAGGTGGGAGGATTGCTTGAGCCTGGGAGGTCAAGGCTGCGGTGAGTTGTGTTTGGGTCACTGCACTCCAGCCTGGGCAACAGAGCAAGACCCAGTCTCAAAAAGAAAAAGAAAAAGAAGGAAGGAAAGAAAGAAAGGAAAGGAAGCAAGCAAGCAGGGAAATGAGACTAATATATTCCAGAAGTGTATTATGCAATGTTTAAAATAAGGTGTTGAAGCATTTCCGTCTCTGCCATCAAGAAACCCTAGTCACCCAGAAAGCCTTATTTACTAAGGGCCCTGAATGGCTGACATCTGCCTAGGCTGAGGGTACTTCAAAAGGCCTAGCAGGGGTTCAGGCACTGGCTCCACCTCGGAAACCAGGCCCAAGAAATCGCTGAGTAAACCCAAGAAAAAGTATATGTTATCACCCACCAGAGCAAGTTCTGACAAGACATCCTGTGGCAGGGATTTGGAAACAGCAGTTATTGGCTCCTGTGGGGACTCTTACTGACTTGACCATAAATAGCTTCTCAGATAAAATCGGGCTAAAGGCCAGGCGCGGTGGCTCACACCTGTAATCCCATCACTTTGGGAGGCCAAGGCAGGTGGATCACAAGGTCAGGAGTTTGAGACCAGCCTGACCAACATGGTGAAACCGCATCTCTACTAAAAATACAAAAATTAGCCAGGTGTGGTGGCACGTGCCTGTAATCCCAGTTACTCAGAAAGCTGAGGCAGGAGGATTGTTTCAACCTGGGAGGCGGAGGTTGCAGTGAGCCGAGATTGCGCCATTGCACTCCAGCCTAGGCAACAAAGCAAGACTCCTTCTCAAAATAAATAAATAAATAAATAAATAATAAAATCGGGCTAAAGTATATGCCAGTGCAAGATGTAACCAACAAAGGGAATACAGGAGTAGGGGTCAGGAGGAAGAGGCAAAGGACAGACAGAAAAACAGCCAGTTAAGTGGTCACCTGCTCACAGTGGCTATACCTGGACAGGGGCCCTGCAGCTCTGGCCAGCTGACATGAGAAGGGTCCAGCTCTGGCCTGGGCCCTCAAGCACCCCCATAGGACTTGGGAGTCTTCAGGTGTAAAGAGAAGTGGCTTCATGGGGGTTCCCTAAGACTCAGACCAGCCCTACAATGCCCCACAATGCGAAACAAAACCTGGACCACAAAGGTCCCAGGCTCTCCAGCACAGGCCTCAGCTTTGATAGCTGCTGGGTGTGGGTACCCTTCTCTTTGCTTACCTATATGTCCTAATTTTCCTTAAATATCTTTATTGAATGTATCAAATTATAAAATATGTTCACTGTAATACATTTAAACAATAGAAGAGTACATAAAAAGTCAACATTGAAATCTTCCCCCTACCAGCCTCTATAAATCCCTCTCCCCAGAGGTTGTCACTCATGACAACTTGGCGCCTATGCTTCCAAAAACATGCATATGTCCATCTGGTAGTCTACCAAGATGAGGGATTACATGTAACGCTTTGCAACTTTTCACCTAACAACATATTTCTAAATCAGCCCTTATGGAACTTCATGCTTTTGAGCACTCTCTCGTAGTATTCCATTGTAAGAATAGACCATGGTTTACTTAACCAGACCATAACCAAATCACCGGATATTCCATTGGTTCTAATAGTTTGCTGCTACCAACAAGGCTGGCGTAAACACCTCTGTACATGCTATCCCATGTTAATCTACGGGACACAATCTTATAAGTTGGGTTGCAGGGTCGCACGGTATATACATGCAGTGTTTTGACAAAGGGGTGACAATGTATACCCCTTGGAGAGTCTACACCAAGTCATCCTTCTACCAACTTTTTGGAATTAAAAAATTATATTTAGTCAAAAAGAAAACAAGAAAACAAAAAACCACCATGCCCCAGCATCATGCAGGAAGAGACACGGCAGGAATCTGGAGGGAGAGCCCAGCTGTCCCTCTCTCTGCTCCGCTTGCCAAACTGGGCTCCATGCCAGGTGTCCTCGTTAGGCCACACTTGTGTCCACTTGGCCCACAGTTAAGGCTGCTCTCTAGCCTCCTGGCAGGAATTGTGGGCAGAGCTAGGCTTCCAAGGCAGGCTTGCCCTGGCTATGAGCCAACAGATGGCCTGGCGCGGGCCTAACTGCCACCAGCCAGTGTACTGGTGACTTCCAGGTTAATATCTTTAGTGTTACTACCTCACACAGCCAACTGCCTGCCGGACTCCCTCAGACATCTGAGATAGAATACTTCCCCTCCCACCCCCCAATCTGCACCCCTAACTTTCCTATCCCTTCTCTGGTAGCCCGCATCTCAAAAGGAGCTCCAGCATCCACCCAGTCATTTATTAAGCCAGCAGCCTGACTTCTAACCCTCTTCACCCACATCTAATAAAAACTGGACCAATCTTGTGGGTTTCATCTCCCAAGCTGATCTCTGACCTGGTCCTTCATCACCCCTCATTCCACTCCAGCCCTGGTTAGTCCATATTCTCCTACCTGGAGAGCTGCAAGAGCAGCTAGCAAGTGTCCTGCTTCTGGCCTGCTCCCACAAATCCATCCTCTAGAGCCTCAGAGCAAGTTTCATTTTTGTTTATAATTGACGTGTAACAATTGCACATATTTATAGGATACATGTGATATTTTGATACATATATACACTGTGTAATGATCAATTCAGGGTAATTAGCATATCCATCAACTCAAACATGTATTATTTCTTTGTTTTTGAGACAGAGTCTGGTTCTGTTGCCCAGACTGGAGTACAGTGGGGGTGACCCTGGCTCACTGCAACCTCTGCCTCCTGGGTTCAAGCAATTCTCCTGCCTCACCCTCCCAAGTAGCTGGGGATTACAGGCATGCGCCACCACGCCCGGCTAATTTTTGTATTCTTAGTAGATATGGGGGTTTCACCATGTTGCCCAGGGTGGTCTTGAACTCCTGACCTCAAGCAATCTACCTGCCTTAGCCTCCTAAAGGGCTGGGATTACAGGCATGAGCCACCACACGTGGCCTATTATTTCTTTGTGTTGAGAACATTCAAAATCCTCTCCTACAGCAGTTTGAAAATATATAATGAATTATTGTTAAATACAGTCACCCTATGGTATAGAATAGAACTTATTTCTCCTATCTAGCTGTAATTTTATACAGATTAATCATCCCCCTCTCAGAGCAAGTTTCTTTTTTTAAAAAAATTATTATTAATTTTTTTTTTTTGAGACAGGGTCTCTCTCTGTTGCCCAGGCTGGAGTGTAGTGGTGTGATCACGGCTCACTACAGCCTCAACCTCCCAGGCCCAAGCGACCTTCCCACCTCAGCCTCCCATATTATTATTTTTTTAGAGATTGGGCCGGGGGGTGGTTCTCACTATGTTGCCCAGGCTGGCCTCAAACTCCTGGGCTCAAGTGATTCTCCCACCTCAGCCTCCTCAGTGGCTGAGATTACAGGCGTGAGCCACCACACCAGGCCCAGTGAGTTTCTAATTGTATCATACCACCAACCCTACCTCCTCCACAATTCCCCTTTTCTTCACCCAGTGAGGGGTTAGGTTCCCACACTGGCTCATGACAGCGAGATGCCAAACCTCCCCCCTGCCTAGCCCTAGCCTCCATTCCTGCTCTGGGGCCTCATTCTCGCAGGCAGCAGCAGCAGCAAGCTGGAGGGGAGCAACAAGTGCAGCAGGCTGCCAGACACCACCAACAACCTGTGCCAGTTCATCCACCACTGAGCACTGGGGTCTCCTTGTGCAGCAATGCCACTGCCCAGGGCAGTGGGGCCAACAAGAGGGAAAAACTTCAGGCTTGTGTGGGGTCCTGGCTCTCACAACTCAACATGCTCATTCCCTTCCTTCCACGAGTAAATGTTCTTTCCATTACTGCCTTCTGCACACCCTTCTCCCAATGCCCTCCCCCAGCCCCCAGCTCCTCTCTCTTGCTTGTAGTCACTAGATTGCCAGTACCATGTCATCTCTTCCTTTGGATCACGTTTGACTCAGAGGAATTTAGGACTGAGCTAAGCTCATCTTGCTGTCCAAGTTGTGGTCATCTAATTTCACCAATTCAATAGAGTTTCCTTTGACAAACAAAATGAAATGAATAAAATATTTCCAGGCGGCTGGGCGCGGTGGCTCACGCCTGTAATCCCAGCACTTTGGGACGCCAAGACGGGCGGATCACGAGGTCAGGAGATCGAGACCATCCTGGCTAACATGGTGAAACCCCGTTTCTACTAAACAAAATACAAAAAATTTGCCGGGCGTGGTGGCGGGTGCCTGTAGTGCCAGCTACTCGGGAGGCTGAGGCAGGAGAATGGCGTGAACCCAGGAGGCGGAGCTTGCAATGAGCCAAGATCGTGCCACTGCACTCCAGCCTGGGCAACAGAGCAAGACTCTGTCTCAAAAAAAAAAATATATATTTCCAGGCAAGACCATACACAGAAAATCCTAAACAAGACATTTCCTACACATTAACCTTAATCTAAGAATCTCTCTCTTTTTAAAACAATTTTTTACCATAACTTTCATCCTTCCTGAGCAATATGTCCTTCTAAGACACCCACAGCCTTCCAGGAACCAGCCCAATGCATCTATCCAGACCTCGCTGCTGCAAATCCTCGACACACACTCTACTTTCTCCTTCCACCTCCCAAGGCTGCTGTCATGCACGAGGCAGTTTCGTGTTTCTGAGACTACTAATGCCATTCCTTCTCCCTATGCTCTTCCCACCTCTTGGCCTGGCTAATTTGGGGCTGGGGGGGGCGGCGCAGCAACAGCTTTACTGAGATATAATTCATTTGCCATACAATTTGCCAACTTAAAGTGTACAATTCATGGTTTTAAGCATACTCACAGAATTGTGCAACCGCCCCACAATCAGTTTTAGGACTTTTTTTTTTTTAGATGGAGTCTTACTCTGTCACCCAGGCTGCAGTGCAGTGGTGCAATCTCAGCTCATTGCAACCTCCACCTTCCGGGTTCAAGCGATTTTCCTGCCTCAGCCTCCCAGGTAGCTGAGGTTACAGGTGCCCGCCACTACGCCCAACTAATTTTTTGTGGTTTTGTTTGTTTGTTTGAGACAGAGTCTCGCTCAGTCGCCCAGGCTGGAGTGCAGTGGTGCAATCTCGGCTCACTGCAAGCTCCACTTCCCAGGCTCATGCCATTCTCCTGCCTCAGCCTCCCAAGTAGCTGGGACTATAGGCGCCCACCACCATGCCCGGCTAATTTTTTGTATTTTTAGTAGAGACGGGGTTTCACCGCATTAGCCAGGATGGTCTCGATCTCCTGACCTCGTGATCTGCCCACCTCGGCCTCCCAAAGTGCTGGGATTACAGGCATGAGCCACCGCACCCAGCCAATTTTTTGTATTTTTAGTAGAGATGGGGGTCTCACCATGTTGGCCAGGCTGGTATCGAACTGACCTTGTGATCCCCCCAACTCGGCCTTCTAAAGTGCTGGGACTACAAGCATGAGCCACCGTTTCTGGCCAGTTTTAGGACATTTTTATCACCCCAAAAATAAAGCCCATACCCATTAACCGCCACCCACCACATAACATCCCCTCCCTAAAGTACCCTGCACTTACTGTGCACTCAATGCTGTTTTGATGGTCACTCAGTCTGCCTGTTAGACAGGCACACTTGCCCTAAGCAAGACCTGTGTGACATACTTGTATTAGCCACTCAAGGCCCACCATGGCACCTGTCTCCTAGGAGTGACGGCAGGGAATGACCACAGTGGAGCACCTGGCCTCTCCAACTGTTCACTTGGTCCCAGGCCCTGTGCTTACACTTCACAAACATCTCAGAGACCCTAATATTATTCCCATTTTACAGCTGAGGATAAATGACTTGTCCAAGGTCACAAAACCAGTTAAGTGGCTGCGCTGGGATCAGTCCATCAGTAAGGTCTTCTCTAACTGTCTAGACATTGTCTCTGCCCATCCACTGCTGTCACCTTCTATCCTCACCTTCTTCTGTTCTCATTAAGGTCTCCTATGACCTCTGAATGGCAAAACCAAATGGAAGGCTGACTTTATCAATCTCTTGGCCACATTTGGCACTCACTACCTCATTTATTTTCAGGCTCTCCTTTGGAGCTACCCACATTTCAGGGAATGCCTTTGGCCTTTTTGGCAGGACCATCATTTTCCCCCAAGTCCTTTGATCAACTGAAGTGCTTCCTGGGGGATGGTCCCATCTTCAGCTTCTAGTCTTCTGATTCCATGGTTATCTCTTGGGGACCGTGGACACACCGCTATCTCAATTTCCCAAGCTCAGAACTGTCACACCTGAGCACCAAAAATAGCCTTCATATCTCCACTCAGATGGCTCACAGATCCCTCAATTTCATCTTCTCACTTCTCCAACGTGTTCCTTCTCCTACATGCCACCATCATTTCATTTTGCCACCTACACAGTTGCCTAAGCCAAGATGAGGACATCAACCTTGACTTATTGTTCCCCCAGCCTTCTTGCCCAACGCTCAAGTCCTATCAAATCCCCTTCCTAAAATTCTCCTACAATACTCCCAGCCAATGCTTGAGGTCAGGCTGCCTTCACCGCCAGCCTGGATTACTATAAGAACCTGCAAACTGTTCTTTCTGCCTCCAGGGTGGCCTCCACCTTCAAATTGCAGGTATCCTGTTAAAGTACAAGTCTAATAGTTTTACTATCCCATCCGCTGCACTCAGGACAGAGTCCTTTCTATGGTTTTTACAATCCTTCTAGAGCTAATCTCTCCTTAACTTTCCAGCCACACTCCTAACCACCCCACAGTCTGTGCTAAACGACTTGCCACACCATCAACATTTGCATCTGCAGTTTCATGTGACATTGCGACTGGTGATTGGCCAAGTCCAGCCTGGAGTCTCTCTTCTTCCTGCATAAAATTGTCTCTTGTGAAATAATGTTGAAAGGCACAAAGAGATGTAATGGACAGAAGACAAATGAATCAGGGTAGAGAGGGATAAAAGTGTTCTGGACAACAGCCAGCACATCAAACATGGGCGCTTCACCCATGGCCTCCAACGATCTAACTCTCTGGCTGAGAAGAACAATTTCCAGGATCACTAGCTCACATGGAAGCTGAGAAGGTCACAGGACTCCTCTTGAGTGTTAATTATATTTCTTTGCAACAGGAGGGAGATGTCCTGACTGGCCCAAGTATCAGGTAGAGCTCCCATTCCAAATTAGGAAACTGGCATTCTGGTACTCATCAGCTGAAGCGGTGCTACATAATCCAGCAAGCTGTTTGCTTCTCTGTATTTTCCAAGTTTCTGAGTAAGAGAAGAGCTAAACTAGCCATGGAAAAAACCAAGACTGATGTCCAATACAGTATCAGTGAGAACCCCATATGACTCAGATTATGGTCTCTAAATACAATTTTGTAATACAAAGAACCAAGTCTCCTAAGAGAAATGAAGACTCTAGGTCTGGGTCAAGAAATCTTCAAGGTAAGATTAGAACATATGGGCATCCCAGGCCAGATGGAGTGGCTGACACCTGTAATCCCAGCACTTTGGGAGGCCGAGGTGGGTGGATCACCTGAGGTCAGGAGTTCAAGACCAGCCTGGCTAACATGGTGTAACCCCATCTCTACTAAAAATTAGCCAGGCGTGGTAGCGTAGGCCTGTAGTCACAGCTACTCAGGAGGCTGAGGCAGGAAAATCACCTGAACCTGGGAGGCAGAGGTTGCAGTGAGCTGAGAACGTGCCACTGCACTCCAGCCTGGGCAAGAAAACAAGATTCCATTCCAAAAAAAAAAAAAAAACCAGACATCTCAGATAGTAAGGAAGCTTTCAATGGCTACAGGGTTATATAAAAAAGACTTGGCAGTCAACTGAAAAAGCTTCCACTGGCCAAGAGACAATTTAAGCATCAATAAGATTAATCAACTGAAACATAACAAATACATTAAAAACCATTAGTGTGTTATAATACTAAACAAATCTTGGTTGGTTTAGTCACAAAACCTCATTAGTCATTTTTGGAGGATGTCAGTGAAACAACTCATTATTTTGAAACCTGGTAACTATTGGAAAGAAATAAGCATTTATCTTAACCTCTCCTATACAGACTGTATCTCAGGATAACTAAGTACTTGATTACTGGAAGTTTACAGGCATAGAAGTAGTCAAGCTGGCAACTACAGAAGGAAACAGAATTAGAATAGCACTATTTTGCAACCCCCGATGAAACGATGGCTTCAGTCAATAAATGTCAATTATTCCTTACATCCTAAAAAGAGAAACTAGGTATTACGTGCCTCCCAATAGAGGTACAAACATTGGCTGGGTGTAGTGGCTCACACCTGTAATCCTGACACTTTGGGAGGCTGAGGTGGGTGGATCACCTGAGGTCAGGAGTTCCAGACCAGCCTGGGCAACATGGTGAAACCCCATCTCTACTAAAAGTACCAAAAAATTAGCCAGGTGGCGGGTGCCTGTAATCCCATCTACTTGGGAGACTGAGGCAGGAGAATTACTTGAACCTGGGAGGCAGAGGTTGCAGTGAGCCGAGATGGCGCCATTGCACTCCAGCCTGGGTGACAGAGTGAGACTCTGTCTCAAATTAAAAAAAAAAAAAAAAAAAAAAAAAAGAAGTACAAACATCACCTATTAAGTATTTACAAAAAAAAAAAAAAAAGAATTGAACCAAAATCTGAGCAAGCCTCTAGATCTACTACTAATTTAAAGTGGGAACAAGGGACAGAGGAACAAGTTCAACTATATGTCAGAGATGGGATCAGTAAAACTGAGATGGATGGAAAATCTATTAATCAAGTGATCTAACTTCAATCTATATATTAAAATACTTGAGAGAGTATCAACTGAAATGTATGGATCATATTTGCATCCCAATTGAAACAAATAAATCATATTTTAAAAATTTGAGACAATCAGGGGAACTTGAATACTAAATGGATATCTGATTACATTAACAAATTACTGTTTTTAAGGAAGGAGGAATAATATTGTCATTTTTAAAAAATACTCATGACTTTTTTCAGAGATGCTGAAATATTTACAACTGAAATGGTATGCTGTCTGGGACTTACTTCTGAATAATTTGGGAGTGGGGGTATAAATGGAACTAGTATTGAAACAAGACAGATAATTATTTTATCAATAAGAATTTATGATTGTTGTAGTTAGATGATTATTACTTAGGGGCTCATTATATTATTGCTTCTTATTTGTATATGTTTGACAGTATCCATAATAAACAGTTTTTTTTTTTTTTTTAGATGGAGTCTTGCTCTATAGCCCAGGCTGGAGCACAGTGGCTCGATCTCGGCTCACTGCAAGCTCCGCCTCCCGGGTTCACGCCATTCTCCTACCTCAGCCTCCGGAGTAGCTGGGACTACAGGCACCCGCCACCACACAAGGCTAATTTTTTTGTATTTTTAGTAGAGACGGGGTTTCACCGTGTTAGCCAGGATGGTCTCGATCTCCTGACCTCGTGATCCACCCGTCTCAGCCTCCCAAAGTGCTGGGATTACAGGCATGAGCCACTGCGCCCTGTCAATAAACAGTTTTAAAGAGAAAAGAGGAAAGCGAAATTCTGGAGGGTACAGGTACAAACAATACTGAAAACAAGGGCTAACATTTACCTAGCGCTTATTCTGTCCTTGGTGCTGGGCTAAGTGTTTTACATGTTGTAGCTTGTTGACATTTCACAACCTGTATGAGATAGGTGCCGTTAATACACCAGTTGAAAAACCCAAGGCCCGGAGGTGTTAAATAGGTTATCTAAAGTAGTCCAGTAATTGGCAGGATTGGAATTCAACCCAGGTTTGCCTAACTCCAAAGTCCACCACACTTTGTGCACCAAGTGCTGGAGGGATGGCTTGCATGAGGGATATGAGGGATAGAAATGTGTGTGAATGGCCAAGCGTGGTGGCTCACGCCTGCAATCCCAGTACTTTGGGAGGCCAAGGTAGGTGGATCACTTAAGGTCAGGAGTTCGAGACCAGCCTGGCCAATATGGCAAAATCCTCTCTACTAAAAAATACAAAAAAATTAGCTGGGCATGGTGGCACATGCCTGTAATCCCAGCTACTCAGGAGGCTGAGGCACGAGAATGGCTTGAACTGGTGAGGTGGAGGTTGCAGTGAGCAGAGATCGCGCCACTGCACTCCAGCCTGGGTGACAGGGCTAGACTCTGTCTCAAAAAAAAAAAAAAAAAAGAAAGAAAGAAATGTGTGTGAATGAGCAAAGGATACCTGAATGCCACACTAAAGATCCGGATGGTATTCTACAAGGTGGGGCAGAGGGCGGGAGGGTGGGTGCCTATGTTGAGCAGTGTTATAGGAAAAATGTGTAGAAAGAACGGCCTAACATGTTCATGGGGGATGATAGAGGGTCCCCTGGGAAGATGGGAAGAACCCTGTGCCCCCAGAAGCTGTTACAGGAGAGCGGACAGCAGCAGGAGTGAGGAAAGTCAAGAAGGGAAACAACCAACCGAATGTCTATTGATGATCAATGATGTTCACCTTAGATTTAGGCAAATAAAGACCTTCGACAAGTCCCAGGCAGTCCACAAAACTCACATTAAGCTCCAACTGTGTGCCAGGCCCTGTCCCAGGCAGCCTCCCTCTATTCTCCCCTTTTTACCACAGTAAGGGTAATCGGTTGCTGGCAGATGCCTACTACCCAGCATCCTAAAGTGCTCTCCTTCCCCACCTCCACTCACATAAGTAAGGTAAACAACTTTTCTTGCAGATGTACGTTAACATCATAACACCTACAATTATTGTACTGCCGATTTTTTTTTTTTTTTTTTTTTTTTTTTTTTTTTGAGACGGGGTCTCGCTCTGTTGTTGCCCAGGCTGGAGTGCAGTGGTGCAGTCTTGGCTCACTGCAACCTTTGCCTCCCAGGTTCAAGCAATTCTCCTGCCTCAGTCTCCCGAGTAGCTGGGATTACAGGCGCCTGTCACCACGCCCAGCTAATTTTTTGTATCTTGAGTAGAGACAGGGTTTCACCATTTTGGCCAGGCTGGTCTCGAACTCCTGCCCTTGTGATCCACTCGCCTTGGCCTCCCAAAGTGCTGGGATTACAGGCGTGAGCCACCGCGCCTGGCCTGTACTGCAGATTTACATTAAAATCATAACACCTACAATTATTGTATTTTAACGGTAAGTTTTCTATTTTAAAGGTATTTATTTTCACTTTACTGGTCCAGTTTGCAAGGCAAACAATAAATGACTTTTTTATTTGAGCTCACTTTTAACCTCACGAAGTTTCTGATGAGAAAATGTTCTCTAGTGGGTGAAACACCTGGCCATCCTCCCCCCACCCAGCTACCAATTACGAGGCTATCAGCACCTCTGCTCAAGAGTACCACTTGAGGATCAGGGATCCCCTCACATCCTGGCCACCCTTCCCTTCCCTACCACCTGGAGCGGGAGTGGTTGGCAAAGACTGGAATTAGGGACACCTCTAACTCAGTACATCTGTTGGAGCTGTGCCTCAGAAGTCAACGCCACTCTGGAGGTGTGTGCTGAGAAGAAAGGGGAACTCGGTTTCTCATTACTCTTGTGCTCAGAAACCCTGTCCCAACAGGCATCCCCCTCGCTGAGGAGGTGGGATTAATTGGCCAAATACTTGTATACGAACTTCCAGACCTGCAAGGGCCACCCTTGTTTTCCCAAACATTGCCTTCAGGAGATACTGCCCAGCCAGCAGTTCAGAGTTGGGAGAAAACCCTCGATAAACTGGCTCAGCAATTCCCCAGGAAGGCTCACCCCGCAGGCCAACGCGAAGACACGATGATCCCAAAGACCTTAGTGTCTTGGCGGGGGGAGGGGGAAGAGGTGGGGGACTTTTCCGCTTAGCTTCCCTAAGAGTTGCTACGCGACAGCTCTCGGGCTACGTCAGGGTAAAGAGGTTTGTATGGCCACACCTCGCACCGACGAACTACCCCCGAAACACTCCCTCCTCCCAAACTGCAGGGTGAGCACAGCGAGAGAAAAGGTGGCCCAAGCAGAGGCGAACAACTGCGGTTCTTAAAGCCTTGTTTGAGTTTGGGCCCGCGCCGAGCCACAGCTAGAGGTAGATCCCGCTCCTGCGCGTCCGCTATCAGCCCCAGGATTCCCAGAGAGGCCTCTCAGGCCCTTCAAGACCCCCCCTTCCGGCTTCCCGGCCTACACCTCTGAACCCTCAAGCCCCGGCCAGCCTCTATCCCCGCCTTTCGCGGCCCCGGCTCACCCTCTAGCGTCTCGCACTGCACCAAGTTGAGGTAGTCGGCCTGGCTGAGCACCCCGGCCTTCAGGCCGCGCACCAGTCCCTCCAAGTAGCCATTGTCCACGTTAAAGTAAAGCTCCGGGAAGAACGACATGGCTGCTGCGGGAGCGGCGGGACCGGAGAACCAGGACCGGCCGGCACGAATCGCGACTCCCCAGGTCAGCTGACGCTGCGTCCTCAGCGGGCTGTCAAGTGCGTCAGGTGACGCGCAAGCGCCTCACGTTACCATAAGGGGGCGTGGCTCTGAGCGGTGCCCGGCTTCCGGGTGGCTGCGCGGAAGCGCGGTGCAGGCGTGGGCTGGGGATGGCCCTGCGGCGCCTGCGCGCTAAAAAGAGGAAGTTTGAGGCCGGCCGCCTGGTGGCGCCTGTGGCCGCAGGGATTTGACTGGGCCTTCTCTAGCTTTCCCCGGTTTGCTGCACTTGGCGCTGCAGGGCGGGCGGGGTAAAGAAGGGAGCGAGCCCTTCTCAAGCTTGGAAAGTTTCCAGACTGCTGGGCCAGCCTCCTCCCCAGAGGGAAACTGAGGTCCGATTGAGGTAGGAGAATAGGTTCTGGAGGCGGGGAACTTGAGGCCAATACGTGCTGAATTCTGAAGCTGAATCAAGGGAAAACACCAAGGTCTGGGGGCAGGGAACCGGAGGCCAACTAAGGCGAGCTTACTAAAGCTAAACCAAAAAGAAAAACCCCATCTCCCCATGTCCAAGTAACAAAGGATCAAAGGCCACTGTCCCCACAACCCTCCCCCTTCCACCACGTCTCAGTTGAAAGGGAGAGTGCCTTGGATTGGCTGCGGGCCAAGCACGGGCCATCCCTTCATCTGCATAGGGCGCCAATTCACCTTAGCCCCATTTATGCCTTGTGTTCCATTATTGGAACGCTAAGCATATGGGAGTTATTTATATCCTACTGCTCAAGGTCATGGCCAAGGTCTGATTGCAAAAATTCAAAAAGATTGCAACCTCAGGCATAAATGGATTAATTAGCCATGGACCAAACCCTTCATCCAGATAAGGGGTAACGGACAGGGACCGCAAAAGGAGTACTTAAAACCCGGAAAACTTTGTAACTGAGCCCCTTCAGCCTCTTGCTCAGGCCCACTCCCACCCTGCGTAGTGCTTTCTCGCTTTAACAAATCCCAGCTTTCTGCTTCCTTCCTGTGTGTCATTCGTTTGTTACTTTCTGGGTTTTGTTCAATTCTTTGTTCGAAACGCTAAGGACCTGAACAACGCACACTCCTGGCCTTCCCTTTGATAACAGGATGAGGGGCAGGCTTTGCGTGGAAGTAGCAGCAAGCCCTGGAGCCTAAGGCTTATTCGTTAGCCAGGAGTGATAGCCCCTGTGCCGCGCTGCGTCCTGCGTTCCCCGCACTTGCTGTACAAGATTTTCGAAAGCTGGAGTGCGGCTCTTCTCTACTTTTCCCAGGGGCACCAGGACCCCTAAAAGCGCCCGTGTATGTGCCTCCTATGATAGGGTAGCCCAGGCCCTGGGATAAGAGTATGTGTGGTTTCTTGGCTTGGTGACACTCCCACCCCCTCCATGAACCCTCCCTCCTTTGACGGCCACGTTTGAAATAATCACAGCCTTGGGGTTGGTCCCATCCTTTATTCGAGTTTCCTTGCCCCTACCCTAGCCCCGACCCTGACGTTGGCCAGCTAGGTGCGGCTGCAGGGGTTCATGGCAGTACCCAGCTTGCGGCAGTAGCAGAAGGCATTGAAGAAGCGGCAGTAGCACGTGGCACATGGGTCACAGCAAGGCACCTGCTGTCCCAGGCAGGACTCATGCAGCCTTACGCAGCGACGTGAGGAGCGGGGCTCGCGGTCCTGCAGGTCTAGTACCTGCAGGGGTGGGGAACCAGCACAGGCCTCTAAAGACAGATCCAGGGATCTTACCTGTCCCAACCTGTGCAGGATGGCAGTGGAGCATGGGGAGAGGTGGTCGGTAGTGTCATCGCTGGTGAGGGAGTTTGGAGCTGGGAAGAGGAGCTAATACCCAATGCCCCCTCCCAAGGGCCACCACCTTACCCTTTTCCCTGAGCAGTTACCTCTGCCAAGGCCTGAGCCTCCTGCAACAGATCCTCTTCTGCCTGTTCTGCAGTTGTCTTCTTCAGTGGGGCCCGCAGGCCCAGGCCTGGGGCAGAGGATGTGAGGGCAGGAACCCCTATGCACAAAGCACCCACCTCCCAGGGGAGGGTTTGGGAAGGGAGAAAGAGGGTTTATGCCAGGGGAGACTATTTGTGGCCAGAGGGTATTCAGGCCCCGCCCAGTCCCACCCTTGCTCACACTGACCTGGGAGCTCTGGGAGCAGGGCCTGGTCAGGCCTTCTGATGCCCTCCATGGGGGCCAAGCCCATCTGGGCTCCTCGCGTGGCAGGCAGTGCCAGCAGCAGGGCACAGCTCAGCACCGCTGCGGTCAGCATGGCCTGGCTCAGCAGGAAGATGTACCACTTAGTCCCTCCTCATCCTTGGAGTCCCCTCTAGGTGCCCAGATAGAGACCCCACAGAGAGGAGGAGTCCCTGCCCAACCTGAGGACTCACCTCTGCCTCCGGGATTCTTGCCTAGAGAGTTCCCGGCCACCCCGTGCCCTTGGCTTATATGGCAGGGCCTAATGAAGGGCCACACGTGACTGATCCCTGCAGCCAGGCCGTGAAGGACCCTTCCTGGAGGGTGGGGGCACAGTTCAGGCCCTCACTCCCTGAACCTGAGCCTTTTGTTCTACAAGAGGAGTGCCTATCTCCAATTTGGGGTGAGGTTTCCAGGAGCCGATTAAAATTTGGGAGCAAGAGAGGGTGCCCAGGGTCCACAAATTTCCACAGGACAGGGACCTAGGAGCTGAGCAGGGCTGGAACCATTAGCAATAACAAGGCAGGCGGCCCTGAAAGCTTAATTTAATTTGTGGCCCCAGAGATGCTTACTCAACCCCTATGTGGCATGTTGTTTCCTGTGCTTCCAAGAATTCGGGTCAAGGACATTGGAGCGGGTGATGGGCCAATGGCCACTGTTGGGCAGGGGTAGGTGCAGAACCAGAACCTGGGTTTCTTTGGAGGGAAAGGGGAAGGAAAAGCCCACCTAACCAATCCTAGGCCCTCCTGACTACATTTCTGGTCCTCCCCTCCCTTTCTCCCTCCAGGTTTCTCCAAGACCGCCCACTCCTGCTCCTGTCCCCAAACCCCTTTCTGCCTAGGGTTCCTGGAAGCCAAGGAAACAGAACGAACTGTTCCCTGGGTGGGCGAGCCACTGCAGAGTACAAAGCTTTCAGGCCGCCTGCCTCATTAGCACTAATGGCTGCTCCCTTCCGCCCTGTGTCGTCAGGACTGTCTATGCCTGGTCTCATCAGCACAAGGCTGGG
The DNA here is from genome assembly GCF_028858775.2 of Pan troglodytes. Lineage (NCBI taxonomy): Eukaryota > Metazoa > Chordata > Mammalia > Primates > Hominidae > Pan > Pan troglodytes. The sequence goes on from NC_072416.2 coordinate 65,529,528, forward strand.
GTAAGGACTGCCCTTTTGTGGAGATGACAGGACATACAGGACCCCGCTGCCCCTGCCTTCCCTCACCCCACTGCAGAGCTGTTTATCACACACGTGTCCATCTGGGAAAGGAATGCAGGCTGAATCAGCTTTGAGAGGATCGCAAGGCCCCAGTGCACAAACTGGGTTGGCACAAGGCAGTGGAAAAAAGATGAAGGGGGCCAGGTATGGTGGCTCACACCTGTAATTCCAGCATTTTGAGAGGCCAAGGTGGGAGGATCACAAGGCCAGGGGTTTAAGACCAGCCTGGGTATCATGGTGAGACCCCGTTGCTACAAAAAATAAAAAAATAGCTGGGTGTAGTGGTGCATGCCTGTAGTAGAGGCTGAGGTGGGAGGATGGCTTGAGCACAGGGATTCGAGAGTGCAGTGAGCTATGACTGCATCACCACACTCCAGGCTGAGTGACAGAGCAAGATCCTGTCTCAAAAAGAAAAGAAGATAAAGGGTGGCCAGGCATGGTGGCTCACGCCTGTAATCCCAGCATTTTGGGAGGCCAAGGTGGGCGGATCACTGGAGGTCAGGAGTTCAAACCAGCCTGGCCAATATGGTGAAACCCTATCTCTACTAAAAATACAAAAGTTATTCAGGCATGGTGGCACATGCCTGTAATCCCACCTACCCGGGAGGCTGAGGCAGGAGAATCACTTGTAACACGGGAGGCAGAGACTGCAGTGAGCAGAGATCGCACCACTGCACTCCAACCTGGGTGACAGAGTGAGACTCCATCTTAAAAAAAAAAAAGCTATTTAAAATGAAATGAAGCAATCCATACTCCCAACATTTATATATACTGGGACATCCAAGAAATTAAAATCACACCTCATTATGTCTTTTTCTTTGAGTCAGGGTCTCACTCTGTCACCCAGGCTGGGCCTGGTCAGCATCCATGCTATGGAGAGCTCTTCATGGTCAGGTGTGGACAGAGTGGGAGTGGAAGATCTCCTCCCACCCAGGTGCTCAGTGTCTTACCTCACCTATGAGCAGCGGCTGTCTTCACCTGAGTGTGTGCACACAGGTGTATCAGCCCCATGGGCAGTGATGGACGCGGGCTGAGGCACTCACAGGGCAGCCCATGCCCCGGTCAGGTCCAGTGGGGGAGATATCAAGAAAACCCACCGCCAAAATGCAATGAGCTGTGATCGCGCTACTGCACTCCAGCCTGGGCGACAAAGCAAGTTGCTGTCTCAAAAAACAAAAACAAAACTAAAGAAAAAAAAAACGGCCAGGTGTAGTGATTCACACCTTCTTGAGCCCAGGAGTTCAAGACCAGCCTGGGCAACATAGTGAGACTCTGTCTCTACCAAAAAAAAAATTTAATTAGCTGAATGTGGTGATGCACACCTGTAGTCCCAGCTACTCAGGAGACAGGGAGGAGGATAGCTTCAGCCCAGGAGATTGAGGCTGCAGTGAGCCATGGTGGTGGTGGCTCACGCCTATAATCCCAGCACTTTGGGAGGCTGAGGCAGGCAGATCACTTGAGCCTAGGAATTCGAGGCCAGCCTGGGCAACATGGCGAAACCCAATCTCCATTAAAAAAAAAAAAAAAAAAAGGCCAGGTGCGGTGGCTCACGCCTGTAATCCCAGCACTTTGGGAGGCCGAGGTGGGCAGATCACAAGGTCAGGAGATCGAGACCATCCTGCCTAGCACAGCAAAACCCCATCTCTACTAAAAATACAAAAAAAAAAAAAAAAAAATTTAGCCGGGCGTCGTAGCGGGCACCTGTAATCACAGCTACTTGGGAGGCTGAGGCAGGAGAATGGTGTGAACCCAGGAGGCAGAGCTTGCGGTGAGCCGAGATCGCGCCACTGCACTCCAGCCTGGGTGACTGAGCGAGACTCTGTCTCAAAAAAAAAAAAAAAAAAGTTTCACGGCCAGATGCAGTGGCTCACGCCTGTAATCCCAGCATTTTGGGAGGCCAAGGTGGGCAGATCATGAGGTCAGGAGTTCAAGACCAGCCTGGCCAACATGGTGAAGCCCCATCTCTACTAAAAATACAAAAATTAGCTGGGCATGGTGGCACGCACCTATGATCCTAGCTACTTGGGAGGCTGAGGCAGGAGATTTACTTGAACTGGGACCCAGGAGGCGGAGGTTGCAGTTAGCTGAGATCGTGCCACTGCACTCCAGCCTGGTAACACTCCAGCCTGGTAACAGAGTGAGACTCCATCTCAAAAAAAAAAAAAGTTTCACTATGTGGGTAATTTTACGGTAAGGAGCCAGCCTGATATTCCCAGGACAATGCTTGTTGGCAAAAGGACCTTCAGAAATATGTGGCATGTTCTGGGAGGAGGATTTGGGAAACCCTGGGGGAGGCAGAGCCTCCTAAGTGAGGGTGTGGGCCCGGAACACAGGGACTCTGTGCAGGGAGGAGAAAGGGGAGAGTGTGCATGCTCGTTCCAGAGACCACATGAGGACAGAGAGGGGTGCTCAAACCCTCTCCCTTCTCTTCTTTTTCCTCCTGCAGTGTACTCCCCTTCAAGGGCCCTGTTCCCACCTTGTCCAGGGGAGAGGGTGGGGGGTGCAGGGAAAAACTGCAAGCACCCGTGGCTCTGTCAATCAGGGTTGATTTTGAAACCCCTACCCAGCCCATTGCCCCTGCCCCAGAGAGCACAGCCATGTGTTTCCTGTGAATCATCTGTAGGATTTCCTAAGGCAGAGGTTGCCTGGAGAGGCACGGTCTCCTCAGTCATTCAGGGAGAGGAGAAGATGGATGGGGGTTCTCTCGGGCTGGTGTATTGAGCCCTGAGCTAGAGGGGATCTGTGATGGTTAATTTTGTGTGTCAACTTGACTGGGCCAGGAATGCCCAGATATCTGGTTAAATATTATTTCTAGGTGTGCCTGTGAGGGTGTTTCCAGAATCATCCAATCCTTTGAGGGTTGGAATAAAACAAAAAGATAGAGAAAGTTGGTGCCGTGGCTCATGCCTGTAATCCCACCACTTTGGGAAGCCGAGGTGGGAGACTGTCTTGAGCCCAGGAGTTTGAGACCAGCCTTGGTAACATACGGAGACCCCATCTCTACAAAAAAATTTAAAAATAGCCAGACACAGTGGTGCACATCAGTGGTCCCAGTGACTCCAGAGGCTGAGGTGGGGAGGATCGCTTGATCCCAGGAGGTTAAAGCTGTAGTGAGCCATGATCACACTACTGCATTCCAGATTATGCACACGAGACCTTGTCTTAAAAAAATAAAAAATTTTAAAAAAGAAAGAAAACTGGAAACAATCCAAATATCCATCAACAGCAAAATGGATAATAACATTATAGTGATATAATTGGGCCAGGCACAGTGGCTCACACCTGTAATCCTGGCACTTTGGAAGGCCGAGACGAGTGGATCACTTGAGCTCAGGAGTTCCAGACCAGCCTGAGCAACATGACAAAACCCTGTCTCTTCAAAAATTACAAAAATTAGCTAGACATGGTGGCGCAAGCCTGTAGTCCCAGCTTCTCGAGAGGCTGAGGTGGGAGGATCACTTGAATCCAGGAGGCAGAGGTTGCAGTGAACCAAGATTGCACCACTGCACTCCAGCATGGGTGACAGAGTGAGACCCTATCTCAAACAAACAAACAAAAGTATGTTTATATAACTGACAACTATACAGCAATGACAAGAGAATAAACTGCTGCTACACACTGCAACATGAATGAATTGCACAGACATAAGGTTGAATGAAAGAAGCATGCTGCGGAAGAGTGAGGATGGAATGATTCCAGCCCTATGACATTCAGACCCAAGCAAAATTATAATAAATGGTGATAAAACACAACAGCAGTTAACTCTGGGAGGGTGGGAAATTATTGGCTGAGGGGGGAAATGAGGAAAACATGTGAGGTATTGGAAAGGTTTTGTATCTTGATCTCAGTGGTGGTCACGCAGGTATATAAGTATGTAAAATTTCATCAAGCTGCACATTTAAGACTTGTGTATTTTGCCAAGTGCAGTGGCTCACACCTGTAATCCCAGCACTTTGGGAGGCCAAAGTGGGCAGATCACCTGAGATCAGGAGTTCGAGACCAGCCTGGCCAATATGGCGAAACCTCGTCTCCACTAAAAATAAAAAATTAGCCAGATGTGGTGGTGTGTGCCTGTAGTCCCAGCTACTCAGGAGGTTCAGGCAGGAGAATCACTTGAATCCAGGAGGCAGAGGTTGCAGTCAGCCAAGATTGTGCCACTGCACTCCAGCCTGGGTGACAGAGTAAGACTCCATCTCAAAAAATATATATATATTGTATTTTTTATTGGATATTATGTCTCAATGAAAACATTTTTTCTTTTCCTTTATTAGTGGCTCAAAAAATAATGGAGTGTCTGGCTGGACACTGTGGCTCCCGCCTGTAATCCCAGCACTTTGGGAGGCCGAGGCGGGTGGATCACAAGGTCAGGTCAGGAGTTCGAGACCAGCCTGACCAACATGGTGAAACTCCATCTCTACTAAAAATACAAAAATTAGCCAGGCACGGTGGCACGTGCCTGTAATTCCAGCTACTCAGGAGGCTGAGGCAGGAGAATTGCTTGAACCCTGGAGGCGGAGGGTTGCGGTGAGCCGAGATTGCATCACTGCACTCCAGCCTGGGTGACAGAGCGAGACTCCGTCTCAAAAAAAAAAAAGAAAAAGAAAGAAAGAAACTTCCCTCATCTCTGTAGCTATTTGTGTAACTTCCCCTATCTGTGTAACTACTGTTAACTGTGCGGCTGTGGGCATGTCTTTAGGAAAGCATATGTAGCTTCTCTTGTCTCTGTAGTTGCAGGTATGTTTTAGGTAAGTCTCCCCATCCCCCTCCCTGTGCAAGTTCCCACAGAGCTCACCATTTGCATGCCTGAAAAGGGGAGGAAACATTTTCCTGGGAGCCTGCTGATTATGCAAAGAACAAAGGCCTCTATCCTGGGCCTTGCTCCCTTATCTGTGCAGCTGCAGCTTGATTTTTCCCCAGGCTGCTCTATCTGTGCCTGTAGCTTTGATTTTTCAAAAGAATTTTACCAAGGACTAGCCGTAGCTGTCTGCCCAACTGCTTTATTCCTTTTCTCCTCCCTCAGCATCCTATAGGAGAAAGTCACCTTTGTCTCCAAATTCCCTGGTCCTGGTTTTGAAAATCCTGCTGGCACCTACTGCTGAAGGCTGTGGCTGGAGAATTCAGTGAGCTACTCTGATCTGGACAGGGTCTGATGGTCCTCACTTGACCTAAGCTGAGCTCTCCCAGGCTGTGAGCATCCCCAAGGTCAGCCTGTGACTCTCACAGAAGTTCTGACCTCCAGAGCCTTCCCCCTGCTGTGGCCTTTGGGATAGAGTAGGTTACATGGGCCAGCACCGTCTGCCAAAGTCAGGGCCAGAAACCTATCCATAGGAGCCAGATTTGGCTTTTGGCTTGGGCTAGTATTGACTTTGGGCACATTCTCATCCCAGAAAGAATAATTTGGGGTATGGGATTTCATGTTTTCTTTAGTACAGCCTTGAAAGCCACGTGTACAGGGTGTTTTCTTGCTAAGATAGCAGTCGGGCTATATTTGAGCAGTCCAGAGAAGTTTAAACTACAGAGGCATCTGGATATTGTCACAGTCTTGTCTGAGGTCAATAGCTTGCAAGCGGTAGAGCTGAGAGTCATACTGGGGAGTCTGACCCTGTAATGACCCCCTGGTCACTATGCTCAGAAATAATGACACCTGGAGTTGTATTTTTCAGCACAGATTGACTTTGAATAATAAATACGTAAGAATATTTCTTCAATTACACACACACACACACACATACACAATTATGCCATTTCTCATCTTCCTTGAAGCACATGGCCCTTTGGCGTCTCTTTTATTTTCATACTTTTTTTTTTTTTTTTGAGATGAAGTCTGGCTCTGTCGCCCAGGTGGAGTGCAGTGGCACAGTCTCAGCTCACTGCAACCCCTCCTGGGTTCAAGCAATTCTCCTGCCTCAGCCTCCCAGGTAGCTGGGATTACAGGCGTGTGTCACCACACCCAGCTAATTTTTGTATTTTTAGTGTAGACGGGGTTTCACCACGTTGGCCAGGCTGGTCTTGAACTCCTGACTTCAGGTGATCCACCCGCCTCGGCCTCTCAAAGTGGTAGGATTACAGCCATGAGCTACCATGCCCAGCCTGTCATACTTTTTTTCGGAAACAAAAGATTAGTTCTGTATTTCAACATTAACAGTGACCACACTCTGACTCAATATTGGGGAAGTTTTGAAACCAACCCAATAGTCCCATAGACAGCTTTTTTGGATAAACATAGAAATCAACCCTTCTGATCCTAAAGCTTGAAACTTACATTTGTTTTATCTGAGTTCCCCTCTCAGGAAAGGATCCCCAGTCCTCTCAAAAAGTATCAAAGAACTGAAACCCACCAGATCATCCCATCCAGACAATGAGACTCAAGGGCCCTCATTCATCATGATTTGCTTCCTTACCCCTTGCATTTGTTTTCCCACACACAATTACATTTCTTCCCTGCTATATAAACTCCTAATTTTAGTCCATCAGGGAGATGGATTTGAGACCGATCTCCCGTCTTCTCACCTGCAGCACCTGATTAAAGCCTTCTTCCTTGGCAATAATTGTCTCAGTGATTGGCTTTCTGTGTGGTGAGCAGCATGACCTAGACCAAACCTGTGGTATTTTAATAACAGTTTGAAGAGTGTGAGTTTGGCCTGAAGGGAGAAGCCATTGATGGCAGGCAGAGATGTAGGCCCAGGTTTGCCAGAGCTTCAGACTTTTTTTTTTTTAAGATGGAATCTCGCTCTGTTGCCCAGGCTGGAGCGCAATGGCGTGATCTTGGCTCACTGCAACCTCCACCTCCTGGGTTCAAGCAATTCTCCTGCCTCAGTCTCCCGAGTAGCTGGGATTACAGGCATGTGCCACCACACCCAGCTAAGAGCTTCAGGTTTTTAAAGAAAAGAGAGAAAACAGAAGTTTTTTTTTTTTTTTTTTTTTGAGACGGAGTCTCACTCTGTCACCCAGGCTGGAGTGCAGTGGTGTGATCTCGGCTCACTGCAAGCTCTGTCTCCCAGGTTCACGCCATTCTCCTGCCTCAGCCTCCCGAGTAGCTGTTCTACAGGCGCCCACCACCACACCCGGCTAATTTTTTGAATTTTTAGTAGAGACAGGGTTTCACCGTGTTAGCCAGGATGGTCTCAATCTCCTGACCTCATGATCTGCCTGCCTTGGCCTCCCAAAGTGCTGGGGTTACAGGCGTGAGCCAAGAAAACAGAACTTTTAAATGATGTTTACATGTCTAGCTTCAAAAAATACCATGCAGGTTGTCAGTTTCCCACTTCCAGGGTAACTGGATGGAATTTCTGCCTTCATGGTGGTTCAAGCCTGAAGTGCCTTGAGACCAGAAGTAAAGAGTTCCTTCCTCCTGCAGCACTGCTAGGTTTCCTGGAGGAGACGGTCTGTAGGTGGGGTTCCTAAAGGTGGAGAGAAGAGGAAGTTACTTCCTAAAGAGAAGGAAGATAGGGGGTAACTTCAGTGTGGCTTTTGCAGAGTTGTTCATGACAGGAATCCTATCAGGCCCTGAAGTTTCCAGCAGCACAGCCCCCAACCCTCACTGTCCCACACCCTTAGCTTCCTGGTTCTAGTCTCAAGGGATTCTGCTCACTTCTGTCCTCGTTTTTTTTCTCCCTGGGAACCAAGTAACAGCTGAAGAAGTCCCAGGAGTCCTCCCATGTCCTCTCAGCAACCCAGGCTGGAGCCTACTCCCTGGTGTTGGCAAAGGAAACCGTCTTTGAAGGTGAGACCTTTTTTTTTTTTTTTTTGAGACGGAGTCTCCCTCTGTTGCCCAGGCTGGAGTGCAGTGGCGCAATCTCCCCCTCCTGAATTCAAGCAATCCTCCTGCCTCAGCCTCCTGAGTAGCTGGGATTACAGATGTGCATCACCACGCCCGGCTAATTTTTTTTGTATTTTTAGTAGAGACGGGGTTTCACCATGTTGGTCAGGCTGGCCTCGAGCCCCTGACCTCATGATCAGGACTTCCTAACCGCGCCCGGCCCAAAGGTGAGGCCTCTTACAGCTGTAATAAAGAGAAGAGAAGGCTGGGTGCAGTGGCTCACGCCTGTAATCCCAGCACTTCAGGAAGCCAAGATGGGCAGATGGCTTGAGGTCAGGAGTTCGAGACCAGCCTGGCCAACATGGTGAAACCCTGTCTCTACTAAAAGTACAAAATAATTAGCCAGTGTGGTGGCACATGCCTATGGTCCCAGCTTTTCAGGAGGCTGAGGCAGGAGAATTGCTTGAGTCCAGGAGGCAGAGGTTGCAGTGAGCCAATATTACACCACTGCATTCCAGCCTGGGTGACAGAGCAAGACACCATCTCAAAAAAAAAAAAAAGAGAGAAGAGAGGAGGGTCTGAAGACTTCCTGCTGGCTGAGTGTTATCTGCCTCAGGCTACCCTGACTTTTTCACTGTTTTTCACTTTTTTTTTTTTTTTGAGATAGTCTCACTGTGTAGCCCAGGCTGATGTGCATAACACAGCAGCCTTGAACTCCCTGGTTCAAGTAATCTCCCTACCTCAGCCTCCTGAGTAGCTGAGACTACAGGCATGCACTACCTCTCCCAGCTCGCTACTTTTCAGAAAGGGTAGACAAACTACAGTAGCTGCCTGGACACCATACTTGGAGGAGAAGGGGAGGGGGAGGCTGCACCGGATTCTGTCTTCTGAACTATGTTATCTTCCAGTTTCAACATCATAAATAGCACAGCAATCTTATATGATGGGCCTCCTGATGTGATGCAAAAATCACCAAAGTAGTATTCTTGACAAAAGTATTTACCATGAATCCAATCTTGAAGAAGCAATCAGGTAAATCCAGAATATACTAGAAAAGTGGCCTGGCCTAAACTCCTAAAAAGAAAATCAATGACATGAAAAACAAACAGGCTGAGTGTGGGGCAGAGGATACTCTTCTATATTAAAAGACACTAGAGAGACATAACCAAATCCAATTCATGAATCTTGCTTGGCTCCTGGACTAAAATAAGAATGCTAAAATGGGCTGGGCGTGGTGGCTCACGCCTGTAATCCCAGCACTTTGGGAGGCTGAGGTGGGCGGGTCACCTGAGGTCGGGAGTTTGAGACCAGCCTGACCAACAAACCCCATCTCTACCAAAAATACAAAATTAGCTGGGTGTGGTGGCATATGCCTGTAAACCCAGCTACTCGGGAGGCTGAGGCAGGAAAATTGCTTGAACCCGGGAGGCAGAGGTTGCAGTGAGCCGAGATCGCACCATTGCACTCCAGGCTGGGCAACAAGAGCAAAATTCCGTCTCAAAAAAAAGAAAAAAACATGGTAAAATGGCATTCTTGGAACAAGTCAGGGTGATACTGCTGAATTACTGTTGGTGTGGTGATGGTGTTTTCATTGTGTAGAGCAAGGTTTCTCAACCTCTACTGTTAACATTTTGGTGCAGATAATTTTCCTTTTCTTTTTTTTTTTGAGGCAGGATCTTGCTCTGTTGTCCAGGCTGGAGTGCAGTGGTGCAATCATGGCTCACTGCAACCTCCCCTTCCCAGGCGAGTAGCTGGGACCACGGGCCCACGTTGCCACGCCTGGCTAATTTTTTGTATTTTTTGTAAAGATGGCGTCTCACTTTGTTGCCCAGGCCGGTCTCGAACTCCTGGACTCAAGTGATTCTCCCACCTCTGCCTCCCAAAGTGTTGGGATTACCAGCAACCCCAGGCCCACATAATTCTTTCTGGTGGGAAGTTTAACAGCAGTTCTGTTCTCTGCCCACTAGGTGTCAGTAGCACCACACCTCTTTAGTTGCAACAACTAAAAAACGTCAAATGTTCTCCAAATAGGTCGTGGTGATGGTTGAATAACATCGTGAATATACAAAAACCATTGGACTGTACCCTTTAAAATGGTTAAAATAGTGAATTTTATATCATGTAAATTTTCCCAATAAAAAATGTTATTAGGCCGGGTGCGGTGGCTCACACCTGTAATCCCAGCACTTTGGGAGGCCAAAGCTGGCAGATCACTCGAGGTCAGGAGTTTGAGACCAGCCTGGCCAACATGGTAAAGCCCCGTCTCTACTAAAAATACAAAAATTAGCCGGGCGTGGTGGCATGTGCTTGGAATCCCAGCTACTTGAGAGGCTAAGGCAGGAAACTCGCTTGAACCCAGGAGGCAGAGCTTGCAGTGAACTGAGATCACACCATTGCACTCCAGCCTGGGTGACAAGAGAGAAACTACGTCAAAAAAGAAAAAGAAATGAGTTTCCTCCTCCATACTTGCAGAGCCCCAGTGAGTCCCTGCTCTGCAATGCTCATACCCATTGTGCTGTTACTGCAAGTCAATGAGAACGTTGGTGGACTTCTCTCCACTTCACAGAAGAATGAATGGAGGCCCAGAACAATGGCATGAACCTGTCGTTTCTTGGCCTTTTGGCTAAGATCAAGTGCAATGGCATGAACCTGACCATAGTCATAGACAAACAAGAGGCAGAGACATTGTCTTAGTTTGAGTTCCCACTTCAGAAAACCTTGAGAGAAACATTGTAGCACAGGAAGTTTATTAAGAGGATACAAGCCAGGCATGGTGGCTCACGCCTGTAATCCCAACACTTTGGGAGGCCAGGGTGGACAGATTGCCTGAGCCCAGGAGTTCAAAACCAGCCTGGGCAACATGGGGAAATCCTGTCTATAAAAATTACAAAACTTAGGCTGGGCGCAGTGGCTCACGCCCGTAATCCCAGCACTCTGGGAGGCTGACATGGCTGGATCACTTGAGGTCAGGAGTTTGAGATCAGCCTGGCCAACACGGTGAATGAAACCTCATTTCTACTAAAAATACAAAAATTATCCAGGTGTTGTGGTATGCACCTGTAATCCTAGCTACTTGGGAGGCTGAGGCAGGAGGCTCACTTGAACCTGGGAGGCAGAGGTTGCAGTGAGCTGAGATCGTGCCACTGCCACTCCAGCCTGGGTGACAGAGCGAGACTCTGTCTCAAAAAAAAAATAGCCTGGCATTGTGGCATATACCTGCAGTCCCAGCTATTAGGGAGGCTGAGGTGGGAGGATTGCTTAAGCCTAGGAGGTCAAGACTGCAGTAAGCCAGCCGGGGACGGTGGGTCAAGCCTATAATCCCAGCACTTTGGGAGGCCGAGGCAGGCAGATCATGAGGTCAGGAGATCAAGACCATCCTGGCTAACATGGTGAAACCCTGTCTCTGCTAAAAATACAAAAAAATTAGCTGGGTGTGGTGGCGGGCGCCTGTAGTCCCAGCTACTCAGGAGGCTGAGGCAGGAGAATGGCTTGAACCTGGGAGGCAGAGCTTACAGTGAGCTGAGATCGCACCACTGCACTCCAGCCTGGGCGACAGAGCAAGACTCCATCTCAAAAAAAAAAAGACTGCAGTAAGCCGTGAGCATGCCACTACACTCAGTCTGGGCGACAGAGCAAGACCCTGTCTCAAAAATAAATAAGGAAATAAAAGAGGATACAAAGAACAAGCGTACAAAAATACAGGGAGGGAAGACAGCCACTATAAAGTGGGTCATAAGCAGGGTTCCACCAGGGATGCCTGGTCCCCCCGGGGTGTGGGTGGGGAACTCTGGGCTGCAGTGCAGAATGCATGTCTCAGAGAAGTTCCACCCAAGGCAGAAGGAAGGTGAGTAGATATACAGCAACCCTGTCTCAGTCCCTTGGAGGGTTGTTGGGGGAGAGTTAATTCCTAGCACTTCTGACCAACTTGTAGAGTGAGCTCAGAAAGCCCCAGACACATCAGAGGCAGATACCAGCAGTGGACACCAAGAGTCTGTTCCACGTGTGTCTAAGCATGCTTGTCCCCCAAAATGTGGCGCCCACACCAACAGCATCAGCCTAAGGTAGGAACCTGGGAGAATGTTAAGTCTGGCTCTGCCCCAACATAATGAATCACAAACTCCTGGGGTAGGGCTCAGCTGCTAGAGTTTGTTTGTTTATTTGTTTGTTTGTTTGTTTGTTTTGAAATGGAGTCTCACTGTGTCACCCAGGCTGGAGTGCAGTGGCTCCATCTCGGCTCACTGCAACCTCCGCTTCCCAGGTTCCAGCAATTCTCCTGCCTCAGCCTCCCGAGTAGCTGGGACTACAGGCACGAGCCACCATGCCCGGCTAATTTTTGTGTTTTTTAGTAGAGACGAGCTTTCACTGTATTAGCCAGGCTGGTCTTGAACCCCTGACCTCGTGATCTGCCCACCTCGGCCTCCCCAAGTGCAGGGATTACAGATGTGAGCCACCGCGCCCGGCCAACTGCTAGAGTTTTAACAGACCTTTCAGGTGGCTCTGATGTGACTGAGCTTTGAGAATCTCTGCCCTAACCCACCATTTCTAACTCCAAAGCCCAAGGTCTTTCTGGTACTAGATGATGGCTGAGGCCTGCAGCCAATTAGTGGGAAGGGCTGCTGGGGATGTTAGAGGCAGAGGAATAAGCGGCCTGACACTCAGCTCCGGGGACACCAAATAGGTGCTGGCCCTTGTAACCCAGTGAGGAGGCAGCGCTCATTCCTTTATCTTAAAATATGTCCTGAGCACTTACTGCATGCCAGAGCCTGGTGCAAATGCTTAGGGCTTACTAGGAACCTGAGGGTGGAGGGAGCAGGGTTGATGTGAAGGCTGGATATTGAACACAAAGAATTTGGGTCTTTTGGGGCTCCTGTGGTCTGGTCCACTCCTTGGAGATACCCACCAGGAGATGACTCAGCCTTCCTAGTCCAGGAAGGCCCCCGCCTCTTTTTCTGTGAGCTCAGCCATCACCTTATTGCCTTCAGCATGTCCTGAGTGGATTTTGTCACTGTTACTGGGGCCTGCAAAGCACACAGCCCTCGTGGTCCAGCTAAGACCACCTGGCCACAGGCCGGCCCACAGCCGTTCTTGCAGGGTGAACCAAAGTCAAGGAAGGGTCCAGAGAAGCTGGGTCTGAATGCCGCCCACCACTTCCCCATGTCAGGAGATGACACTTATGTGGACACCCCAGGGATTCCTATGGATTCCTCCAACCCATCACCTTTTCTAGAGCACCCCTCACTCCTCCCTCCAGAGTCTCCCACCTTTCCAGCATTGGCTTCCCAAGTTCCACTCTCTGCAGCCTCCATCTGTGGCCTGGACC